>NC_066875.1:51479916-51835500 GCF_022985175.1 Labeo rohita
GTTATAATTTCATTAAAGTGCACTTAATAAATCAAATCTCAATTTTGTTTTAAATAATATATGGTAACACTTTAAAATAGGGATTGTATGGGAGGCAAAATGAAATGTATCACTTTCCCCATATACCAGTCATTATCAGATGGTATGGAACCATAAAAGCCAATCACGTCAGTGTGTCGTTAAATATGCTAGTGATTATCAGGTGAAGAGAAACTTTTAGATTTAGCCAAAACCCCAAGTGTGTTGTCCTGCCTCCCAACATAATACATAATACCCATTTAGCCATGTTTATAATGCTCTAGTGCTGTTTTGTCTACTTGTTGACTTGCATTGCCTAAACTGACTACAGAATTGTTTCAATATTTGATTTAGATTTGTCTTCAGACTTAACCTGGGGTGGGTTTCTCAAAAGCATTGTTAGCTAACTATGGTGGTAAGTTCTCGCTGCAGAGCCAAATGGGAAGAGCTGGAGCTCTAGCTCCCCCTCGCTGGAGGTAATGGGTGGAGATAAACACCTAACCACACCCTAACCCTACCCCTTACCCTATCCTAACCATAACTCCACCCATTACTTCAAACAGAGATGGAGCTGGACATCCAGAGAGGGGGAGCTGGAGGCCATTCAGCTCTGCAGTGAGCAGTACATGCTATTACTCTAACTCTATTGGTAATAATGAAACTTGCGACCATAGTTGCTTTTGGGAAACACACCCCAGTTTGGTGTTTAGCTGGTCCTGCTGGTGTTGGTGGACCACAATGTACATTGTTTTGGTTTTAATGGAAAGTGAAGAGTCCTCTTCATTGGGTCTCTACTGGTAATTTATTGCCTTCTATTAGTGGCATGTTAAAACCATTAAATGATGATGAATTTATAGCCCAGAACACGCTATGATAATGGTTTAAATTGTTGGTTTGTAATGTTTGTAATGGTATTTGCAGGGAAAACTCTAGAACTGTTGTCATGGCTTCTGTTTCTATATCTGAAATGTCTGAAAAATGACCATATACAGATCAGTGTTGCCAAGAATTGGGCTATTTTACACCGTTGCCACGGGTAGTTTTTGATGTCCGCGGGTTGAAGCGACCCCAGTAACGTCATATTTAGCCTCTGAAATGCCCAGACACAAAAACGTGTATTTTATCGCCCAGAACATGATTTTTAATTGGGGACCCCCTCGAAAGGTGATTTTGTTGTGAAAACCTGGCAACCCTGACACGCATGGAAATTTAAACAGAGAAAGAGTCATGTATGTATTTTTATAAATGCTATTATTAAAGATTATAAGTAAGTTTTAAATAATAAGATGTTTAGAATGAATTTAATAAATTAGAGTTTATTGAATGAAAGAAAATGCCAAGATTCACATTTATTTCTGTTCATGTTTACTATACATTGTGGGAAAACAAAAAAAAAAAAAAAAAAAAAAAAAAAAAAAAAACACATGCATTTAGCAGCCACTCAAAAACACACAGAAAAGTTAACAAAAGTAATAAAGAACTCCCAAAACACATTACTCAATGATTTAGACACTTTATTATTATAAATCCCTGCAGAATATACAGGTACCATTACCTGAGCTTTGCTGCTACTAGTGTATAGTCAAGACCAAATCAGTACTTCTCAAATTCATCAGAAAGATCCACATTTACAACTGGACAAATGTCTTGGTTTTTAATTAATAAAAATGAATAAAGTGTACCCTACAAAAAGTACACTTTTGTACCTGTTAGGTTCTAATATATACACTAAGTACTAATATGTTCTTATAAGAGGACCCTTTTGGTACAAACATGTACCTTTCGAAAGCATACTGCCCCAGTGACAGCTTTTGTACCTTTATTTCTAAAAGTGTAGAACCACCACTGCGCTAGTGGCAGCAAATCACCTGTCAAATAATCATTTATTCAACCAATTTGTTCAAAGCAGCTGATTCATTTGCAAATCACAATCATGCTCATATCCATAAAAAACAGCTCTCTTACTCTTGATATTGCTTAATTATATATAATTAGTTAAGTAATTTTTTGTAATAATAAAGAATGTTTTGGCTATTTGAATTTTTAGACACAATTCCCTGTTAAATTCTGATCTAGCACAACAGTATCAAAAGAAATCAAATAATAATTAAAAAAACAACAACAACAATAATAAAAACTAATTATTGATTGTATTTGAAGCAGGAAATTGTAAACTAATCACATAAATGATGTTAACAAATAAACGGTCTACAATGCTGTCCACAACACTAGCTACTTCTACAATCAAAACGTTTATCCATGATGAAAGACCAAACTGAGCATCATAAACTCATAAACCTTTGATTATTCATAGTTATCTGTGTTTGACGTCTCAGAGTTTGGGTTCAGTGTGTCTCGTAGCGTATCCAGAATTGTCCGTAGCTCCTCTGTAGTTTCTTTTATTTTTGTCACAAATTTCATGGTCTCAGACTTCAGCTCTTCTTCCTGCTGATTGTTTGAAGAAAGCAGATTTGTTGTGTCTCTGTTATTTGATGTCCGGTCATTCAAACCTGTGGCTTGGTTGCTGGTGGATTCTTGTCGACTAGATTTTAAAGCGTAATCTCTGCGCATGTTGTGGATTTCTCTGGAGTCGAGAAACACGAAGAAGACGTCAACAGCTATGAAAAATGCGGATAAAACCCCTGTAACCGTCTCAGCCACACGAACTGTTCTTGCAGCCTGAGCTGCGATTTTCCCTATGTTTACGAACCGAGTTAAACGAAGAAGCTCCGGGATTCCTCCCAGCCCTCGTCCAAGTCGAGCTCCAACACTCACCCCAGATTGTGTATTGGAAAGTGACCCATTGCTTGTTGAAAACTCATTTTCTAGAGTTTCCACTGCTGTTGAGATGTTTTGGATGCAGCATATGATGGAGGTAATTTTTTCCTGGAACTCTGTTATGATCATTTTAATCTTTTGTCGGTTGGTTTGCTGGTTAACCATGTTTGTTATGTTGCTGGCGCCAGCTGTTATCCCACCAGCTACTGCCGTACCGATTCCCACACCTGTTACTATCAGAGAGGCTCCGAGAGTAAACGGAGCCAGAATGAGTCCCACCAAAGATGTGATTCCTCCAGCCAAACCTACTACACCTCCTGTGAGACTGCTGACGGTTGTGTTGAAGTGGACAGTCTCCAGTCCTTCTGCCAGGTTTCTCAGTACATCTAAAGTCTTATAAAGCTCATCAATAGTTTGTACGCTCTGAAAGAATTATCAAATGGCTAAAGTCAATGCCAATGTCTTAAAAATTGACTCTTGTTTCATAAAAGTAAAATGCAAACATTAGTAAGCAACTTACCATTTTATGAAGGTGTTTAATGATAAAAGGCCTGGTCAGGATCTGACTGACAGATGGACGATTCCCTGGATCCTTCTGAAGTGTGTCTTTCACCAGCTGACGTAGGTCCTCAGAAAAGGTGTTGGGAAGAGCTTCATAGGAGCAGGCGAGTATTCTCCCAACAATCTCAACTGCGTTTCTTGCCATAAACTAAGTGGAATAACACAATGAGTTAACCAGTTGGTGGGATCTTAAAATAATTTATCAGTAAGGTCATACCAAAAAAAAAGCCTTTTGAGACAAAAGAACCAATCCAACAACTTGGAAATATATTGGAATATTATATAGAATATACCATTTTTATTTCCCTAAATATGGAATGCAATATCAAGATCTGTTTACTTATGGCAAACATTTCATTTTATAAAGAAAGTCTTGGGAAGCAAGCTAGTTAAAATGGTTGCCTGTATTGTACTGACATGAAAATACGATAGAAGTTTGTTTGATTGTCTAAATAACAATGTGTCTACAACTAGATAATTTGTATAAATGATTACAAATTGTGCAGTCTTGGCATATCTAAGTGCTTTAAATTAAAAATCGGCAACATATTACAAATACAATGTATTTTGTTATACAAAAGATTCAATTGAACCAAAAATCTTACAGCACACTTCAGCTTGCACAGCTCATAGACGACACATCCCAACTGCCACATTTCACTGAAAAGGAAAATGAATGTTCTAAAGGTTTTTATCAGTGCATTGATTTAGAAAATATATATAACAAGTTAACACTGCAATTCTTCAATTACGTCTTCTCATCATTAGGTTCGCCATTCAAAATCTCAGGTGCAACGTATGCAAGAGCTTCAGTTTCTGCTGTGTGTGCATCAGTGGACCTAGAAATACATGGTACATATTATGTTCATCATATGGACTAGATGCATTATTTCTTGCTGAAGGGTGTGCATTGTTAAAGTAAAGCTGCACAATACCGTTCATTAATCTCTCCAAACTCTCCAAGACGAATGATACCACATGCAGTGAAAAATAGGCTCTTTCAAAAGAAAACACATGTTTTAGAAGTTTGTGGCCACAGGGAATGAGTGGGTTGCAACAAGAGTTAGTAATATCAGTCAAAAATCAATCTATTCTTACAGCCTTCAACTAGTCTGAAATAAAATAGATTAATTGCAGAGAAACCTCCATTCTTTTGTCCAAGAATAAATGTACACTATGACACTTCAGGCTCATTATCAACATCTGTGATTGAAACTTAAGAGAGAAGTCCACTTCCAGAACAACAATTTACAAATAATTTACTTGTTAATTTTAATTAATTAATTTATTTTATTTATTTATTTTTTCTACATGGGTTGTGCATCAGCACAGCTCCTCAGCTTGGAGGAATCTAATGTTTTGAAGTGTAGATACTGTACTTAGGAATCACAGATTTTATGTATTCAAACTATGACCCAAATAAGTATTTTCACTGGATATTGTCACCTGAACAAGTAAGTAACATGTCTGCCACTTTTGTTCTGACCAACTAAGGGGAAAAAAGCATTACAATAAATTGCCCTACCTATGGTGATTAAATTATTGCAAATTATTATTATTATTATTGTTGTTGTTGTTGTTGTTGTTGTTATACTTTGTTCTCAAAGAATTTCGTATAAAGAAAGAGTTCTTTTACACAAAAAGCAAATTAATGTTCCTTAGAACTGGTTCTGTTTGAAATACAAATCTTGTGTAATCCCACATATCTGTAAAACTGGATCTAATTTCAGTCACTTACATTTGTTTCATTAACACATAATCCTTTCTGGATTACAACCAGCCATCTAAATGATAAATTTACTTATTCCAGCTGCAGTGAGAAAAGGCTGTAAATGATCTGCCACCTGTAGCAGCCTCACATGCGACATAGCCTACTAGTATTTCCCACGAAAACCTACCAGTACCACACGAATTAGAAAATATTATTATAAGCTTATCGTTGTAAATCAGGCTAAGGTAAGGAGATAGTTTTGAACATCGGCTGGTTATGTGCTTCCTCTCAAATTGATTTCGGATCATTTTTAACCAAATAAATAAATAAACAAAAAAATATTACGGACTGTAGCTTTAATATATAACAATTTGTTAATCATTTTCCAATACTGTCAGAAGTGGCTTTCGAACTAAATTACATTTGTACCTTTGTCTGCAGGTTGTTATGGAAGATATTTGAATCATGTAGGTACTTTAATGCCATGCAAATCATCACAGTCCAGTCCATAATCTGTAAATCAATAAAATGTGAAATTACAAATCAGAAATGTTTAATACATGTACGTAGCAAGACGTAAGTGGGAGGGGAAAAAAAATCACATAAACAGAACATTATATTCATCACTATTTAGAGCAGTGTAAATATTCTGTTTTTATGACTAGCTTATATTAATAGGTTTTAAGCACATATATATTCTACATCCTGTTAAATATTATCCGCATGAAGAGACTTATTACCAATGTGTTTAATGCTTTTATTGAAGTTGTTGTACTTCCTAATGCTGCTTTTCTAATTTGGCATGATAACCATGTTGTGATTTTCAACATGCTGTGAGATTAAACAGTGGGTAAGTCATGAGTTTTAATAATTAACTGTACAGTTTAACATCATTTTAATATCATTTTTTTAAAACTATTTTTTAACATTTTTTTTACATCTATAAACATACTGTACCTCATTCTCAGAAAATGTATCTGCTGTCTGTATTTTGTGTTTGATTTTCTGAGCAAGATCTCCACCCTCACAGTGCTCCAATACAAGACACAAGCAGTCAGGACCTAAAAACAGATTCATTTATTACAGTAATTTAAATCATTGAAGTGATCAAACTACATTAAGTAACTGAGAATAAATATACTCCTAGAACTTTAGATGTGTTAACAATGAATTTTGAAGTTTCTTTCAACCTGTGATGACTTCCTTGTGATGGATGATGTGTGGATGACTGAGTTGTAGGAGGTGGTTTAAATTATTTTCCTAAAACCATACAAATGCATGTGTATATATATATATATATATATATATATATATATATATATATATATATATAATTATAAACTTTTAAATATAATGCAAAAATTAAGTGTTCACCTTACCTGTCCAAGGTTTAACTTTTTAATGACAAAAAGATCACCGCCTCCATTTTTCACCAGAATCTTCTGCTCATCTTCACTCACTAATGTGTAGCCTGGATATTTTACAGCTGACTGTTTATTGCCCATCTCTGAATGTTTCTACAAAGCAATATATAAGCATTTTATATATTAATACACACACACAAACAGTAATGCATTAAGACAATTCGGTAACACTTTACAATAAGGTTCATTAGTTAACATTACTTAACAACATTACTTAACATGAACTAAGGATGAACAATACTTCTACACCATTTACTAATCTTAGTTAATGTGAATTTCATCATTTACTAATGCATTATTAAAATCACAAGTTGTGTTTGTTAACATTAGTTAATGAACTGTGAACTAACATGAATTAACAATGAACAACTGTATTTTTATTAACTAACATTAACAAATATTAATAAACAGTGTAATAAATGTTTTGTTCATAGTTTGTTCAAGTTAGTTAATACGTTAATACGTTAACAAATGACACCTTATTGTAAAGTGTTACAGACAATTCTATTGTCTTACTGAAAAAAATAAAAATTAAAAATAAATAAATAAAATGGTACAACAAAATATTTCTATATTATTTATTTATTTATTTATTTTTTATTAACTTAACATGGATCCATGTTCCATGAGACTGGACAATTAATACTTATGCGCGTGATGTCACCGTTTTCCACAAATTTGTCTTTTCATAGCTTACACGGAGAGATGACGATATTTGTAAACACCCCTTAATTGGAGATGAAATTATGAAATAAATGACTGGGTTGAGGTTGAAGCCTTTATCTTCTTTAAACCAGCAAAGCGTGAAAATTGCCGAGGCAAGAATGGACTGTAAAAAAGACTAAAACGTTTTTCTGTATGGAGCAGAAATTTGGAGGTCCATAATTAACAAAGGCCAGACTTGCACTGGATAAACACTATCAGCAACAGCAAAACTGGAAATCCAAGTAACACGTGATGCAGAGACCATTTGAATACATTTGTATAATGGCTAACGGACAGTTTGTAACACTTAACAAAAATGCAGTTCCTAAAGCAAAAAATATATTGTCCACAAAATGAAAAATAAGTATCTGCAAACAAGGAAGTCCAAAAAGAAGAAGAGGGGGTTTGGGGGTGGGATGGAGTTAGAAAGAAAAAAAAAAAGTTAAGAAGAATAAAAAAAGGAAGAAAAAAAAAAGAATACGAAAAAAAAAAGTGCAGTAGCAAATCCAATTGGAGCAAACAGCCCTTGTTTTACTTTATACAAATAGCATCAGAATGTGTAACAATCTTTGATAAGTGCCAAACTAATAGTTCCTCAAAGAAACAAAAGAATGTTCACCTTGTAGCTCTCACCGTTTACCTCCCTTGTCTTTTATACCTGGAGTGTTATTCGCTTTACCTGAGGAGACTGACCCCTACATATTAGGAAGAGAATCACAAGGATGAGATCTGTTACAAGTCTATTGAATTTAATAATTTGTGTCAAAACAACTAAAGAGAGCATATAGAAATGCAAGGAGTTGCAATCCTTATTCTTAATTTTTAGGACTGATTTTCAAAGCACTTTACATGTTATAGGCATTATTTGCCTCATAAAACTAGAGGCAAATAACTTACCCTAATAGGCAAATACTTTAAATCCACAGAATGCAATGATGCGTGTAGACTTACGTGTCTGTGCTGTGTTGTGTGTTTCAGGCTGTCTTTGCTTCTTTTGGTTACTTTCATTTTTTTAGTTACCGGTCATTGGTCGTGTCACCTGTCACTCATCATCAGCCGCTGACGTCACCCATCCTGCTGCTCCCAATCGGCGAGCTCCCACATGTCGTTGCTGTTTTGTGGTCGTCATTTTTGTTGCCATCGTGTTTAATTATTGTATCCCGTTTTGTTTGCGTTGCTTACCTACGTGAACGTTTGCCTTCGTTATATATGGTTGCACGCTCTATATGTTACGAGACAGGTAAGAACATCACGTGACATTCTTTGCAACACGTAGGATCAAATTTATTATCACTCCCATAGACTTCCATAGACTCTGTATTAGACACACCCTCGCATTAGCGCTATCTGATTCAAAGGTAATATAATACAAAGTTCAGTGTTATAAATGTACAAGTATATATTTTTATTCCACAGTAAGGGCAATTCATACAATACATTTATACTGAGCTTTAAGACCGTCTCTAAACTTTCATGGTTTTCTTCCTGTATACTTTCATTGACAGATGTCTTGTCCAGTCAGCGGTAAACTAATCTATTCTCACACCAATGATGGCGTCTCAAACAATACCTAGCTCTACATAAAAATGACAGCATTTTAGAAGAAGTGTCCTATAACTGGTTTATATATTAAATAAGCAAAATAATCTTATTTTAAACCGAAAAATCAAGATTATTTTGACTTTTTTTCTGGGGGAAAAAAAAAAAAAGTTTTGTTAGTGTCACAGGGCCAGAGAGGGAGTCACTGAAAACAGAAGATAACGAGCTGATAACTCAATTTAATTTCACGTGCACAAGATCACGAGCACAAAGTGCACACTTCCCTTTGAAACAAGCAGTGCAAACAGATTGCTCAGGGGATAAAGCCATATTATGCTTATTAGTTAGTTTGATCGACACTTTGCCAAAATAACTGCACAAAACACAACGTTAAAGACCATTTATGTTATCATTATATATATATAACCCAAAAGAGATGACAGTGAACATCGAAAATGTAATTTTATTCAAAGCATATATTATCAGTTGTATTGTTCAGGTAAAACATAAAACAGAGAAAATTAAAGTAATTACAGAAGGTGCTGAGAAATTCTTGTCAGTCAGGAACCTCTCCTGGGAACAGATTACCAGATGACTTGAGTCAGAAGGAAAGTCTTCAAGCCAACTTGGATAGAGTTAATGTTTATAATTCAATGGAATGCAAGAAGTTTATTAACAAATGGTCAAGAATTCAAAGTTTTATGAATGAATTAGAAATAAAAATGGACATAATTTGCATCCAAGAAACTTTCAGCTGCTGGCATCCAACTGAAACCATCTTTAGATTTTATAATAGCAGGGTGTGATAGTGTTAGAAGGTGGGTGTGTATGTTTATCAAACAGAATGTTATAATGTAATGATAAAAGTGAATTAATTGGAATTTATATTAGTATAAGTTTGGACAAATTAAGGAAATATCAAAGTAGTACATTTTTATAATCCTTGTTAGAAATTATCATTGGAAAACTTGGAGGAGCTTGCAGTACATTTAGAGGGTAAGGTTATGTTGTGGAGATTTTAATGGGCACAATTCGCTGTGGGATAGTTATAATGATTCGAACGGAGAAGTGGTAGAGGAATTAATGGAATGGAAAAATTAGTACAATAAATGTGGTAAATGGGAAGGAAATGGCAGTTGATATTACAGTAGCATCTGATGCTATAGCAGGGTTGTGTTCATGGAAAGTTTATAAAGATAGTACACTGGGAAGCGATCATTGTCCAATTTTTATAGAAATTGGTATTAGAAATGAAAATGGCCAAATGGGTCAGAAAGATAGGTATTTAGCAAAGCGGACTGGGTGAAATTCAGGGAAATAAGTGATGAAATAATGGGAGTAATTAATGTTGATCAAGAAGTAAACAAATTAAAATGAGTGGTTAGTGAAGCTATAGAAACAGCTAAACAATCAATTCCAAGAAGTTTAGGGAATAGAAGAAAGAAAATTGTAACATGGTGGATGGACGAATGTGGGAAAGTAACAAAATAAAGGAACAGAGTTTTTAAAATACTTAAAATAACTCACAATTTTGAGGATTTAATCAAGTATAAAAAGATGCAGGCAAAGGTAAGAAGAACTATTAAAACAGCAAAACGGGAATATTGGAGATCATTTTGTGGTTCAGTAGAGAGAAAAACAGAAATTTATAAAGTATGGGATATTATAAAGAAAATGAATGGAATTAGGAGAGTATTTAGATATCCTACATTAAGAAATAATGAAGGCACAGCCGTGACAGAGCAGGAGAAAGCGGAAATGATAATGAAAACATTTGTCAAAATCCATAGCTCGGATAATGTCAGTGAGGAAGGGAGGAAAGGAATTGAGCAAACAGCATTTAGATACAGAGAACTAATTATGTAAGATGATATACTTAATTTACCATTAAAAGTATGAGAAGTAAATAGTGCATTAAGAAGTACTAGGTTGTCAGCACCAGGTAAAGATCAGGTGTGCTATACAATGTTAAAAAACTCAATCCTGACCCACACTCCTAATCAGTAGGTGGCGGTAATGCACCTAAAAGTTGTGTGCCATCTGCCAATAAAACTTCAAGAAGAAGAAGAATGGAGGAACATTAGACGGCATCACTTTTTTGGATGGCATTGAAAGAGGGAGAAGATCACAGTAGCATTATTCATTGTTGATGCTGACATAATACTTTCATGACCAACAGCTTTCCCTATAGCAAGACAACAGTCCGCTATATACTTACCGTGGACGCCACCTTAACACAATGACGCCGCGTGAGTGCATTAAGTATCCATGAATCCGGGGCCGTCATGCTTCCTCAACAGGTAATACATGGCCTGGAGTACACTCGCACCGAAGTTAAAACTAAAACTTGAAACACCCTTGTTTATGGCTCGCCGACCACAAACTCACACTAACAGTCAAAGACGCTCAGACTCACTCCACCAGTGCCCACGTGAGAGAGAATAAACCATTACCAAGGTAGATTTAGATTTAAGTCAATGTCTTGTACATCTTGCCCTCTAGAGTCAGTCCTGCTCAACTGCTTGCTTTAGCTATACGTGATGAGCCAGCAAGATAACTCAGAATAAATATTGCTGTAAATTCTTTATACAAACTGCTACATATTTAGCAAACATTTGACAGAACATCTTTCAATCTTTCCTATGATTTTATTAGTGTATTACTTAAATGCTTGAACTATTATTTTCCTTATTCTGTTTACTTTTACTTTGTACTCCCCCTGCAAATGGGAAAACTGTGATTTTACTAAGGGGGACAAACCTACTGCATATACAAGATATACACAAAAATACCCAACGTAAACAAAACAGAGCTTGCTTACAATTTTGAATATCAGTTATGCTTATTACTTTTTCATTTTAAGAAGAAAAAACACAATGATATGATAGTGTATCATTGTAATTAGAGCAAAGATCCACAGATAACTTTTGTTCTTACCTTCTTTTTTTTTTTCTTTACAGATTTTAATGCATTTTCTTTTTTTATGTTCTTTGATTTCATTTTCAAAAAAAGTAAATCTACCTTCTTACCTGATTTTACTTATGTAAATATGAACTGTGTTCATGTTCATCAAGAAAATGTTGTTCCTGTAAAGATCCATGAAGCATAAAATGCAGGTACCCAAACAGGATCTTAAAACATATACACCTGGCCTAACGTAAACTATGGAACATGAAAGAAGATAATTTGAGAAACATGTCTGTATGTTTTGTTCATATGATGAAAATCATTGGTAACCAAAACAGCTTTGTTACCAACAGTCTTCAAAATATATTTTTTCATGTTCCACAAAAAAAAAAAAAAAAGTTTGAAATGACATGAGGGTGAATAAATGATGACAGAATTTAAATCTTCAGGGGGAACTGTCCCTTTAATGTTTTTATTATTCTTATTCTTATTCTTATTTATTTATTTTATACAATGATACTCTAAATAAGAAACTAAATCTTCGATTTAGTTTTTAATTTGATTTGTTCTAATGGCTGATTCATTCAGGAGTGAAGTAAACAGCTCTTTATGAATGGGCCTTTGAATCATTGGTTCACACACTTTGTTCAAAATGTGGATTCATTCAGAAATTAAACACCGCTGAGATGCACAACAATTCTTCTATGTCTTTATATAGGTCATTTGTTCTCTGCAAAATTGGGTAAAATACATATTGGGGTTAAAATATAACACAATATCAATATAATTTTTTTAAATAATGCCCAAATGTCTTTGCTGATTACTTATTGTTTGTAAATCTCCTTTTATGTTTATAAATATTTTACATGTATTGTAGTATTTTAATAGTTTAAGACCGAATATTTTTGAAACTGGTCTTTGTATTTCCGGTGTGTGTTGCTTGACTGTTATTAGTGGTTGACTCGCATGACTTTTCTTTCCTAGTATTTTGTATTTCACACATTATTTTTTATTGACCTGCATGTTTTTATAAAACATTACATCAGAACTGTTGATACTGTATACAGGAAAAGGAAAACTACAGACCAAAAGCTTTTCATCCACTCTACACGCTGTATAATGTGCACTGGAGAGCCGCAGCCCTGCAGAGTTTTGCTTGAACCCAAATCAAACACACCTGAACAAGCTAATCAAGGTCTGAAGGGTTACTAAGAAGCTACAGGCAGATGAGTTTTTATTAGGGTTGGAGCTGAACTCTGCAGGGCTGCGGCTCTCCAGGAACGGAGTTCACCACCCCTGCTATAGCTTATTTATTTTACATCTCAGAATATGAACCAATGTTAATTTTATTCAAAAAGAAGAAGAAGAAGAAAACAAGAATACAGTTGCATTGCTGTATCGATAAGCAGTATTGGTAAGAGAAGTAATACCTTTAAAACTTTAACAATAATTGCACAGCCAGGACTGACGTTCGCCACTCCTGATCTATAGCAAAAGAAAGAGCAGGTTTGAACAAGCTATTATAAACAAAATAATATAAAACATCTGTTTGTAAATGCATTAGTGTGAAGGTGTTTTAGATTTATATACTTAAGATACATACATATAGAAATAAACAATTTTTACTCTGAAAATGTTTGTAAATTTCACAATTAATTACAGAGAAACAGCAAGTAGCACACTAAATTAAACCATTTTTAAGTTGAAAGACTAAAATAGTATTTTCTTGCGAAACATACACCAATAATCTTTAGCAGCATATCTGTTTTTTTTTTTTTGTTGTTGTTGTTGTTTGTTTGTTTTTGTTTTTTTGTTGTTGTTTTTTTTCCCCATGTCAGATTTCTCACAACTATGTCAAACCAGGGGTTTTCAAACTTTTTGGACCCCTTACAGGGGAGAGGATTTTCCAAGGGCCCCCTCATAATTATAACAGTGTTCAATACTAAAGCTTAACGTGGGGGGGAGTAATGAACATAATATGACTGTTCTATTGGTGTAAATGGTCCCCTTTGTATATATACTTTTTAATACTACAGCATGCATAATATAATTAAATTTACCATATTATTAAAATTATATTTTAAACCAATTATCATTGTACTATCACTTTCAGGAAGAATACTGATAAATGAAATGAACGTTAAGAAACTTAACAATCATTATACACACTATGAACGTGTATTTTACTTCCCCTCACTCCAGATCATTTACGTTGGCATTCAAAACAGAACAAAAATAAATACATTTATAAAATGAAAATAAATGATAGTGTCATTCATTACAAAACATTTATTTTAAATGCTAAATCTGTAACAAACTTATTGAAAATGAAACTGAAACGAATGTAACAAGACTAAAGGTCCTGCCAAATTACAGTGTGACCTTGGAAGACCTAAAAGTAAAAGGATCTTAGTCCCAGCTTCTGTGCTTTTAGTCTCATTATACATTATGTGTTTATATGTTTTAGCTTACACTATATTGTGAACTATAAAGAATAGGAAAAGCAGGCTTCAGGTAAGGAAGTGTCAGTACAGTGGCTCCCTGAAGTGTGTTCATGTGAGGCAGAATAAATCATTCACATTTCCAACCTCCTAATCCTAATCGTGTAAGTGAGATGCCCTATACCCCAAGGAAACTCGCACAAATAACTGTAGACTGTATGATTCGTTAACAACTAGTCATTTATTCTTGTTCCCTTTTTTAGGAAACTGGACTTTTCTTTAAAAGAATTAAAGAATTAGTAAAAAGAAAGAATGAAATAAAACAAGTAATTCTATGAATTTTGTTTTGTAGCTTTTTGATAAACTGTTTAACACTTTTGTTTAACTCTTCATACACAAGTTTCCCAGAATTCAATTAATTATCAGAGCACACAAAATGATTTTTAAACAGCACTGGATATCTCAAACGAAACTCTGAACCTTATAAATGACTCTTTTAGTTGGATTCAAATGATTCACTTCAAATAAACTATGAAATAACCCTTTACTCCATTCAGATTAACTCTGAAATAACCCTTGATTCAGTTCAAATGGACAACTCTTATGAATCAACATACGATTTAGTTTTCACACCAACCCAGTTCAATTGCTTAGTTCAAGTTTACAGTTCAGTTCAATCTGTATCAGTGAAGACTTTATGTTTGTGTGTGCAAAGTTCTTTTTACCAATCTGTTGCAACAATAAAATTGATTAGATGACTTGCGATGACTTGAGACAACTTGCGACGATGAAATGAACGGCTGGGTCAGGACAGTGAGGAGATGTTGTCAGGATGGCAGGGTAATAATAAAAAAAACTTGAGCAAAAACTCAGCGTGGCTCAGGGGAACTCACAAACAAAATGGCACAGCTCAGCCACAGCACGCACTAACTGTCTCAAAAGATAGGTGCGTCCCAAAAGCAAAACTGATCGTAGGTGATGGACAGTCTCGACAAAAATGCTAAAATACTTAGAGAAAGTGGAAAAAAAATTAAACACTCACTTTCAGTTCATATAAGCATTTTTGCGCACTAACAAGTGCACTTAAATGAGACGCAGGAAGAAATCTCAATGTCTCTTAATTTATAACAAAAATGACTCTAAAAGCAGCAAAACTCCCAGAAATGCTTACAGATCGACTGAGGCAAAACAACCAGTGCTGGACTGGTAATCTGGCATACCGGGCATTTTCCCGGCAGGCTGACACACTTTTGGGCCTGTACAAGGCTCTTTTCTCCAGGGTATTGGGGGACCCTGTAATAAGAGCATCTGTAAGTCACTTTGGATAAAAGCTTCATGCCATTATTTGTTGATGCTTTTGAAACCTCTGAAAGTCGGGCTCCATTGGCTGATACTGTATGAACAGAAACCGGCAGAACAAAATCACAACCTCAGCGTCTTTTGGTCTTTTTCTAGATGCTCTCGCTAGCTCTGGGCTCACTGATGAGGCTCAGATGAGGCAACAAGGGCAGGTGAAGTGATGGAGGGTCTCATCCATGGCACCAGACCACGATGCTGCTGTGGACTCTCCATCCTCACTGCTCACACCAGTCTGCAGACATTTCAGATCACACAAGGATGCACAAATAATACAAAAGCAATAATTTTAATTTTTTTAACAATAATTTTAAACTGTTTTGATTTCTGTATTAGAAGTAACAAAATTATCCTATTTAAATTATTTTCTGTTTTACCGACAGAGGCCACTCCCACAATACTTGATTGACATGAGTGTTTTACCTCAGATCAGCTGTCACAGTCCGACCTCCATTGT
Source organism: Labeo rohita (assembly GCF_022985175.1). NCBI lineage: Eukaryota > Metazoa > Chordata > Actinopteri > Cypriniformes > Cyprinidae > Labeo > Labeo rohita. The sequence goes on from NC_066875.1 coordinate 51,495,814, forward strand.
TTCAATGCCAGAGCAGGGATGTAAGTTAGACAATAATATCTCAGATTGAGCATTTGAGGTGTTGTGTTGCTGGATGTAATAATGAACATAGTGGTCGTCATTTACTTCGACATCTGAGCCGCTGATACATATATTCGTCTATGTTCGAGCAAATCTTTTGTGATCCAGCTTTATTTACAGCAAAAGTGAGTATAAGGGGAGTTTTTTTATGATTTTTTTGCAATCGCCTTTCCTAATAACGTACCAGTTAGCAAATTTAGCGGCTAAACACGGCTAAAGTAAACAGGCTCGTCACTCCACAGAGAGAAGAGAGGGGCGGGGCGAGCAGAGCTCATTAACATTTAAAGCAACCTCAACCAGAACAGAATGATTTTTGCAGAACTGATTTTGTCAAGGTAAAAAGGGTATTGTTTTACACTACCATTAATAATTTTTAACCAAAGCATGTTATAGACTTTTCATTAAGACCCTAAAGAATCATATCAACTTGTGGAAAATGGGCATCCAATGACCCCTTTAAGATTTAAGATTTTGTGATACTCATGTTTGTAAACACCCGCGTTGCTGTTCTCAATCATGTTCAATGATGACGTATAGATTTCCTGTGGACATACTTATTCGTTTGCCTACTGTGTTGTACTGAAATCCATATTCGTGTGTAAAATGGATGCAAACCATAAACTGTCTAGACTTCCACAGGTTTAAGAATAAAGCTGCCAGTTGCCAAATTAAAGATGTTAAATTTAGATTGCATTGACTATCCTGCTGTCTGCTCCCTTAGAAATTATAAGTACAGCAGGTGGATGAGTCAATTCACTTATGGTTGTTGTTTTATGCAACAGTGTATGTATAATACACACAACATATAATGGTATAAATATGAGGCTTCATTACATTATAAAGAAAGCACTGGATGACAGTTTGGCAGCTGTAGACGTTAACATTCTTCTTAAAATGTACATTCTCAGAAATCACCTATTTTATTTGATCTATTTGATCTGTATTTAATGTCAATATTTGTGTTCACATTCATCTTGTTCCTGTAATATCCAACAGGTTTCTTATTTTTGTTGTTGTTGTTGTTGTTGTTTTTTGTTTTGATTTGATTTTTGTTTTTTTTTTAGGTTTTGACTTAAATATTTTTATAAAACATTACAGCAGCAGGCTACATTACACAACATAGCTGTTGCCTTTTTTTTTTTTTTACAGCAATTAAGCCATGCACCTCACAGTTATAGTTTTTATATCCACAAAGTAAAGCACAGCTACCAACATATAAATATCTAATTGATTTGATCCATCAGTTTAATCTACAACAGAAATTTGTAATTCTTTGTATTGCTATCATATATAATACGCATATAGTGTCCAATGTGAGGTTTCATCTGATTAAATACAAAGCGCAATGTGAAATTGTTTGTCAAAATGAAGTTCTTGATTTTCTCAAAAACAAAACACCTTCATTACACCTACTGAATATGAATTGATGAACTGTTCATCATTGTTGTTCTAAGATCTGTAACACAGAAAGTATTTCAAAACAGAAGTTCAACAAAAACACACCTTCGATTATAACACAGACTGACAAAAATGAGATGTTCTAAATGTTAATATTTAAAAAAAAATACCAGAATGTGAGTGCTTTATACTATTTGTACATTTTTTTAATATTTTATCAAGATTTTATTAATATTTTAGTGGAATATATATTGACTATAAATGACTAGATGGCATAAGAAGTGCACGTTTCTGACAACATGCACTCATAGGATTTTATAACAGAGTGACACTGAAGACACGTTTGGATGGGAGGGACTTCAACCAGTTAGGCTCCTTAAATAAACCAGCATTTCTGTCAAAATCTGTTTATTCAGACAGTCACTTCAGTACTAGGTCTCTTCTGTGAGAAACACATTTAGTCCAGCGATCACCATGAATTTCGGGTAAGTTGTAATTCATGTTCTTTCTACAGGGAAAAACAAAAACAAAAAACAGTTGAAGATTTATGCATGTTTCACTTCACAAGTTTCACAAGTTTTTTTATTATTATTATTATTATTATTATTATTATTGTAAACATGCACTACAAGGACATATTTAAATATTTCATTCGTTGACGCATTTTTAAATCACCCGTTTTACAGATTAATTCGAATGTAATGTTTTGCCACGATTTGGTTTTATATATTTCTTTAATTCATAAGATTATATTATGGTTGCGAAATAATAACCAAAAAATAACCATTAGAGAACATTCTGTATAAAATATTTTTGGGTTAATTAGAAAAATGAAAAGTTTATTTGGTTTTCAAAAAAGAACCGTGCTGCGAGCGTATATCCGTAGTCCTAAGTGACTATTCACACAGAATGCGTTTTATTTAATTATTTATTTATTTATTTATTTATTTATTTATTTATTTGGTTTAAAAAGACAGGAGACGCGGGCAGTTAAACTTTGAACTTTTCTACAGAAGTTGTGATCTTTTCCATTCCGCTGCACTGCGTTGAGTCTTGCGTTTTTAAATGTAAAAACATTCCGTGCAAAGTATAGAGAAGTGTGGGAAACATTTACAGCAAAATCAGAGTACAAGCAGTTTTAGCTTACAATTAAAAACAATATAATCAATAATTATGAATTACAAAATTATAGCCTATTTAAAACATTTCAATTATATCAATTATATATATATAAATATAAATGAATGCGACCCCTCGTGCTTCTTGGTTTTTGTTGTTTTTTTTTCTATAGTGCTTTAGTCAATGAACATCCACTTTTAAAGCAATAAAATTCAATTTGTAAAATGAGACAAACCGCAGATCCAGATCGAAAAAAAAAAAAAGAAAAAACACGACCGGTTGGTGTATTATAGCTTACTTAACAAAGGGGTATCAATGGATTATGTAATATTTAAATAAATGTAATATGTGTAGTGTTTTGTTGAATTGGCACAATAGCTTTGATTGTTGCTGAAAAGGGTTTAAAATCGTTATTGTTTGGTTTAATTATTTCTGCCATAGATGCTGTGAAGAGGATTCACAAATTAAAGAGTATAATATCAGTTTCACCATTAAGTGATGGGAGAATCAACATGAACAACATGCATTCTACAATGCTGCTTAGTGTTCGTTAACATCACGGGAGAGAATGCATGACTCATAATTTCTCTCTTGACTGCATTTTTGAACAAAATGCTTAACTATTCGTAGATTTACAGACATCTAATCAATCGTAAGCAATGATGAAACAACACTGAACTCACTTTTCTCAAATGGATTGGTGTGTATTCGCCAATGACCTGTGGATGGCGCTTTTGCGCATCCTTTGTGACAGAGCCGCAAACACTGAAACATATATATGGCTCTCGAGGCAAGGTTTTCAACTGCTGTTTTAAACAGTCAGTGTGGTCACAATTATATACGGGACTACTGATATAAAAATGTAGTGTTTTATTTTTGCACTGAGAAGTGCAACAAAAAGCGGATTGTGTCAGAATGCCAGGCTGTGTCTGTCAGTCAAGTTCAAAGCAAGTGTCAAGTTTGGAGGTAAACATGAGGCGGGGACTCAAACGCAGAATTGCAATGGGATTTTTATTAAATAAGAAAATTAGACAAAATCAAACAAAACAACCCCGTGGGGTTTGCGGGTAGGTTAATGGTGAATATTGACTTATTGTACGGACTGTTGTGGCTCCCGCTGTTAGCAGGGGATAGTCGCATTTGGGGTAAAAACGACGGTATTATTTATTGTGTATGGTGCCAAGAATTAAAGGAGAGTCGGGTTGCTCTATTGAGTGACATCACATCCCAATATAAACACGCCCCATAGTTGTGACACCCCTGACTTCAATGTGAAGCTTACACTGCAGTGTACCTGAGAGAAAACAGATTTGACCATCAAATTTTCACAAATAAGAAAAAAGTGTTTTAAAGCTTGTTTTGCATAACGTCACAGTTATATATGACATGAGAATAAGGCCTGAAGTTAGCAAGAACATTTTAAGGGAAATATAATTATATTTTCATAATGATTTTTTTCCTTTCAAATATTGTCTGTGTAAAAACACCCCTGGCCAAATGCCCCCAGAGGGTATTACTTTACTTACTGTAGTTACCATGTTCTGAGAATGACATCCTTTCTTTTTCCCTCGGATGTAATCTATCTAGGTGGTTGAATAAAAATATGTGGACTTTATATCTAAAAATTATCTTAACTTAGCACCAGCAAGCAGCTAGACAGTTAGCATCAGCTAACAATATTTACTTATTTTCAGTATGGTTATGAATAAACATTCATCCCTGGTGAAATAAACAGCATATGCTGGTAGGTATGTTTTGATGCTGGGATGCTGGTTAGGTAGGTTTTGATGCTGGTTTAAGCTGGTCCTTTGCTGGTTTATGCTGGTCCTTAGCTGGTTTAAGCTGGTCCTTAGCTGGTTTTTGCTGGTCAAGGACCAGCATAAACCAGCAAAGGACCAGCTTAAACCAGCATCAAAACCTACCTAACCAGCATATGCTGTTTTTTCACCAGGGATATGTGTCTATTCTAGCTGATCCAAACAATATAAAAATTTATACTGTTGCTAAACAATATAAAAACAGAAATCACATAGGGCTACATGCGTAGCATTTTAATAAAACTGCTAACGTTACATCAGCGAGGAATATGAATGTGAATGAGTTATTTTATTTAATCTGTTATTTAAATTTTTTTGTTATTGGTGTGTCTGAATTCAAGCATTTCAGTGCACTTAAACAGATCACCTTTTACAGCAAATGTAATTCACAAACAACGGACAGCTTTGACCTAAGTATAATTTTCAGTTATAATAATTAATCCTAAAATTCAACATTAGTAAACTTACTTTTCGCAGCATCAGTCGCGCGCACAAGATCTCCCGGTTCTTACTTGTGAATTCAGTTGACTGGAGACTCGCTCTAAACGGATCATTTGAATCAATGAGTTGTCGACTCGAGAACAGCTGCAATCAGATCATTCCAATTTGTGAATGAATTGTTTGGTGCAACTGCCGAATCAATTTAACAGGTTCATTGAAAAGAATCAGTTTGTTTGTTTCAGAGTATGTGATATATTATAAGGAGTAACAATATATTTTACGAAATGTAGTGAAGTAAAAAGTACAATCTTACGCTTTGGAATGTAGTGAAGTAAAAGTGAAAGTTACTCAAAATAAAACTACTCCAGTAAAGTACAGATACTTGAAAAATGTACTTAAGCACAGTAACTTCCACACTTTTTCCTTCCACTCAACTTTCTGTTAACATGCTTGGATACAGCACTCTGTGAGCAGCCAGCTTCTTTGGCAATGAATGTTTGTGGCTTACCCTCCTTGTGAAGGGTGTCAATGATTGTCTTCTGGACAACTGTCAGGTCAGCAGTCTTCCCCATGATTGTGTAGCCTAGTGAACCAAACTGAGAGATCATTTTGAAGGCTCAGGAAACCTTTGCAGGTGTTTTGAGTTGATTAGCTGATTTGCATGTCACCATATTCTAATTTGTTAAGAGTAGTTGGGTTTTTGTTAAATGTGAGCCAAAATAATCACAATTAAAAGAACCATAGACTTAAACTACTTCAGTCTGTGTGCACTGAATTTATTTAATACACAAGTTTCACAATTTGAGTTGAATTACTGAAATAAATGAACTTTTCCACAACATTATAATGTAATGAGATGCACCTGTATACACACAAATATTCTTGAGAAACATTTTCCTCCATATTTTACAGACAGCCAAGTCTTTCACCACGCAAATCAACTCTGATTCATCGAGGTCCTCCAAAACGGTATCGTCTACTTACAGAGAGGAAAATTATTGATGAAAATGACAAAATCAGAAAATGGACTTATGGGATAAAAGATACCAGTAAACAAAACAAAATTGTTGTGCTGGTGGGAGAGACCGGCACCGGTAAGACGACTCTCATCAACACCATGGTCAACTACTTACTGGGAGTGAAGTTTGAAGATGAAATATGGTATGAAATCACAGAAGAAGCAGCCAGAGATCAATCAGAATCACAAACCTCTGAAATCACCATGTATGAGGTCTTTCCTGTAAAGAGTCCTATGTCTCTCACCATCATTGATACTCCAGGCTACGGAGACACTAGAGGACTGGAAAAAGATCTGGAAGTTGCTGAGAATTTAGCCACTCTATTTCAGAGCAAAGATGGAGTTCATGAAGTTGACGCTGTGTGTTTTGTCATCAAAGCATCTGTCTCTCAGACAGACAGCATTACATTATCAGTTCAGTTCTGTCTTTGTTTGGAAAAGACATTGTCAACAACATTGTGTTTTTAATCACACACTCTGATGGTCTGCCACCCAAAAATGTACTTGGTGGGATCAATAAGGCTGAAATCCCCTGCAGACGAGACACAAGTGGCCAACCTGTTTATTTCTTATTCAACAATCACCAGGGTGAAGGCCGTCACACTAAAGAACGTTATATTCGCGCTCAGAGAGACGCCTGGGATGACAGCATGGATGATATGAAGCATTTCTTTCAGTCTCTGGACGAGAAGAACAGAAGAAGTTTGGAGTTGACATCAAATGTCCTGATTGAGTGCATTAGATTAGAAGCGTCTATCTGCAACTTACAGCTGCGAGTTCAGGAAATAGAGTCAAAAAAAGTCTGAAAAACTTCAGATTCTGGAGGCAATAAGAATAAACAAGGAAAAGATTGAGCAAAGTAAAAACTTTGCCATTGAAGTCAAAAAGACAGTCAAACAGAAGGTGCCTATCGAGAGTAAGTCATGGAAGCACAGGAAGGCGACAACCTGCACTGTCTGTGAGGAAAACTGCCATGAGTTTGACTGCTGGTGGGCTTCCGGTCCCAGCAAATGTGAAGTCATGAAAAATGGCTACTGCACTGTGTGCACAGGGAATTGCCACTACAGCAAACACGTCAAAGAAAACAAAAAATATGCCATCACAAACTCAAGTATGAGAATGGAGTTTGATGATTTAAAAAAAGAATATGAAAAGGCTCAAAAAGAGTCCAAGAGGTTTTCGGTTATAATGGATCATCTTGAAAAAGACCTGAAGGAGATTGAGAACAAAAAGTCAATTTTTCTGACCCTTGCTTACCAGACCATCAAGCATCTGTCTCAGATCGCATTAAAACCAGACTCTGCCTTCACTCTTCAGCATCTCGACTTCTTCATCCCCAGAGTGAGGGAGGCTGGAAATGAAGAATGGGTCCGTGAGCTGGAGGAAATGAAGAGAAAAGCTGTAGCTGATGAAGCCAATAAAGACGCTCTGAGTTATCTGAAAGCTGGTCTGGGAAAACTTTTCTTTAGTGTGCAATGAAAAAATGCAAAATGGATGAAGCAATGAAAATGAAGAAGACTAATGCAAAATCAGTGTAGGTGACTTTCTGCGGTTCTGAAGATCACAAGTTATTTTCTTCTCTGTTTTTAGTTTTTATTTAAAATAAGGCAAGCTTGATTAAATTTTAATCTGTTAATTTATGTATTCTAATAATATAATATTTGCATCATTACACTTTAAGTACTGGATGATAGATTTACATTACAGAACATTTTGGACTGTCAAATGGGTTTAGTCATTATTGTGTTCATTTTGGTTAAACCTCCTATGTTAGTGACAAATCATTAGTGAAAGGATGCAAAAAATATAAATAAATAAAATAAAAAAATAAAAGCACAAAGTCTGGCTGTAGAATATTAATAATTGCTATAGTATTTGAACATTTCAAATTAAACACATGTATAAGTTTTACTTATGACTTATTAAATGTATTCATTGAAATGCTTTAAGGGGAACTTATAAAAGTGATGCACACTCTTTTTAAAGCTTTTTGGCATTTTTTATGACTGACACAAGCTGATCAAAGTGAATGGGAACTACCAAAAAATAAATACTGCTTTTGGCACAGTAGTTGCCTTGTGCATACAGGTTTCTTTGTGTTTCAGGTGTGGTGGTGTGTTCCTTCATCAACTGGTTATTTTCTTCTCTTATCACATTGCATGTTTTTATAAAAACAATAGAGATGGAAAGACTGGTCACTCACTGGTGGTCATCCAATCAGCACCATGTGTAATGTACACTTACTGTTTGTTAAGTTTAGTATTAAAACATTAGCATGTAGCTTTAAGCATTTTTCAAGTAAGTGCTTTAAAAAGTTAACACAATAAAAATTTGACAAGCTAATAAACATATAAAGCCAAGACCAATTTGTTTATTTAGAAATTAGCTATGGTTATCATTATAAAAAAAATTGCAATCTAGAGAAAGATTTAAGGAACCTTGCAGAAAACTTGCAGTGGCCGTTGGTCAGCATGATGAACAAAACGTCTTCAAACTGCTTACAAGTGAAAATTAAAACAAGATTCCCAAGAAAACATTTCATAATAGAAAGAGCGAGAGAGAGAGAGAGAGAGAGAGAGAGAGAGAGAGAGAGAGAGAGAGAGAGAGAGAGAAACAAATAATATTTTAAATAAATTACCTGGAAGAAGTCCTTCTATCAGAAAGTCTTTTAGCTGGGTTCACATCTCCTCTGTTTTTAGCCCTCTTAATGTTTTCTGCCCAAAATTGTGCACATTTTTCACACAGATTTATATCTTCTCGTCTGATTTCAGCTTTTGTTATAAAGTCATCTATCAGAACAATTACAAAGAAGACCAGGGTTATATTTCTTGTACTTAAAGCACACTTCATCAAGCCTTCTGCCAGAAAAACCGTACGCTTTTCCGACAGTCTCACATCTCCTCCTCTGCTTTCAGCTATCATTAACTTTATTACAGAGTCTTGAATGTTCATCTTGAGTAAATGTACAATCATACACTTCACTCAAAACTGTTTGGTGAGCAAATTATTGCCGTCCACATTTGCCTCTTGGCTTGATATTTTCACGTATGTTAAAATCTTTGCCAGATGTGACTTGTATAAATTTATTGCCATGTCAGACCTTCTCAGGTCAGTGAGTGCTTGTGTAATATAACCAGTGTGTTTCTTAGGAATAGTGGCCAGTGCACGATTATAGAGAAGAATAATCTCCCCAGATGCACTGTCCTCCAAAGCTTTGGTGTACATCCCAATGCTTTCAGTAAGGTGTCCATTTTCATGGAAGGGAGTAGTAGACCATGGAGGATGGAGACTGTCTACTCAAAAGTTTCTGCTTTGCACTTGATAAGTCCATTTTCAGCTGTTCCATCAACATTTCAATGGGTTTTTCCTCACTGGAGTGCATCAGGAGCCACAGACCCCAACACTAATGAAGAGAGGACACAATCACATCACGCTGGTCAGAGAAAACATCATCTTCATAAACACCATCCAAAACATTAAGGTAAACAGAGAAAAGCTCTTCCCTTTTTATGATTTTTGGAATGTCTTTTTCAAGAAACCTTGAGAGTCTGATCCTCACCAGAATATTTCTGGCATCTTTCGCCTTTTCACTGAGTAAACTGTTTAAAGATGTGTTTACACACATCACTAGTTTAACAGGGTCAGAAAAGTGACTGGCACCATCTTTTGATTTATTGGTGTTGATGTCAACAGTTATATCCAGTTCTTTATAAAATGCAGAAAAAAATTTTAGCATCTCTTTCAGCAAGTACAGGAGAACTGGAGACGATGTCAGGGGTTTTTCCCATGGCCTGATATGCAGCAAACATTGCCATGATGCATGACTTTCCTTCTCCTGTTAACCTGAACAAGCCGACTTGATTTAGAAAGAACCAGAATGCACCAGCTCACCATTTGAGTCACACTAGGTTTATATTGCATTGTCTTTTATACAGCTTTGCAAAGATTAAACAAAATTTGCTTTATTCCTCTGATCCACCGCAATGCCCAACTGTCCTGAGTGCATTCACAACAGCTGGCGTGTGACAATAACAAGGGGGTGTGGTAAATAGAAAACACCTGGTGTCACATCTACACCCGGCTCCACCACGCAGTTCACCGCTACACGATCACCATCACCAGAATACTGAACACCTGTGCACCCAATCACCCATCACCAGCTGAACCTCATCTGCAGTCCCTACTTATACTCCCCTCAAACAAACCTTCGGTGATCAGACCTCAAGGTTGCACACCACGAGTCCTCAGATCTTCTTCCACTGTTTGCTGCACTCGTCTGTCTGCCAGCCTGCCTTCATCTGCCCGTCTCCAGCCTCTCAGCACACGGAGTGCTTCACGCTTCTAAAAGGACTATTATCAGCTAAGCGTTGTTTATGTTCTGCCTTCTTCTCAGTCCCTAAGTGGCATTCTTACCTGAGTTGATATTTACCTCTGTTGTATGCGATTGCCTGAGTTGTTTCATTAAAACACGCCACTTCTGTGAATTCTCTCTCTCTCTCTCTCTCTCGTGGTTCTTCAAACGTGACACCTGGGGAACCTAAACATGAAGAACCAATATACAAACAGACTACAAAACTGACTACAAACAGGGCACAGGAAATACTTCAACATGAAAGACCAGACAAGGCACAGAGAACATGTAACAAGTATAATTTTTGAGTACTTTATACATTGTAAAAAACAATTTGTGGAGTCAACTTAAAATAATTTGTAACCTGGCTGCCTTAACATTTTAAGTTCATATTTGAGTTGAATCAACTTAAAAATTGAAGACAGCTGGGTTGCTTACCCATCTGTTAAGTTTAGCAAACACAAATATCTAAGTTGTTACTTAGTACAACTTAACATTTCAAGTTGCTTCCTCAAAAACATCCTCTGTGGATCCATGTGGCATCAATATACTTTTAAGATGTGACCTCAATGTAGTTTTAAAATTGATCAGACAGCTGAGTAATCTGGTTAGAGATATGTTTACGCTGATCACAAGTTTAGAGTCTCTCTTCAGTGTCTAAATGTTTCAGCTGGTTGATGACAAACCAAATTTCAGCCAGTTATCCATTTAATGGTTCAATGACAGGCATATTATTATTCAAGTAGACTACTTCAAGACCTTTGTCCAGCATTAGTGAGTCCACCTCAAAAAAAAAAAAAAAACTCACCTGCGTATTTGCAATTTATCTTCATCCATCGTCCACATATCTGAACCAGTGGGTTGGGACATCCCCACTATACTTTGCCAAAGTTTTTCTTTTGACCTCCTCCATGTACAAATCAGCCACTGATAGGTGACACTGGAGAACCCATTGCAAATTCATGCTTCTGTTGATAAAACTCATTTTTGTACTTAAAATATGTGGTGTTCAAACACAATTCCAGCAGTGAACTTATCTCTTTCGGACTCAATCTTTCCTTTACGATTTCAAACTGCCTGGGCTGCTGGCACACATGTAAACAATGATGTAATGTCATACGACACCATAGTCTCATCTGATTCCAATGTGAGTTCTTTGATTTTGTCAACAAAATCCTATTATTAGACATATAATACACATTTAACCTAGCAGTCACATAACCTCTAACGCTCTGTTGATCATGTGACTTTTGTGGAAATATTTACTTCCGTTTTTACAACTGATGAAGGTGTTTGGATAGACACCGAATCATCTTGTTGATTATTTTATGGTCTAGTGATTTTAATAAAAATTTAATTTTTGAATGTTTTTACACCTGGATGAATTTGTTACGAACTGACACAGATAAAACCCACTGAAGAAATTAAGTCTATTTTCCCTGAAAAACTTATTCTGTCTTTTGAAAAATGCCTTTGTTGGTTCAGTTTGTGTTCCCTATGTATTTGCAATATGGCTCAATGTCCACTAGAGAATAAAATAAATTGATGAAGCAGAATACATTTCAAAATGAGAACATAAAACTGTTTAATGTCTTGAAAGTATAATCGTCCTGTGTGTAGTTGATTGGTTTTGCCACGGCTTTTTATCATTATTATTATTATTATTTTTATTATTATTATTATTATTATTATTATTATTATTATTATAAAGAATGCTGAATACTACACTGAACATTACACCATTCAAAAAAAGGTATGTGATAAATTTCTTGTGTAGATTATCTGTACATGATATACAAAACTCACTGTACAATAGTTAATCAAATCTTTCATCAAATCCCAACTTGCTTGTTTCTTCTCACAATGAATGAAAGAATTTTCTTTTATTTATTTATTTGAATGTTATCAGATTGACAAATGACAGTTGTAACTTACAAAAATACACAAAAGTAAAATAAAAAAGTGAATATATACAACCCACAGAACAGTGCAATTTTGCAATGCAATAAAACAAAATAAAATAAAATTGTTATAAAAAAAATTAAAATAAAATTTGTAAATAAAAAAAGTTTCACATTAGCTATCTACTGCCTGGTTTCACTTCCTTCCCTCTGGGTCTATTTGCCTTGATATTCACTCTGCTCATTGAACCACATACACTGCTGATTTGAGTAATAATGCAAATACATTTACATTCAAGGTATCTTGGAGAAGACAAAATGTGTTGTTAAATGAGAGAGACTCCTGTGAATAACATTCCCCCACACGAATGCACATATTTAAGATAATTTTAAAGAAAGTGAAATGTTATTCTATAAAAAATATTTTTGTAGCATTAAACACTAGAGGTTGTCTGCCATTTTAACAAATGATTTTGCAGCCTCAAAGTTTGGTCTTTGCTGTCTTCGTCATTGCATCAAGCACTGAATCAGCTTCTTCTGCTTCATTCCATCCAGTGATTCCTCCTCCAACAGCTCCTACAAGAGCTGCAGATCCAAAAACAACACCTGCAGCGATACATGAACCAGTATGCATCTTTTGCCACTGTTATAATATTTTTGTCTTTCAGTAAAATTACAACAGCTGCCACAGCGACACTGATGCCCAGAAAAGCCCCAATCAGTGTCCCAATGGACACTCCTGCAAGCTTAAAGAGAAGTTTTTTATAAACAGTCTTCTTTGCTCTCTCGTGTCTTTCTTCCAGAGACAAATTTTCATTTTCTATTTTTATCATCTCTTCTTGAATCTCTTCCTCCACTATCTGGAGCAGCTCATTGCTGTAGCCACCGTTCTCTTGTTCAATCTGGTCTATAGTATCCAGCAGTTTATTCACCTGAACTCTGTTACTTCTGTATCCCCACCAACGCCTTTTCCAGTGTTTATTGTCGATGACATAACAGTGACCTCCACATTTATCAACAAGCTCCTGCAGTTTTGGACTCTTCTTCACAAATTCTTCAATAGTTTGACCCTCAAGATCTTCACCATGAGTGAATAAAATTGCTATATGTTTGAGGATATTCTCTTCACACTGTTTTATATATGAAAGCATCTTATCTACTACCTTTATTTCTTGTTCTGTGTACCTGCCGACCTTTAGAGTCATTATAAACATGTCAGGACTTGGAACAATTTCAGTAATTGATTTAGTGATTTCAGATCTGATGGCCTCATCATCAACAACTGTGTCAAATATTCCTGGTGTGTCAATAATGGTGATTTTTCTTCCATTAACAATCCCATACCCGCTTACACAGTCTCCAGTCACAGATGTTGGTGAAGATTTAGTCTGGAAAAATTGCAGTCTAAGGATTGTGTTCCCAGTGCTGCTTTTGCCATCTCCGGTTTTCCCAAAAAGGACAATTCTTCTATCAGGTTTAGAATCATTAGCTATTTGAAGAAGACACTCTTGTTACTAAGGATGACTTTTTTTTTTTTTTAAGAAACAATTTCTTATGCATGCTTTCAGTACATTTTAATATTGAGTTTTATGTATGCTTCATAGCTGTTCCTCATATAATAGATGCCCATGAAGCACTTGCTTTTAAAATTAGCCTCTGTTTGTCCACAACTTTTCATTAATTGTAAATTACAGTGCAAAATAGTCATTGCACTTGCAGATTTCACTGAAATAAACCATTAAGATTGTAAAAACTGATTATACAGGTTATGCCATCATTTCTTACCTCCCATTATTCTTGCTCCTTTGTAAAGTTATGCTCTGTAATCTGTGAAAGTGAAGGTGTGTTGCACCGATTAAACTGTTCTTCTCTTCATGCCGTTTAGTTTACAAAATGAAGAACTGGAATCTAGACAAAGTGCCTAAGATTAGTGTCACATGTTTTTCTCACCACATCATTGTACTTCCTTTAATGTTGTTTAAGTTATATGACTGTATCTAAAGAATCTAAATCAAAAGAAGTGAATTTGTCCAACTCTATGTTATAAATGATTGGTGTTTGCAAATAAAGCAAAAAATCTAAACACATATCAAATGATAAAATACAACATGCAGATGTCTCCCATAAGAGAGTAAAATGAGCATAAACAGAAAATAAGTGATAATTTTAGTAAATAGTAAACATACATTTATTTTATAATAATTTAATTATTAAATAATTTTCATTAAACAAGTCATTTGCTTATAGCAGAACAATGCAGCAGTTCATGCAGAAGTGTTTTTTTTTTTTTTAATTTTATTTATTTATTTTTTTTTTTTTGTGAGTGGGCACTTACAGTAAATGGTATCCATTTGGAAATTACTTAAACCACTTTCTGCTTAGGTAAGTTGACAACATCCTCAACAATGTTCTGCTTTGGGTTTCAGAGTTCAGTTTCAGACTTGGAGGAAGTCTGTCATAGTGCATCTGGAAAGTATTCACAGTGCTTCTCTTTGCCCACATTTTATGCTATGTTACAGCCTTATTCCAAAATTGATTAAATTCATTATTTTCCTCAAAATTATACAAACAATACTCCATTATGACTTGAAATGTGAAATTGAAGTTGGTTTGAAATCTTTGCAAATTTATTAAAAATAAAACAATAAAAAATCACTATTCACAGCCTTTGCCATGGCACTCAAAATTGAGCTCAAGTGCATACTGTTTCCACTGAGCATCCTTGAGATGTTTCTACAACTTGATTGGAGTCCACCTGTGGAAAATTCAGTTGATTGGATATGATTTGGAAAGGCACACACCTGTCTATAGAAGGTCCCACAGTTAGATATGCATGTCAGAGCACAAACCAAGCCATGAAGTCCAAAAAATTGTCTGTAGACCTCAGAGACAGGATTGTATCAAGGCACAGATCTGGGTAAGCATACAGAAACAATTTGTGCAGCATTGAAGATCCCAGTGGGCACAGTGGCCTCCATCATCCATAAATGAAAGAAGTTTGGAACCACCAGATCTCTTCCTAGAGCGGATCACCCGGCCAAACTGAGTGATTGGGGAAGAAGGGCTTTAGTCAGGGAGGTGACTGAGAACCTGATGGTCACTCTGAATAAGCTCCAGTGTTTCTCTTTGGAGAGAAGAGAACCTTCCAGAAAAAACAACCATCTCTGCAGCACTCCACTAATCAGGCCTGTATGGTAGAGTGGCCAGAGAGAAGCCACTGCTGTGGGGATGTTTTTCAGCGGAAGGAACTGAGAGACTAGTCAGGAAAGATGAATGCAGCAATGCATTGAGACATCCTTGAAAAACTGTGAATACTTTCCGGATGCACTGTAAAATCAAATGATCAGCAACTGTTAGCTTAAAGCGCTGTTTCTACCTGATGTAACCTATCAAAATGGCATTCAGTGATGTTAAATATTTTAGACTTGAGCAAAACCAGTGCACACAAGATAAAATTCTCAAACAGAATGATGATTAAAAAATGTCATACACATTTCATTTATCTTTATTATTTGCAAGGATGAAAATCCTGTAAGCTGAATATGCATGTAAGATTTAGGAAATATGCACTTATTAGAACTTTATTCATGAAAAATGAAGAGACCAAAGTTTTGCATGAATTTAAAGTTCTATCACCATTACGCCACCATTTAACCTAGACAGTTTAGTTCCATCAGATAATCGAGAATGAAAGGAGTGAAAGGATAATAAGTGTTTAATGCTGATTTTAAGGGTCCCATCACGCACAGACAAGCTGAGATGCTTAGTTGTTGTTGTTGTTGTAACTCAGCCATACAATATCCGATCTTCCCTAAACTTCATGGTTTATAGGAGTCCACGCCTGAACACATCTAAAGGCCAATATTGTCATGATCGGGGCTGTGGGTCTTCCCTCAGCCTCTCGAGGTCGCTGTTCCCCTTGCACTGCACTCCCCTGATTGTTCACGTCTGTCTTGTCATTTGCACTGATTACGCTCACAGCTGTTCACACTCTGGACTATTGTATAAGAACTCTCACTTCTCACTCCTGTTCAGGTCTGCATTGTCTATTGTCTTCGTGTGTGTTTCGGTTCGGTTTGGTTTTGATCCTTGTTTCCAGTTTTGTTGTGCCGTGTTAGCCTTTTGGTTTACGTTCTTTTGTGTTTTGTTATATTAAATTCCCTTCCCTGCATTTTGGACCCTGACCTCATTTTTCCGTACACCGAACGTGACAAATATTCAGTTATAATCATAGCACCACCATCTAGCAGAATACTAACAATGCAGTGTGAACCTTTTCAAGTATGAGGTAAAGTAGTATGTTTCTCTATAGAGAAGTAAACTATCATTATTTTAAGAATATCTGCTTATCACAAAACTCTCTAAAACAATAGTAACTGAATTTAGTTGTATGGGACAAAACTGTCTGTTGGTTAATAATTTGATTAGATCAAGGTAGGACAGGAGTATTTAATACACTGCATTATTATGATTTTGTTAATTGTAAAAATAATCTATATTGCACATAGGCATCACCTCATGGAGTAAAATGAAAACATTTAGGCATACCTCTAAAACCTCTAAAACTGCAAATTGTCAATGCAAAATTTTCCCTACAGAAGAATTTTTGTGGGTGCAACATTCATAACATATTTCATTATTTACAATTTTTACATTAAAAAATATAATTTTCAGAAATAAATAATAATAATAATAATAGTAATAATAAAATCAAGGTGGGGTGCAGTTTCTTACGTAAAATAAATCCATTTTACTTACAGCATAATTGGCTTTTGCTGAACTTTAGATCCTGAATCAAAGTGAAAGTATTTAGAGGTGTTTGAAGCAGTATATCTTTCAAAATGAAACTGTAAACCTTTGTTGTTTATGATTTTATAGGTGAATGATTTAACATATTACGATTACAAGGGTCACAAAATAAGTTTTACAAAAGATCAGACAAAGAGCCCTAATGGGTAAAATTCTTCAGTTCTGAAGAATATATTTTTGTAGGAGTATTTGTTGAAAAGAATGTATCTTGTTTAGATGTTTTAAAAATCTAATAAAAATAAATACTCTATGGCTCTCTTTGCAGTGCACTAAATTTTGGAACAAGTTATTGAGTAAACTGGATTAAAAGTTGTAATCACAAATACAAAGTTTTAACATTCAGGAATTCTCTGCCGTCTTATAGTTCTCAAAATCCACACATGCCCTACTGATGAGTACAAAGTTTGTGTTTATTACATAGTAAAACTTTTCCTTGGATGTGATTGGATAAATATGATTCCATATTGTTTGAACATCTTCCAATGCAATTATGCCTAACACTTTTCTGAAGATTCATAAATTATACAGACGTACACCATAGTAGTTGCTGTTGGTTCTCTTATACAGAAAAGATATTTTTCTGATTCATTTTTCTGCATTATTCCTCAACCTGTACCAGGAGCATTTTCTCGGAGGAGGTAAGCAAGACCTACGAACCCTAGCCTTGGATTTGGTGAACCTCTTTTTGCTTGAAAAATACAAACATTATGAGACAAACAAAAATGAAAACATCCCAGTTCAGTTGCTCAGGCACGTCATTAAAAATAACACTCATGCCTACTTTGGTACTTTAAACAGTTTTTGGAGGTGCTGTTTGTCTACAATCAGGGACAGAACAGTGTCTGATGGCCTTATATGACGCTTGTGATTGATGCTTGAGACTGGAGTTGTTAGGAGCTCGTCTGTAGCATTTTTCACTTTGTTTATCATAAATTTTTCAAATTATTGGGGGAAATGTATATGTCGATATCTACTGTAGTTACGGCCTTGGTGTAGACCTCCACTCTGACCCGTGAGGCTGATGTGAAGGAACATTAATGTATTTAAGTTTAATAGCAATTCAGTACCTCAGAATGTTTTGACTGGGACTTTTTAATACAAAATAGAGCATTTCATAATTAAAACCTATCATATTCTAAACTAATTCATTATTTTGGTGTTAGCAGGGAGTGACTGTTCTTTGTGAACTGGACACATTTAGCCCAACGATCAACATGAATTCCAAGTAAGTCGAAATCACCTTGCTTCCTACAGGAGGGTAAATTAGTTTGTATTGTGTAGTAGGCTGCACAGTGTGAACTGTTACAACTCTGATGTGCTACAATCAGAAATAAAAAATGAACAAGAAGTCAGTATATTGGTTTTATGTTTTTGACAATAGTCTTTTTCCTAGTACCAGTCTGTCCATGTCATGATAAAATGTGTTTGCTTTTAAATTGTTTTTCTACTGAAACATGCACTAGAAGAACATATTTAACCTCATTATTCAGCATGAGTGCCTAATTTTTAAATTAACACTTTTAATGTTTAAAAATGCATTGTTTTCCATTCCACTGCAGTGGGCCTCGCATTTGGCTTTCATTCATCTTAAATGAGTTTTAAAGCCTTATATTTATGTGGCATGCATTTATAATATAATGAATGATACATCTCATAGACAGCAGACTCTTTTTCCCTCCAATCCTTAATGAGGAAAGTAATGATAATGGTAAGTGGTCCTACATCAGGTCAACTGCAAAAACTGATGACAAAACTCGGTGTCCAAACATAAAAGTAGCATGGAAACATGCCATGAGAAAACGTTAAAGTAAATATGAGTATCTTTTACACTATATATGGTTTATATATGGTTTTTACACACACACACACAGCTCAAAATATTACTGTTGTTAAATGAATGTGTTAACGTTAACGTTAATGTTACACTTTATTCTGTCGTTATCAAATGTTCTGTGTGTTATCAAATATTCAGGGTTTAGTTGAGTAAGTGTGGTGCTCTGAATAAGTCAGGGTGTGTATGGCGTGGCTGTTGCTGTGTTTGACTTGTCATCGGAGGTTGGAAATTCAGAGCTCCATGTCAGGTTTTTCAAATGGAGCACTCGGATCTCAGGAACCCGGTCCACCTTGCTCAACCCCAAGTTAAGACTTCAAGATGGCTGGTCCCTATGTGAGCAAAAGTGATAGCTATAAATACTATAATATTCATAAAGCTTCTATTATATTCCTGCGTCATTATTGAGTCATAGACTCATTACTGCCCAACCTCTATCTGTGAACATGTTGCTATATGAATTGAATATTATATGAATTATTATATGAATATTAATATTAATATAAATCTTGTCCTGCAAAATGTGTCATAATTGTCTCAGAAGTAAAAGAACTGAAGGGAGCTGGAGGTAACTCGCCATGACATCAGTCGGACATGATATCAGTGCGTCTGCCTCTCATCCACTTGTGAGTTAAATAAGCCGGTTGCAATAAAAAGACCAAAATACTCTCTCGCAAATCAGATTGGGAGGCCTTTATGCTCATGCTGATCAGTGGATGTCAGGATTGACAACTGTTCAGCTAGTTTCCTATTAAAGCGCCTCACAAATCCGTTACTCGGAGGGTGGAGTGATTCTCACTGCGCACACATGATAGAGAATACCCTGGACTCAAAATGTATCCCCTGATAACTTACTTACTTTGAGAGACCCCAAACCTAGTAAACATACCCTTGATTGAAGCATTGGCAACAGTCCAAGCCTCTTAGGTAGCCCAAATGCGTCAGACCATTTGATAAAGTAAACCACAGCAGTCAAGACAAAGCAATTCCTTTGTGTGTGTCTACATTTTGGTGGCTGTTTCAACTCTTTCTCCACAAAAATTCTGACATTTCCCTTCATCTTAATTTTGCAGAGAGTCAAGGCTACCAGACGGAAAACCAGTTTTGATTCAAGAAGGATCTCCAAAACGATTCCGTCTACATACAGAGAGGGAAGTGCTTCAAAAAAATGGGAAAGTCAGAAAATGGACTTATGGGACTAGAGATGCCAGTAAACCAAACAAAATTGTTCTGCTGGTGGGAGAGACTGGTGCTGGTAAGACGACTCTCATCAACACCATGGTCAACTATTTACTGGAGGTGACATTTGAGGAAGAAATATGGTATGAAATCACAGAAGAAGCAGCCAGGGATCAATCAGAATCACAAACCTCTGAAATCACCATGTATGAGGTCTTTCCTGTAGAGAATCCTGTATCTCTCACCATCATCGATACTCCAGGCTACGGAGACACTAGAGGACTGGAAAAAGATCTGGAAGTTGCTGAGAATTTATCTGCTCTGTTTCAGAGCAATGATGGAGTTCGTGAAATTGATGCTGTGTGTTTTGTGATTCAAGCAGCTAAGAATCGTTTCTCAGACAGACAGCATTACATTATCAGTTCAATTCTGTCTTTGTTTGGAAAAGACATTGTGGACAACATTGTGTTTTTAATCACACACTCTGATGGTATGGCACCCCAAAATGTCCTTGGTGCTATAAATAAAGCTAAAATCCCCTGCAGAAGAGACAAAAACGGCCAACCGGTTTATTTCTTATTCAACAATCGACAGGCTGATCATCGTCAAAATGAGAGACGTTACCTTCGTGCTCAAAGAGATGCCTGGGAAGACAGCATGGAAGAGATGAAGAAATTTCTTGAGTCTCTGGATGAAAAAAATAGAAGAAGTTTAGAGTTGACTTCAGATGTCCTGATGGAGCGCATACAATTTAAAGCGTTTATCTGCAACTTACAACTGCAAATTCAAGAGAAGGAGCTGAAAAAAGCTGAAAAACTTCAGATTCAGGAGGCAATGATGCAAAACAAGGAAAAGATAGAAAAGTGTAAAAACTTCACCATTACAGTCAAAAAGACAGTCAAACTGAAAGTTCCCATCGAGAGCAAATCATGGAAGCACAGGAAGGCGACGACCTGCACCGTCTGTGAGGAAAACTGCCATGAGTTTGACTGCTGGTGGGCTTCTGATCCCAGCAAATGTAAAGTCATGAAAAGATGGCCACTGCACTGTGTGCACAGGGAAGTGTCACCACAGCAAACACGTCAAAGAAAACAAGAAATATGTCAGCAAAACCTCAACCATGACAATGACATTTGACAGTTTTAAAAAGGAATATGAAAAAGCTCAAAAACAAACTCAGACGTTTTTGGTTTTAATGCAACATCTTGACAAAGATCTGCAGGAGATTGAGGACCAAAAGTTCATTCTTCTGTTCAATGCTTACAGGACCATCAAGCATCTGTCTCAGATCGCATTAAAACCAGACTCTGCCTTCACTCTTCAGCATCTCGACTTCTTCATCCCCAGAGTGAGGGAGGCTGGGAAAGAAAACTGGGTGCGGGAGCTGGAGGAAATGAGGAGAAGCGCGGAAGCTGAAGAAACCAATAAAGATGCTCTGAGTTACCTTCAAGCAGGTCTGTCAAACTGGAATATTTCTTTAGTGGGCACTGAACAAACGCAGTGAGGACAAGAGATGAAAATGAAGAAGAAAATACAATGAGAAATCTATGCAGGTGTCTTTCGATAGATCTGAAAATAAAAGAAATTTTTTAATCATAGTTTCAAGATCATTTTAATCTGTTTTAGTGTTAATTTACAATGCAAGCCACTCCAATTTGTTTGTTTATGAACTGTAATAATAAATGTTTATATTTAATTTAGTGTACTGGATAATAGTTTTACAAAATAAAAAGTTGCATCTGTTAATGTTGATGTGTTTACTCTTTGTGTTTATGCTCTTTTACATTTTATCAATTACTAGAGTCTTTCCTTTGTATGTCTTTTGCTTTTATTGTGTTTTTTCCCTAATATTGTCTAATATTTCCCTAATAATTTTACATAAGTCTTGTTAAATTAATAATATTTTACATTATCAGCTTTGTTTTTCTTAATTGGTTTTATCTCAGCCAATTTCTCCATTAAGCCAGCAGCCCTCTTATTGTCAGGTTAGTGACAATTTGTCCAGGAAGAGGTACACAAATAAGTCATTTAAAACAGAATTTGTCTGAATAAGTCCTTAAAACAATTCTGTTTCCCCAGAATTGGAATTAGATTTTCAAAGCCATTTTGAAATAGCCATTTTAGTTTATTGTTACACATTTCATGTTTGATTTCATTTGGACTGAGGCCTTACAAATGATGTTATGCAGGCCTTTTTAAAAGGATTTATTTATGTCTACATCTATATAGCCCCTTTCCCATATTTCAGACATATTTTAGGAGTTTTGTTAAATGAACTTCAGTGCATGCTGTACAGCTGCAGATATAATTTTCAGTTTAATAAGTGAATGCACACAGAACATTATAATTCATCGTAAGTCACTCTGAATAAAGACAGGCCTATTTCAAAAATGCACCCATGTGTTATATTCAAATGTGAGCCAGATGTATACATTGACCAGAAGGGGGCGTTCTATTACTGTGGATAAAGCAGGTTTCTCCTACAATGAGCCTGTCACTTTAAGGCACTGAAATAACAGCATGGTATGCCTTTAAAAAATAAATGTATAACAACACTGCTCTATTCACAATTACTTTAAATGTATTTGCTTAGCAAGATTCTCTTTTAAATGTTTCTGCCTCGCTTACACATTATGAGAAAATCTGTGCAGTGCCATGTGTCTGTGTTCATGCACACAGCTAAATAGGCTGTTTCTCACGTGACAAAAATGGCGGATAATGTGAAGATGTTACTTCCCTCAAGGAATAAATGAAAATCCGTGATAAAAAAATCCGCGGTAGGTACGAATGCGAGATATGGAATCACTTTGCAAACAAAAACACAAGCCATGGACAATCCATCAGTCTTTTCAAGCATCAAGTCCCAGTTATACAGAACTTCAGAGATTGACAGGTGTGCATGAAAACATTATACACAGGTCGATTCGACTAATAATTTTAGAAAATGTAGTCGATTTTAATTACAGTAGCTGTGTTGTTGCAGTGACACACAAGTCCAAAACTTCTTGTTTGGATTTCTAATTTAAATTGTTATTTATGATATGCTATTATGTTTTGTTTGGAAAAACATGTAATAGTATTTTGTAGCTAGTTTTATACAGTTTATGGCTTGTTTTGTTCACAGCCTGGTTATGTTAATAAACAGCTCCTCTGTATGTTACCATGTTTGTAGCATCACAAGTCAAATAACCTATCAATCACCAAGAAATGATTTTGAGTTTGAAAATGAAAACTGTCATCGTTTACTTACCCTTATGTTGAAATCTCATTGTGTTTAAGTGTGTGTTTGTGTTCAGCAGATAAAAAGTGATTCAAATGACATGAGGGGGAGTAAAAGATGAAAAAATTTTCATTTTTGTGTGAGCAATCCCTTTAAGATGTTTTTCCCATTAATCCATTAAATGCAGATGAAATATGTTTTCTTGCAGGTATGTTTGATTTGTAGCCATGATCAGTCATAGATTTATTTATATAAATGCACAACAAAATCTTTCTATTTTTAACCCAAAACATGATGTAGTGTTGCAGTATGTTTACGTATGTGTAGCTGTACTCTTTTGACTAGACAAAGTTTTTCATAATTCACAGTTCTTGAAACACCTTTTTGAAAGTTCATTTTAAGGATTTAAAATATCCTTATGAATATTACACTTTTAATAAAAGTATAAAAGTTCTGTCAGCATCTAATACTAAAATTTGTTTAAAATACAATTAGAGACTTAATTAAGCATTTGTCTTGAATGTTTACATTTTGTCACCAATAAATGAAAGCACATCTTGTTTTAGATATCTGCAAGAATTTTGTTAGATCAGCAGTTTTAATACATTTGACAAAAAGACACCGGCAGAAAACACGGTGCCCAAAGAGAAAACTCTTTCGAGACCGCATGACGTGACATGTACAAATTCCAGCTCATTTTTAAGTCAAAGTAATTTGCTCAATTTTTGCCCAGAAAAACTCAATTTTTTCAGTCAGATTCAGTCTGTGATTCTGCTGTGCTTTCTGCCCTCTTCAACTTCATTACAGCATCTTTAACATTCATCTTTAATTCATCTGCAGGCATACACTTCATTTGAATTTTTTTTTTTTTTTTTTTTTAAATATTGCCTGATGCTTTTTGCTCTTGGCTTGATAATTAGCCAAGCCAACTTGATTTATAAAGAACCAGAATGCACCAGCTCACCATCTGAGTCAGATGAGTTTTAAAGTTCATTGTCTTTTCTACAGCTTTGCAGAGCTTAAACAATGTGCTTTATTTCTTGTAGATGTGATACTGTGGAATGATAGACATTCAGACACAGAGGACAGAATATGTCACTTTTGCCATCATTTTTTCATCAATATCTACTTGTTCACATATTTCCCTCAGAAGCTCATCCAGTGTTTTCTCATTGGTGTTTTTCAGTGTTTTTAATTTTGGACTCAGTGTGATCCAAAATCTTGCCATTTTGGAAAATCAAATCTGTCACTTGTGAATCTCCACTTAATGATGGATTTTTGTCATCCCAAGTGTGAATATCTTTATTACTGCGATTGAATTATTTAAACAAAGCTTTAAACAAATTAATAACATTATCTTATTCCCATTGTCCATCCTTAAGCAGTGAAAGCAGTCTGGATGACAGCAGTTTTCCTGATGGTTCTGTTTTCAAAACTTCGTAAATTCAGTTGAGAGATCATGTTTTTTTTTGAATGTTACTTCATAATACATCATAAAGACATTTTTTTAAGCTACACTGTAACTTTGCCCTCTAGCGGTTAAAAAATAAAACTACATGCATGTTTCAGGTTTTGTTAGACTCTGTCACTTTCCCTTTTTGCTTGTGGACACTGTAAGAGTATGTTTGGCCAATATATCTTGCTTGTTGTGACAACTTTCAGCTTCACTCCACTCGCACACTATGCATTTGACCGACTAGCCAAAGTTACTTCTCTCTGTTTACAAATATGACATAACTTGTATGAGTGAATGATGTATTTATACAATCTATCCCAACCACTCTAAAATATGAAAGTGTATCACTGTAAGAAAGGTATTTCTGAAAATGGATTTGTTCTGCAATCTACCATTATTATTATTTGTATTGTTTATGTATTTATTTTT
The DNA here is from genome assembly GCF_022985175.1 of Labeo rohita. NCBI lineage: Eukaryota > Metazoa > Chordata > Actinopteri > Cypriniformes > Cyprinidae > Labeo > Labeo rohita. The sequence goes on from NC_066875.1 coordinate 51,520,843, forward strand.
TAACCAAAACAAGTGACATATTGTAGCTTTAAATACCTGTTTAAATACACATTATTCTGGTCTGAATCAAGTAAGTAATGCATATGAACATTGTCCTACAGCATTCTGTGAGGTTGCTCCATGCTGTTGCACTGGTGAGAATAATTGACTTTTTTCCCCTATGATTAAGAAAATACATTAAATCTTGTTAAAATAACAATATTTGTCCTTTTTCACAGTTTTTATATTTTCCAAAATTAAAACCAAGTAAACAAAAATGTGTTTTGATTTTGCATTGTTAAAGAATAATCTAATTTATTCAAAATAATCAGAAATTTGTCTAACAGTGCACTCCTTGCCTAAATCTTGGATTTAAAATTCAGTTATTGGCAAAATTCAACCTGTGTTGATCAATAAAGTAAATCATAGAAACATTTATTTTGTTGCTGCTTTCTAATTTAGTATAGCCTTCATTCTATCTCAACAAACACCTACATTTTCAAAGCACTGTAAACTGAGTCTTGATATTTATCACAGTGCCGTATTTCTCGCTGTGGTTTAAAAAAAAAAAAAAATCATATTTATAATATATGCATCATTGTAATTATTAATTATGATATTAATATGAGTAAACCACAACAATTAAAAAACAAAAACATACACACATCTATCTATAGCAAGAGTCACAGAACCAAATCCTGAGGATTCACTGCTGGATTTAAATCAACAACAACCTCCGCGGTTGTTGTCCCGTCCGAGGCGGACGCTGAACTGTCGGCTATGCTCCTCCGGGCCGCCGAGGGGATCGGGTTGGAGGTCCCTAAGGTGCCACCCCCTGATCCTTCAATTGGATGATTGGTTTCTGGGGACGAGGTCTGCGGCACCGCCGCGCTCGCCTCCAGTGCCTTTCTTCCCGGAGGTGCATGATGAGTTGGTCAGGGCGTGGCGGGCCCCTTATTCGGCTCGTTCGCGTTCTACCTCCTCAGCCCTCACTACCCTTGACGGCGGGGCGGCCAGGGGGTACGAGGGGGTCCCTCAGGTTGAGCGTGCAGTTGCGGTGCATTTATGCCCGCAAGACGCCGCCACCTGGCGGGGCTCTCCGCGCCTCCCATCCAAAGCCTGTAGGCTTTCGTCGGCTCTTACCGGCAGAGCCTACAGTGCTGCGGGCCAGGCCGCCACTGCCCTGCACGCCATGGCCACCCTGCAGGTCTATCAGGCCAAGGCGTTGAAAGAACTGCACAAGGGTAGTCCTGACCAAGCGGTGTTGCAGGAGCTGCGTGCAGCGACTGACTTTGCTCTTCGGGCGACTAAAGTCACGGCGCAGTCCCTTGGTCAGGTGATGTCCACACTCGTGGTCCAGGAACGCCACCTCTGGCTGAACCTGGCGCAGATGGCAGATGTCGACAAAGCACGCTTTCTCGAAGCTCCCGTCTCCCAGGCCGGCCTCTTCGGCGACACTGTCGAGGACCTTGCCCAGCAGTTCTCAGCAGTTCAGAAGCAGACTGAGGCGATCAGTCACATCTTGCCCCGGCGCGTGACTCCTAGCAAGTCCCCGGGTGCCTTGCCTCAGCCTGCTCGTCGCCGAGGGCGCCCCCCTGCGGCCCCCAAGAAGCAAGAACAACCTGCTCCGTCTCCGGCTGAGGCCCATGATGCGTGCCTCGCCGCCAGACGTTGTGGCCGCCGCAGGGGAGCGGCGCCGCCCGCTGCTTAGGAGCCCCCCCAAACATCCAAGACCCGCAGGTCTACGCGGTGCTCCTGACAAGGGCAGCCTGGAGATGATGGAAGCTGCTCTTCAGGGGACGACAACATCTGTCCCCCCACTCCCTGCGTGCGGAGATTGGAGTCTTACTGGCGAAAGACTCAATCGAGCCTGTCCCTCCAGGCGAGATGAGGTCGGGGTTTTACAGCCCTTACTTCATCGTGCCCAAGAAGAGCGGTGGGACCAATCCTGGATCTTCGAGTCTTGAATCGGTCCCTTCTCAGGCTGCCGTTCAAAATGCTCACTTCGAAACGCATCCTTTTGTGCGTTTGACACCAGGATTGGTTTGCGGCCATAGACCTGAAGGACGCGTACTTTCACGTCTCGATTTTGCCTCGACACAGACCCTTTCTACGGTTTGCTTTCGAGGGTCGAGTGTATCAGTACAAGGTGCTCCCATTTGGCCTGTCCCTGTCCCCTCGCGTCTTTACGAAGGTCGCGGAGGGGGCCCTGAACCCGCTATGGCAGAAGGGCGTTCGCATTCTCAACTATCTCGACGACTGGCTCATCATGGCTCACTCGCGAGATCAGTTGTGCGAACACAGGGACCTGGTGCTCCAGCACCTCAGCCATCTGGGCCTTCGGGTCAACCGAGAGAAGAGCAAACTCTCCCCAGTGCAGAGGATCTCTTTTCTCGGCATGGAGCTGGACTTGATCAATATGACAGCCTGCCTCACCAACGAGCGCACGCAGTCGGTGCTGAACTGTCTGAAATCTTTCAGGCACAAAACAGCGGTTCCTCTCAAAACATTTCAGAGGCTCCTGGGGCATATGGCAGCCGCAGTAACGCTGCTCGGCCTGCTTCATAAGAGACCGCTTCAGCGCTGGCTACACGATCGAGTCCCGAGATGGGCATGGCACCGTGGCACACTCCGGATTGGCGTTTCCCCGCAGTGTCGCTGCCTATTCAGCTCGTGGTCAGACCCTGCTTACCTACGGGCCGGAGTTCCCTTAGGACAGGTCTCCAGGCATGTTGTGGTTCACACAGATGCCTCCTCCACGGGTTGGGGTGCTGTATGCAACGGGCAAGCAGCCTCGGGCTCCTGGACAGGACCTCGACTGCTTTGTCCCATCAGTTGCCTGGAGTTGCTAGCAGTGCTTCTCGCGCTGCGTCGCTTTCTTCCGATGCTCCGCCACAAGCACGTGCTTGTCCGTACGGACAACACTGCGACCGTAGCGTACATCAACCATCAGGGTGGTCTACGCTCCCGTCGTATGTCGCAACTCGCCCGCCATCTGCTCCTGTGGAGTCAGACGCGGCTGAAATTGCTGCGCGCAGTTCACATTCCAGGGGAGCTCAACCGTGCAGCCGATCAGCTCTCACGGCAGCCCACCCACCCTGGAGAATGGCAACTCCACCCCCAGACAGTCCAGCTGATTTGGAGTCGATTCGGCGAGGCCCAGATAGATCTGTTCGCCTCCCTGGAATCCTCCCACTGCCAGCTGTACTACTCCCTCAGCGAGGCTCCCCTCGGCAGGGACGCACTGGCACACAGCTGGCCTCCGGTGCCCAAGTACGCCTTTCCCCCAGTGAGCCTCCTTGCACAGACCCTGTGCAAGATCAGGGAGGACGGGGAGCAGGTTCTGTTGGTTGCGCCCTACTGGCCCACCCGGACCTGGTTTGTCGACCTCACGCTTCTCGCGACAGCCCCTCCCCGGAAGATTCCCCTGAGGAAGGACCTTCTTTCTCAGGGGATGGGCACAATTTGGCACCCGCGTCCCGATCTATGGAACCTGCATGTGTGGCTTCTGGACGGGACACGGTAGACCTCGCCGGCCTTCCACAGGCCGTGATTGAAACGATCACTCAGTCTAGAGCCCCCTCCACGAGGCAGGCCTACGCTCTGACGTGGGGTCTCTTCGTTGACTGGTGTGCCTCCCGTGGGGAGGACCCACAGAGATGCCCGATCGCAGTGGTGCTTTCCTTTCTGCAAGAGAAGTTGAAGCGTAGGCTGTCCCCTTCAACTCTCAAAGTGTATGTCGCGGCCATAGCGGCATACTACGATGCAGTCGATGGAGAATCCATCGGGAAGCATCAACTGGTCGTGAGGTTCCTCAGAGGTGCGCGTAGGGTTAACCCCCCTAGACCGCACCTCATACCCTCTTGGGATCTCTCTGTCGCCCTTCTGGGCCTGCGGGGACCTCCCTTCGAGCCGCTGGTTTCAGTCGAGCTTAAGTACCTGTCGCTTAAGACAGCGCTCCTGACCGCGCTCGCCTCCATCAAGAGGGTCGGGGACCTACAAGCCTTCTCTGTCAACGAAGCGTGCCTGGAGTTCGGGCCGGCTGATTCTCACGTTATCCTGAGACCCCGGCCCGGCTATGTGCCCAAGGTTCCCACCACACCCTTCCGGGATCAGGTGGTGAACCTGCAAGCTCTGCCCCCGGAGGAGGCAGACCCGGCCTTAGTGTTGCTGTGTCCCGTTCGTGCCTTACGGGTTTACGTGGACCACACCCGGAGCTTCAGACACTCCGAGCAGCTCTTTGTTTGCTTCGGAGGACAGCAGAAGGGAAATGCTGTCTCCAAGCGGAGGTTGGCCCATTGGGTGGTAGATGCCTATGAAAGCCAGGGGGAGCCGTGCCCCCTAGGAGTTCGAGCTCACTCCACTCGGAGCGTTGCCTCCTCCTATGCGCTTGCGCACGGCGCCTCACTAGCAGACATCTGCAGAGCTGCGGGCTGGGCGACACCTAACACCTTCGCGAGATTCTATAATCTCCGCGTCGAGCCCCTGTCCTCCCGTGTGTTAAGGTAACATCAGGTAATTTGCGGGAGGCCGGCAGGTGTCGGCTTGCTGCGCCATTCCCACCAGATCCATGCGCTATCTCCCAGTATGTTCCCTCCGGCGAACCTGGGTCCTCCATGCCCTGCAGTCAGGACTAGATGCGGAGTAGTCCGCGACTGTGCTCCGACTGGGTCTCCTTCGCCCAGAAGGTTGTGGCAAAATGTCTCAGTATTTTTCCACAGTCAGCCAGAAGGCTGTGTTTTCCCTCATATATCTATAGCCAGAATAGATATTCTCAGTTCCCATATGTAACGTCGTAGTGAAACAACTGAAGGGGAACGTCTAGGTTACGTACGTAACCCTCGTTCCCTGAAGGAGGGAACGGAGATGTTACATCCCCTGCCACAACCCTAGGCTGCGCTGACGCCAGGCTGCGGCTCGGCTCCTCAGCAAAAACCTGATGAGTGGATGTGTGCCGCCATCTTATATACCCGTATGTACGGGGGAGTGGCGTAGCGCGCAACTCCACTCGCCAATTCCATTGGCCTTTTTTGTAAAGCTCAGAGGTGATTGGGCACTCAAGCGAGTTCCCATATGTAACGTCTCCGTTCTCCCTCCTTCAGGGAACGAGGGTTACGTACGTAACCTAGACGTTTTCTCTCCCAGCCTCCCTCACTCTGGGGATGAAGAAGTCGAGATGCTGAAGAGTGAAGGCAGAGTCTGGTTTTAATGCGATCTGAGACAGATGCTTGATGGTCTGGTAAGTTTCAGACAGAAGATTTGACTTTTGGTCCTCTATCTCCTTCAGGTTTTTGTCAAGGTGTTTCATTAAAACCAAATATGTCTTGGTTAGTTCGTGGGTGTTTTCATATTCCTTTTTTGTAATATTATACACTGTAGCATTTAAAAGCTTGAAGTCATGCTTTAAACTGATCAAAAGTGATGATAAAGACATTTATAATGTTACAAAAGATTTCTATTTCAGATAAATAAATACGTAAAATCCCAGGACAACCCAAGCCTGAATGTTTGCTGCTAATTATTACTCCGCATTGTCTGACATGAATATTCCATTCATTCATAAGACGCAGCAGCGATTCTATCAGCGATTTGACAGCTATTGAGTTAGAAAATAGGTTTAAGATCTGCCAGTGCAGTCTTTATCAGCCCTTTCTTTCTTTATTATTAGGTTTTAATTAATTGAAATTTTATATAAGAGGACAATGTATTTAATATTTTGTAATTGTTAGTTATGTGCTTGTTTTGTTTTGTTTTAAAATGTTGATTTGCCCCGCTTTAAGTGATTGGTTCTCTAAAGACTTTTTGGAGGATTTTACAGAATCACGGGAAGATACAGAGAAACGTTAAAAAGGTGAAGTAAGGAGATATAGTTTTTGTGGAGCATTGCTTGTGTCAGTGTGTGTTGTTTTTATTCATTTTTTCTTCACTGGATGATTTATTTGGCTAAGGTAGGCTCTGTACAGTTGGAACTGAGGGACAGTAACTTGCATGTGCATCACATCTGTCCCGTGATTTTTGTTCAGCGTGTGCACAGTAATATCATCTTCGTTTGTGTTAAATATAGACTAAAGTACATATGGCTGTCTATATCAAAGATTTCGAAAGAAGCAGCAGAGATTATTGCGTTAAATTTAGTTTGACATTCATTAGACATTCGATTTCATACCAATTGAAGTCTTTGTGCCTGTTAAAACTATACTATAAAACCAATACTAAAATGTTCAGAAAAAAACATTTCCGTTATATTGCACAATGCTTCATTTTTGGAATTAGCCTTTTTTGTGTGTTTTATAATAATTTTACAACTATTAATGTGTGCAACAATATAAATCCATTAAACGGCAACACCATTTAAGCTAAAGGTATCAAACCAACTGTAATAGTAATAGTATTGCCTATAATGCACAAGGCTTGTTTTTTTCTGATTATGCCTTTATTGTTTTTGTATATGGAATTGAAACAATATTTTTGATATGTTTTATATACTGTTCCCACTCTGAATTTTATTCCCTTTGTTATTTTTATATATGGTTCTGAATCCTTTTTTTTATGTTTCATATACTCATCTAAATTCATAAAACTCATAAAAAAGATAAATGCATCAAACCAACTGTAAAATATTCAGAATATTATTCCCTATAATGCACCCTATAGAGTATTTATTAGAATATTTTAGAGTTGGTTTGATACCTGTAGCTTAAATGGTGTTGTAGTTTAATGGATTTAATGCTCTAAATTGACTTATTTTATAATGTGGTGTCATTTAAGGTTGTTATGCAGTTTCTGAAAATGGTCAGCTGGGTGTAAGTGATAGCAGGGGCACTGGAAGAGATAAAGAAGCTGTTTAATACTTGCGCCAAATTTACACTGCAAAGGTAGCACAGGAGCGCTTCTTTAGTGGCATTTTAATGCTGCTCAAAGGTAGCATACATACTTCAGCACTGCATTTCGTAAATGATCTGTATACCTTTATGTACAGGGGTTGAGGTGGGTTAAACTGGCACATTTCAGCCTGATTTAGGCAGGCACAGTGCCTTAATGCCATAGGATGTCATGCTTTTGTACGGTAAATTATGATGTAATGTATAAACTGAAGAATAAATACACTGAGGATATTGTATTGCATTAAGGAAGAGTGTTTTAATTGGCATGAGTACACCTGGAACATATTTACTCCTTGTCCTTATGGACTAATTTCTTTTTGAGACAAATTAAAGAAATATCAGATGGTATAATTGCATGTTTTAATAACTAGTTTTAGCTGTGGTAATGTAAAAAGCAAAAAGCAAAAAAAAAAAAAAAAATAAATAAATAAATAACTATACACACTCTGCTTTAGCAGGTTGACGATTGCAAAGTTGGTATGTATGTACATGCATTTATATTTGGTGTGTACTGTCCTTTGTTAATAACCTACAGTACATTTAGTTTGATTTATGAAAACATTTAAGTAATGTAAGATGTTAGTCTTAATGTGTAATATTGTTGTTAATTAGACATGCTGTGGTGCTTTTTTTGTACAAATTTGTCTTACAAAGTGCCAATTTTATTGCATTTGGTCATTTCAGCACTTACAGTGTCTTGCAGAAGCAACGCAAGGAAATTAAAAAGGAAAAAAAAAAGCAAGCGTCAGTGCAAAAGGAAAGAGCAACCTCCCAAAATTCTGTAAGAGAGTTTTTATGCATTACTCATATGAATCAGAATTACTGGATGTTAATACAAATATGTGATTTATTATACTATTAAGCAAAATGTTTTATGAGCAAAACCTGTGTATACACATGTTGCACAAACTATTACATTTTAATTGTTTAATCTGCACATCAGGTTAGTATTATCAGAAACCGTACTATGCAATACAATTTAATATATATATATATATATATATATATATATATATATATTTTTTTTTTTTTTTTTTTTTTCTTTTCCCCCATCTAGATCTGTTTTCAATCTTCTTGAAAAACAGTTGGTTGCACTCTACTTGAGAGATTTCTCTCAAATCCAGCAACACATGCAGAGAGTGCATCTTATCATCAGGACTTTTGAAGAAGATTTCAGTCGTGCTACTGGAGCCATTACAAATGCATTAAATGCAGAAGTAGCTGGAGGGTTGATGATGGGTTTGGGGTTAGTTTTAGCTCCAGTTCATCAGGGCATTTCAGCTCTTATTGCAGGAGTGGGAGCAGTTGTGCTTTCAGGCGCTGCGATCAGTGATAATATCTGGAGCAAGAAGATCATAAGCCTGAAGGCAAAATTAATGCAGGACACTGAAGCTGAACTGAGGAAATTCCAGTATAAAATCAGTCCTATGATGGACAAGATGAATGAAATCAGTCAGCTTGTTTATGAGAGACCTCAGTTTCCCAGAGCGTGATGTATTTTTCATCTGCCAGTGAATTAGTGCGCTTCATGCAGATATATGACATCAGTGTATTGGCTGCGCAGATAAAGTCTCAAACATCATGTTTTATTGGAGTCAGTTTCTTTGGAGTTCTGCCAGTTAGAATGTCACTCCAGCAGATGTGGATAGAAATGGTTCAGGTAGAGAATGTCATGGAAGAAATTACTAAAACAATAGACAGAATAGCAAATCGACCTGATTAAATGATGCAATTTATATCAATTTATTTTTCATAAAAAAAAAAAATAAAAATCATTTTATGCCAGACTCATTAATCAAATTATGTGTTCCCAAATAAGACTTGTACATTTATGTTTATACAATATACTATAATATAAATAAATATATAAATAATATAGAATATTATATTATATACACACTACCGTTCAAAAGTTTGGGGTCAGTACATTTTTATTGTTTCTTCTTTTTATTTATTTTATTTTTTTTTAAAGAAATTAATACTTTTATTCACCAAGGATGTATTAAGTTAATAATTAAAAGTTTATTAAAAGTTAATAATAAATAATTTAAAAAATAAAATGAATGATCATGAATGATTCGCGTGAACATAGACAGATATATGTAGATCAGGAGGTGCATTCCCTTCACAAACAAACTTAATCCACTGCATCTTCAGCGGCTCAGATGACGGGAGTAAATGACGACCACTATGTTCATTATTACATCCAGCAACACAACACCTCAATCGCTCAATCAGAGATATTCTTGACTAACTTACATCCCTGCTTCGAAACAAAGAGGTCAGACTGTGACAGCTGATTCAAGGTAAAAACGCTCATGTCAATCAACTATCGTGGGAGCGGCCTCTGCGGGTGTGACGCAACATCGACAGGCGTTTGAGAATGGCTCGATTTGAAAAAGGGAATATTATTTTTACAGATTAATTAAAAACCGCTGCATGTATTTTTATCATTATAGGGTAGATTTGTACATACACTGACAACACACATTAATGTTCAAACAACATGAAAAAGTGAACTTAGCAACCGATGACCCCTTTAAGTCGCTGTGGTTTATTTGTAGCAATAGCCAAAAATACATTTTGTCGGTCAAAATTATAGATTTGTTTTTTTTTGTTTTTTTTAAATACCTAAAAACATTAGAAAATTAAGTAAAGATCATGTTCCATGAAGATATGTAGTAAAATTACTACTGTAAATATTTCAAAACGTAATTTTTGATAAGCAATATGCATTGTTAAGAACTTTATTTGGACAACTTTTAAATCAATATTTTGATTTTTTTTTTTTTTTTTTTTTTTTTTTTGCACCTTCAAATTACATATATTAAAATAGTTGTGTCTTGGCCAAATATTGCCCTATCCTAACAAACCATACATCGAAAGGTTATTTATTCAGCTTTCAGATTTTGTATAAATCTCAATTTCTAAAAATTTACCCTAAAATTTATTTTTTGGGGTTTTGTGGTCCAGGGTCACATTTTTGCTGTTGCTCTCAGCTGTCTGTCTTGAGTTACACTTTAATACCAACAACATTAAACTGAAATGTAACTAAAGGATCTTCAGCTGTTTCTGACATTTTCTCTTGCTGTTCTTGTAGTTCTGTGTGTGCGCAAACATGTTGTGTATAAAACATTTTTCAAACAAGCCTTATCTAAAGTAATGCATTCACTGTTATGTTATTGTAGATAAAATGTTTCTAGAATCTTACACTATATAATTGCATATACAACTATATACATTATATACCTATATGTTTTATTTATTTATTTATTCATTTTTGTTATGCAAATATATACATTAAAATTAGTTGACTGGTCCTGTACATGTTAAGGGTAAGTTATTGTTGTTATTATTATTATTATTATTATTATTATTATTATTATTATTATTATTATTATCAGATTAAAATAAAAAAGCACAAGTGTTTCAGCTTCTCCTTTGATAGATGATGCAGTATAAATAGATGGTTGTCAGTTATCATTTCATTAGAGTGCACTTTTATTAGATTTGCATCACTTTGAGCACAAAGTAAGTAATGATCTCCTGTTACAGCAAATTCACAACTTGTTTGACACAAACAATATTATGACCACTTGACAGCTGTTAGAGAATGTTTCCCAGATAATTAACATCAGTTTTTCATGAGTTGTTATATATATTTTAAACAAAGTATAGTTAGGTCATCCAGTTAAAAGCAGCACTTCAATTGGATAATTTTTACAGCTTTAAAGTGCTGGAAATAGTTGTGTGAAATGTATGAATGTCATTGAAAAGTGCTTAAATTTCTCTCATAAGGATGTAATGTAATAACATTTGACTATTTTTGCCACAACACCGTGTTATAGTAGTTATAGTAGTATAGTAGTATAGTAGTCTGAAAACATACAGCACTACCGAATTCTGCTACTAATTTATAGTGTTCTTTGTCTGTTTGATTACGTCATTAATTGATCTTTACCACACATCTCTGCCATATGTGCATCAAGCTACTACTACATATATTGTAAAAATGTCAATTTGGTGTAAAGCTGCTTTGCAACGATATGTATCGTGAAAAGCGCTATACAAATAAATTTGAATTGAATTGAATTGAATTGAATAGTTATAGGTGTGGTTTTCTACATCAGTGCTGTCTCATCTGTTTATAACAGAATTCTATGCAGAACATTATTCATTCTGCAGCAAATTCAAATGTATTTAAAAAAAAATAGTAGCTCATGAAGTACTAGTACTACTGGAAAAAAAAAAAAAAAGAAAAGAAAGGGTAGTTTAGCATGAAAATAGACAGTAGTACGGTTTATAGATTAAATGTTAAAACAGCTTGCCATTTTTTTGATAATGTAAATGTTCTTTGCTTGATTTCTGTACGATGAAAACATTATAATTAGTAATGGTTTTATTACATTAATACTTTATTACATCACATTGGTGCATGACACCCCTTGCTCCAAAGTCTTAGATGGGTATGTTCTGTAATATTCAGAATGAATTCAATGAATGTATGGCTACTCAGATTTAAGTTGAGAATTTCAATGTTTATTAAGCATTTAATTATTTGTATTATTTAATTACACCATGACATATGGACACTACCACAACCATGATACAGTATGTGCCCACTAATTTCAATTTCCATTGCTCCAGCTCAAAAAATGTTGCAGCCAGTACCACCCATGTTAAACCTAGTTTGCATATAATTTTATAAGCTTTTGAACTGCAGACATGTAAAATATCAGTAATAAAACAACATAAAGAATGAAATCCATTAAAAAAAGAACAGGATTCATTGCTTGATTTAAATGCTGTTGTGTAGTGTTGGGTTTGAGTCCACCTAAGTCGAGTCCGAGTCAAGTCTGAGTCTTTAACCAATCGAGTCTGAGACGAGTCCGAGTCGAGTCCGAGTCGAGTCAGGGTCCAAGGAAACACTACTGTTTGTCAGTATCTTAACATTGTTTTAACCCAGGGGTACCCAAAATCGGTCCTGGAAGGCCGGTGTCCTACAGAGTTTAGCTCCAGCCCCAATTAAACACACCTGAACCAGCTAATCAAGCTCTTACTAGAAACCCCCTGGCAGGTGTGTTAAGACAGATTGGAGCTAAACCAAGGACCAGGACCGAGTTTGGGCACCCCTGTTTTTAACCTTTACAACTAGAAAAATGCAATGACAATTCAAATGTAAGAAAAGCAAACCTCTAGTGGATCTTGCCATTTTGTTTTTTGATTTCACAACATCTCAAAATTAGTGTCCATGCTCTGCTTAGCAAACTTAAAGTCATGTGACAGAAGATTTGGCTGACTTATGCTGATATATTTCAGAGTGAAACAGGTTTTAGAATGTGATAAATTATAGGGCGGGACTTGACTTTATTCACTGATATAGTAAATGTATAAATTCAAGGGTGGGGGTAAACTGTCTCTCCCATTTTTGAACACAGACATAAAAATGCAATATCCAGACTTAAGTTTTTATAATTCATGAATGAAAACATTTTGTAATATGATTTTGATGTACATGTTCTGTGTTAATGCAATGTCTGATTTTAAAATGCCTTTCAAAGGATGAATTTTGAGATTTGAAGTTTTGAACTGATATATGATTTCTAAAGTGTGATAGGGAAAAAGGCAATGAAGAAAGTCTTTTGTAGGTCACAACTTGTGTTATGATGTAGATTTTTTTTAAGTTACACTCTTGAGTCTTAGACCTCTCTGACGATGTATAGTTTGTCATGATTACATTAGGATTTATTTTTAATATGATGAAGTAAACTTCCCACTGAGCTGACCGTGACAATTAAAGGGTTAAGAGCAAAAAATGCACCTCTTTTATTTCTGATTGTGGCTGTGTGTGTTTTGGGTTTTATATGACTTTTATATATGGGTTTTTTTCTTGGATGAAAATGAGGCTGTGATGGATAAACCTAGTCTTTACAATGACACACACTGTGTATAAAGCCCTACATATACTTTCCATAAGTCACAGCAAACCCACACCTGTTTTATTTTTGAATGCATGTATAGTTACATTAATTACAATACATTACATTATATAAAGAAAAAAATTATGATGTGCCATTGAATTACTAGAAAATCATGCACACCCAAGATGGTTTTGGACCCATTCAAACTATTGCTTCAAAGATGTTAGAAAAATTATTTTTCTTTGAAGCTAGAAACTGCCACCATCTTAAAAATATAATAATAATTTTAATACAGCAAAAACTAATCAACTAATGTAAGTAAAACATTCTCAAGCTTAATGAACGCAAGTAAACACTCCAAGTATTACTTACAAACAAAAGGATAAATAAATATATTAATCAAAAATACAAATAAAATAATAATTTAAAAAAATAGTATCTTTTTAAAAAAGTTTTTTTTTTTTTTTTTTTTTTTTTTAACGTAGGTCTATCGAAAGGCTATTACAGAAACAGACTATACAGATATTTTATGAAGTAATAAATGTTAAAATAAAACACTGCAAAATCTTCACTGTATACGTTAAATATGATTCTTATTAAAGTTAATAAGTGATTCAGTCAAGAAAAGTAAGTGATTTTCTCTTTTTCTTTTGTTGTTTGATTAATATAGTATTTATGACATGGTCGGCTGCTGCAGGTTTACGCTGCTGTCACTTTAAGATCTGACGCACAGATCAAATATTTTGGTGCATCAGTGTTTCTCCCAACTTTTCAGGTTTACTTAAGACAAAACCAACTTTATTTACATGAATAGTCTCTAAGACGAACATATGTGTAGCAATAACAGACCCTATTAGAAACGAAAGAGAACTCTGTATTCACACACTGACTGAGAGGCGCGTTCTGTGATCGCGCTTTGAGTGTGTGCGCGCATAAACCCGTCGGCTTTCAAGTAGCCTGCTGGACAAGACTTAAAAAAACATGCAAGTACTAAATATCACTAAATGTCAGTAACATTTCCGTCAACTTTCTTTGGACTGGGATATTTTCCGAGTCTGAAAGGCTTGAGTCCGAGTCAAGTCCGAGTAAAAATGAATCCGAGTCCGTGACAAGTCCGAGTCGCCTAAAAATTCTACTCGAGACCGGACTCGAGTCAGAGTTTTTTTAAATTTCAGCATTCATGAAGTCTTTCATAATTCAGTCCAACTAAAAATGTGCTTCTCAAACGATAAAATATGAAATGTGTCATCAGGAAGAATTCATGTATGTGTGATTAGAATAACAATTCTTAAGACATAGCCTATATATTAGACGTTTGCACAATAGCGATGTATTTGATGCTTATGTAAAACTAACAGCATACCTTTGTACCTTTGTGAAATTTGTTACTTCATAAGTTTTAATATTTTTGACACAAGGCCACTAGCAGAAAATAGGGTGTCTAAAGAGAAAATTTCCTCAAGACCCAATGACATGATGTGCATAAGCTCCGTCTCCAGATCACCTAGAAGTATTTGATTACTGAGTATAATGTGCACAACCAGAAACAATGGATGTTTTTCAGTCAGGCTCACATTTCCTCCTATGCTTGCAGCTCTCTTCAACTTCATTACAGCTTCTTGAATGTTCATCTTGAGTAGATTTACAATCATAAATTTAATTTTAAACTGTTTTGAGAGCAAAGTATCGCCTTCTGTTTCTGGCACATGACTTGATAATTGGATATATATCAGAATATGTGCCAGATAAGATTTGTATGAAACAATTGCTTTGTCAGCCTTTTCCAGATCAGCCAATGCCCGAGTGATATAACCAGTGTCTTTCTTCTTAATTGTGGCCAGTGCACGATTATAGAGAGGAATAATCTCCCCAGAGGCACCACCCTCTAGAGCTTTGGTGTACATCTCAATGCTCTCAGTAAGGCGTCCCTTCTCACGGAGTTTGTTTCCAGACCTGATGTAATAGTAGACCATAGATGATGGAGACTGTTTGCTCATAAGTTTCTGCTTCGCACTCAACAAATCCACCTTTAGCTGTTCCTTCAACATCTCAATAGTCTTTTCCTCACTGGAGTGCATGAGGAGCCACAAACCCCAACACTCATGAAGAGAGGACACAATTACATCAAGCTGGTCATCTTTATCATCTTCATAAGCATTGTCCAAAAGATCAAGGTAGACAAAAAAAAGCTCTTCCTTTTTCAGGATTTTTGGAATGTCTTGTGCAAGAAACCCAGAGAGTCTGATGTTTACCAGAATGTTTCTAACATCTTTTGCCTTTTCTAGACTGCATTCCTGTGATGGGAATGAATTTATGGTTAGGAGGTCTGTTAGAGCAGAGGTCACTGCATCATGAGTCTGAGAGCTGTGATTTTCCAGGTAGTAATTAACAGTTTCCTCAAATAGAGTCTCTTTGAGACTATGCAATTTCTGTATTAAGCTGTCCAGATGGCTGAGTAAGCTGGTCAGAGATGGGTTTTCACCCATCACTAGTTTAACTAAGTCAGAGAAATGACTGCTGCACATGATGAGTTGAGCGGATCCTGGATTCCCTTGGCGAGCCGTTCGTCCAAATGCTTGCTCTTCTACACGGACATTCAGAGGTAAGAAGGTTTGCACCACAAACAGACCTCCTGCCTCATTCACAGTTTCACTAACCTTTAGGTCTGTACCTCGACCTGCTAGATTAGTTGCAATGATGATGTCTCCCGCTTGAATGGTTGAATCTGTTATTGTAGAGTTATTCATGTTGTTATTCACATAGAGTTTTAGTTTGTCTAAAGAGATGGTGACTGAAAGGGTCCTGTAAAAGTTTACTGCACGATTGATTGTTTCACAGATGACGAGAGCTGCTCGTGGACCTCGGTAGACTGTGGAGGACACTTGATATTTAACAACATTGCAGACAGTCCTGATCCACTCGTCCTCTTCAGGTATCACCAGACCTTCCAGCTCATAAAGTTTCCTTCGCCTAAATGAGGGAATCTTACACGTCTCAATTCCATTGTAGAGTTTCTTCAGCATGTCAAGCTCTGTTTGGTCCCCCAAGGTTCCTGTGACCCCATATATTTGGTTTGTGTATTTCTTAAATAAACCCACATTAGACATGAAGTTTGTGATTAGAGTCATATTGGACAGTTTAGTTTGATGTTTCATTTCCAGAAACTGCTGAAGTCCTTCCCCCCATTTCATGTCATTCTGTACAACACCAGTGCATTTGTAATCGACAGGAGCGACTCCAACTCCATGAAGGACGTATTCGTGGCCTAGAGTCATTTTTGTAGCTAGGAAGGCATTTTCAATCCATGTTTGTACCTTTCCATTAATGAGATCTTCAAGGCCTGGGATATGAGATTCCATTTTTATCTTTATTGATTCAGACTGAAAAGCAATTTGAATTGTTTGCCCCATGGACATAATTACTGAGTCCTCCTCAAAGTGCACAACACGACATTTTCCATTTCCCAAAAGAAGAACAGATATTTCTTGTCTTTCACTTGTACATGCAGGACTGATTTCATTCAGGCTCCTTAGAGTCCCATCAGGCCTTTCCTGGTATAATTTGAAGAAATACTGAGGAAATTTCCCCACAAATATGGTTAAAAAAGCCACCATTTGCACAACACTTGAATTATCTAGCTGTTTTAACACATTTTCCAGGTTTTCTTGCATTTGCATTGAAGATCTTACAGGCATAATTCCTGAGTCCACAGCCATCTGCACAATACTGTGTTGATCAATGTTTTTATTTTTAGTAATGATTTCGGACAGAACCTGAGAGAAGAGCTGAATGGGACCTAAAATCTCTCCAGTCTCAAAGTGCTTCAGTTGGTTGATTTCAAACCAAATTTTGGCCAGTATTCCATTGAGAGATTCCATTAGCGGGATCTCAGTGCTCAAGTAGACCACTTCAAGACCTTTGTCCAGCATTAGTGAGTCCACCTCATCCACTATAACACACTGAAACTCTCTCTTAGATCTCACATCTTGTCTTAGAAAGCGTTGTCTCAGCCAATCAGCTGCAAAACTGTCAGATGTGCCATAGACCACATGACATTCATAACACTTCTTCAGCTTTTTCTCTTCCGATTTATTGGTGTTGACGTCAACAGTGATTTTCAGTTCCTTATAAAATGCAGACCATTCTTTAGCATCTCTTTCAGCAAGTACAGGAGAACTGGAGATGATGTCAGGGGTTTTTCCAGTCATGGCCTGATAAGCTGCAAACATTGCCACGATGCACGACTTTCCTTCTCCTGTTCCAACCTGAACCAGTCGACTTGATTTAGAAAGAACCAGAATGCACCAGCTCACCATCTGAGTCAGTCGAGGTTTATATTTCATTGTCTTTTCTACAGCTTTGCAAAGTCTAAACAAACTTTTCTTTTTTTCATGTAGATGTGGTGCTGTAGAAACTGATAGACATTCCGACACAGAAGACACAATGTCTTTTACCTCTGCCATAGTTTGCTTATCAGTATCTGATTGTTCACAGATTTCCTTCATAATCTCATCCAGTGTTTTCTTATCAGTGTTTTTGGCTATTTTATTCATTTTTTCCTCAACATGATCCACAATCTTACCATTTGATGTCAAATCTGACACACTCATTTTATGAATCTCCACTTGATGAAGATTTTTCATCATCCATGTGTAAAAATCTTCATTTCTGCCATTAAATTGCTCCATGAGGGTATTAAACAACTTTACAACATCTTCTTTTTCCCACTTTCCATTCCTAAGCAGGGAAATCAGTCTTGATGACAGCAGTTTTCCTGATGCCTCCATTTTCAAAACTCTTTAAATGCAGTTATGATATTTTCACAATGCAGCATGCCTGTCTGTGGTTTAAAAAAAAAGCACACATATAAATAAAATAAACGTACACTAAATTAACGTATTTCTTAAATAAATGTATTTATTAAATAAATACAAAAATAATTACAATAAGTACAACAATAGACTTCTGCATAAAGTGTTATATGTTTTGCTTTTTTTGTTTTGTTTGTTTGTTTTGTTTTCATACTTTCTCCTCTAAGAGCGCATTTATTAAAAATTATTACCATTTGAGACCATATTGTCGGAGTTGTCACAGCAAAGCTCTTCTTGAGTCATTTGTGACAAGTTTCAAGGGAGTAGCATTATTATCTGTATAAGAGGAGGATGTCTATGCTGCTCTGGAAGTCCCAGCAATATTAATCAGCTTTAGTTTGTCACGTGATTTAAAGCAACATGAGCTGCTGTACTTTTAGACAGCATGTTTTATGCAAATCTATGAAACTATGCATGGCTGAATCCAAATTCTGACCTAATAATAATAATACTAATAATAATACCTTAATTTAACATTCAAATTCCAGCCAACAAGTTACTTGAATATTGTTTCGCCTTTTTGTTCGCTACAGACACTGCGTGATGTTGCCTTTCAGCGTATTCTTTCACTTTCATTAGTGTTGGTAAGTACCTAAAATAAAATTGTTCCCTTGTCCATACAGGTTTCTTTGTGTTTTAGGTGTGGTGGCATGCTCCTTCACCGACTGGTTATTTTTGCTGTCTGGCAATGTTTGACAGGGCTGCCATGCTAGTTTCTGACATTTTTCTCTTATCGCCCTGAAAGTTTTATTTATTTATTTATTTTTAATATATTAAACAATAGCGATGGAGAAACTGCTCACTGACTGGTGGTCATCCAATCAGAAGACAGTGTACACTTAATGCGCGGCAAATTATAAAAGGCTACTTTAAAACATAATGAAGCTTTTAAACATTGTTCAACTGAGTAAACATTGTTTTATAAAGTCATGTGAAATATCAGTAATAAAATAATGAAATCCAGTACAAATAGAACAGGATTCATTGCTTGATTTAAATGCTGTTGTGACTCACAAAACTTTTTGGTGGCCGTTGGTTTTCAGCAAGTAGTGTTGTGTTCGAGTCCACCTATGCCAAGTCCGAGTCGAGTCCTTGTTGTCTTTAACCAGTCGAGTCCAAAATGTACTGAGCTGGACTCAAGTCTGAGTCCAAAAGGGAAATAAACACTACTGTTTAGGACTAAATACTACACTACTGTACAGATATTTTCTGTGCTGCTGCTTTGTTTACTTTCATTTTCACTTTCTCTGTCACCACCTCTCACATCAGGATTGGAGGAGAGGACGAATTAAGAGGAAGAGTACATATATACCGGGGCGATGTTTAGAGACTGTGAGGGTGTTTATTTGACCAGAAACATTGTGTTACATTCCCATTGGAGCAGGGCGGATCCAATCCTTTATGAGGCGCTACAGAGAAGTTCATTTAACATCTTTGGCATATTCTATAGGCCTATAGAAGTTAAAATTGTTTAAAACAGATTATTTACAGCTGTGTATTTAGCATTGAAAACTTTGGAACAAGGGTAAAAAAGTGACAATAATAAATGATGAATGCATGACAGAAAGTTTCAAAACATTTTTAAGTGACCTTATTATATACCACATTACAAAAAATTACAAAATTATTTACTTATACCAGGAAACCTTATTATAACTGAGTGAAACACCTGTGTACAGAGTCAATTTATTTTCTTATTGTAAGCATGAGAGCATTGTCTTATACATGTTCATTGTCCACCAAAGAAAAGATCTAGTTTTGCCAGGCCAGCTTTAAGATAACTCAGTGCGTCTTTATTGGCTTCTTCTGCTTCAGCTTTTCTCCTCATTTCCTCCAGCTCTCGGGCCCAGTTTTCTTTCCCAGCCTCCCTCACTCTGGGGATGAAGAAGTTGAGATGCTGAAGAGTGAAGGCAGAGTCTGGTTTTAATGCGATCTGAGACAGACGGTTGATGGTCTGGTAAGCTTCAGACAGAAGATTTGACTTTTGGTCCTCAATCTCCTTCAGATCTTTATCAGTATCATCCATTATGACTGAAAACCTCTTGGACTCTTCTTGGGATTTTTCATATTTCTTTTTAAAGTTCTCAAACTCCATAGTCATGCTTGAGGTGCTGATAGCATATTTCTTGTTTTCTTTGACGTGTTTGCTGTGGTGACACTTATTTTTGCACACCATGCAGTGGCCGTTTTTCATGACTTCACATTTGCTGGGATTTGAAACCCACCAGCAGTCAAACTCATGGCAGTTTTCCTCACAGACGGTGCAGGTCGTTGCCTTCCTGTGCTTCCATGACTTGCTCTCAATGGGCACCTTTATTTTAACTGTCTTTTTTAATTGAATTGAAAAGTTTCTGTGTTCCTTAATCTTGTCCTTGTTTTGTTTCATTGCTTCCTGAATCTGAAGTTTTTCAGACTTTTTCAGTTCCTTCTCTTGAACCCGTAGCTGTAAGTTGCTGATGGATGCTTCAAACCGAATGCGCTCCAACAGGACATCTGAAGTCAACTCTAAACTTCTTCTGTTAATTTCATTCAGAGACTGAAGGAATTTCTTCATCTCGTCCACGCTGTCTTCCCAGGCGTCTCTTTGAGCACGAACTTGACGTTCTTTAGTGTGTCGGGCATCAGACTGACGGTTATTGAATAAGAAATAAACAGGTTGGCCACTTTTGTCTCGCCTGCAAGGAATTTTAGCTTTATTTATGGCACCAATGACATTTTGGGTGGCAGACCATCAAAGTGTGTGATTAAAAACACAATGTTGTTCACAATATCTTTTCCAAACAAAGACAGAACTGAACTGATAATGTAATGCTGTCTGTCTGACAGACGATTCTTAGATGCTTGTGTCACAAAACACACAGCATCGACTTCATAAACTCCATCATTGCTCTGAAACAGAGTGGCTAAATTCTCAGCAACTTCCAGATCTTTTTCCAGTCCTCTAGTGTCTCCGTAGCCTGGAGTATCAATGATGGTGAGAGACATAGCACCCTTTACGGGAAAGACCTCATACATTGTGATTTCAGAGGTTTGTGATTCTGATTGATCTCTGGCTGCTTCTTCTGTGATTTCATACCATATTTCATCTTCAAACTTCACTCCCAGTAAGTGGTTGACCATGGTGTTGATGAGAGTCGTCTTGCCGACACCGGTCTCTCCCACCAGCAGAACAATTTTGTTTTTTTTACTGGCATCTTTTTTCCCAAAAGTCCATTTTCTGACTTTCCCATATTCATCAAGCACAGTTCTTTCGGTATGCATACGGTATCGTTTCGGCGGACCATGATGAATAAGAGTTGGTTTGCGTGGTGGAAGACTTGGCTGCCTGTAAAATGAAGACGGAGATACTATTTTCAACCACGAACATTAATAAATAAATGGCTGATAAAGCGTAGTATGCTTGTAATTTTATTATGAATTCAACATCTGTGTTATCATAGCGACCAATCAGTGTTGTCATAACATCATTTGCAGCTCTAGCATTATTAGTCATATAGCATTTCAGCTTTTTTGGTGTCTACTGAAATTCTGAGTTTGTGTTTTTTGTTGTTGTTGTTGTTGTTGTTGTTGTTGTTTTTATTGTTATTATTTAATCATTATTTATATATATATATATATATATATTTTTATAGAGTAATCTTTGTAACATTTTGATATGAAACAGTTTTTCGTCTTTTAATCTCCCGCCCGCTCCAGCAAACATTCTATTGTTGTATATAATTTGTGTGCATGGTCATTGCACTACTTTCATCTCTTTTTGACTGATTCGGCTAGTTTGTCCATGCAGACCTGGTAACTCCTGCTGTATAGAGCAGAGCAGGCGCTTTCAGTTTAGAGCTGGAACATATGTTTTCCAACTAAATTATTTTTATTTCTATAAAAAGCAAAATGACAGTGCCACGGTGGGCAAGTCCTATATTCAGTGTGCGACCAAACACCGCCACTTTAGAAAGCCTGTTTATGTAACTCCATTATTTTTGCTATGCACCAAATCACGAGACGGCGGGACAGTTGAAACGGAACTATATTTTTTGACCGACTCCCACCTGCAGCAAAGGTAAAACTGCCCGCTTCCGTGAGATTTTGCATTGGGTCCTAAGGAATCCCTGGGATCCTAATCCCAGTGCAGCCCACTAGGTAGGGTACAACAGGGCTAAAGGCACACCTTAAGAAAAAAATGTGCCATACACTGCGCTTATAATGTATAATTGCAGATAAAATATATACATCTGTATTGAACATTTATTAAGCAACAGATGTATTTATTGATTTATTTATTTTAAATAATGTCTAAGTTAATACTTGTTCAAAACAGTCACTTTAGCAACGTTTGTACTATTTTCTGCTTATTTAAAAAAAAAAAAAAAAGGTCAATAAATATATTGTCATTAAAATATGCTAATATCGTAGTTAATATTTACTTTAGTCTAATATTTGCTGATGTGCCCTGAAAGCCAGTGAATTCATATATATACCATTACAAAAAACACCACACTTTCTCTCCAGTGGCTAGCGTTTAGACTGCAGACGCATTATAAACGTCCTGAATCTGATCCACATAACCACATATAGGCCTACTGTTTAAAAGTGGCCCACAGAATCCAAATCAGATTCCACAGTTTGTGCTGTTCACACTGTCATGAGTTTATAACATGCATTTCTGAGGAAAATGCCAGAAATGACATGCAAATTTGTCCATGTAATACATGCATGGCTGCACTTGAATGGAGTTTTTTAGCCTCTTTAACTCAACTACTCAAAAACTTAAATATGTATGTATATTTTAATAAATCTGTCATGAAGGCAAGGTTTTCTGAAAACTTTCTTATGTGCAATTTAAATATGATTACAGCTCAGGTGATTGATGATCTTTTTTTTATATATATATTTTTTTTTAGTGTTTATGATAGGTGAAGTGTTATTGCATTTAATAGTTTGAGATCGGTTGTTAATTCAAACTCTGAAAGCCTTGTTTTTTTTTTTTTGTTGTTGTTGTTTTATTTTATTTTATTTTATTTATTTATTTATTTTTTTAATAGCAACTCTGCTTTGACTAGACCATAAAAAAGGAGGATTCTGCTTTATTTTCTGCTGTGTTATAGAGTAATCCCTGAATAAGTGACAAGTTAATTAGTTGCGTAAGGATTTACAAGTGATATAAGTGATATATCAAAGCTTTTTATTTATTTATTTATTTATTTATTTATTATTTATTTTCCTTTCTTTCTATTCTGGACAAAGACCATTCAATCCATTAGATGGCAACACAAACCATTTTACAGCTGGTGAAATGCTGCTCCTTCATTTCATCTTTCGTGCTGAATTTGGAACTGACTAGTATCATACTTCTCTTACTATTCATGCCATAGAATGACATTGTTAGTAAAAATTAGTAAGAGTAATATGAGTGCGGTTCCAAATTAAACATCTGTCAAGTTTATGCCTGATCTGAACAGGATCAGTATTTGACTATTGCTGTATTTTTATAAAATGTTTTATCAAGCTTGTTCACACAGTATTACACACAATTTTAACAATTACTTTCATTTTTTTTTTAAATAGTAATGTTTCCCTCCAACAGAAAAGCACATGAATTTCAACTCACCTGATACTCATGGTAATCGCTTGACTAAATGTGTTCCTCACAGAAGAGCTTCACCGTCACTCTCCAGTCTGCTTACAGCAAAACAATTAATTACGTTTCAGAATGTTTTTGAAATCATCCATGTAATAAAACATATGCCCTGTCAAAACACTGAGATACAACTGTTGTGCTATTAAAGAAATAAAAGTGAATATCCTTACACACCTGCAGTCTGTGTCGAGGAAATGCTGACTGGCTGTCCCTCCCTCCTTAACCAAATATCTTCAGTGGAATCTAGTGTTTTAATTTCAAGTCACAGATGTAATCTCCAAAAAAATTATTTTAGACTAAATATAAGATAAACTGTTGTGATTATCTTCAATCAACAGTTATATGGGATATTTATATGATCGTTTTTGAACTTTTAACCAGAGATGTTAAATGTTGAACTAAAGAAACATAATCACACTAAAAACATGACTTATCTTTTTACTTTAGTGCATAAAACTCAAAGTTGTTTCTGGGTCAAAGTGACTAAAAACGGTGTCACATTTGTTTTCTTCCTCATTCCATTTTCAGAATGCAGATAAGATCAGAACCAAGAATTTAGTGACAAATGAAGTTCATACGAATGAAGTGAGATCGTTGTGTAAGCTGGAATAAACTTCAAAGATGAAATATAAGGTCTACCCAGGGCCCAGGGAGCAGTTGGGTGTTTAGTGCCTTCAGTTCAGTCTCACCTTAGTCATGGTATTAAAGGTGGACGAGCACTGGTCATTCATTCCCCCCACCTATAATCTCGGTTCCTAGACTTGAACCCATGACCTTTGGGTTACAAGTCTTGACTCCCTAACCATTAGGCCATGACCGCCTCAAAGAGTGTTTCCTGATCAGGATCGAACTTGGGCTGCAATGGTGAGTGCGCTGAATCCTAACCACTGGACCACCTTTTTTTCTGCTTTGAAATAAGTCATTCGGAGCTTAACAAACATGTTAACTTTATGCCGATTGTTTTCAATTCAAGAGAACTTCATTTCTGTGGTTGGGTAATTTAGTTTCTTTTCCACTATAAGAATGTCCACAGATTCCAATCTAGGATGAATGATTGTTTAACAAAGCTGTCAAGACCTTCAGATAAAATAAAACTGAAGGGTCATTCCGTGTCAACTCAACCAGAGGTCCCCGGCTCAATTTTTGATTTTGCTCAGAGCTATTTATTCTGAAGAAAGATAGACATGTATAGTGATGAAAGCCAAAATATAAAATGTCATGGATGAATATTTACTGAGTAATCCACTGTTTTGTAGAGGGAGGTCAAAACGTCAATTTTCACTTTAGATTCAGAGTGAAGTTACAGGGGGGTAAAAATGACTTCAGAAAGATGGCAGCATCATTATCTTATTTTTTACTCAGATTAATAGTTCTGTTAGTAAAATATGCTGACTTTAGCTATCCTTGTTGCATTATGTGCCAATGGTGACCATTCAAAAATGGGGAAACAGCACTTTTCAAGTTTATATCCAAAGTTTGTATTCCTGTAACTTAAGAAATATTAAAGATATCTTAATGCCCTTTTAGATATTGGATCTTAGCACACTTTCCTTTTAGCATCTTTATTTTAATGACCTATGAGATTCAGTTCCAAAGATATTGGAATTTCAATATGGCTCCAGGAGTAAATCGTTAAAAAGACACATTTTCAGTGGTCAAAAACAAATGTGGGTCAGATTGAAAAAAATATGATACTTCCTTTCTTTTAAAGAGGAATATCTGAAGAACAAATAATGTTAAAACTAGAGATGTATCTAATTTCTTTCTGTCATGATTAAACATACCTGTCTGACTGCTATAAATGTAAATAAATTAATAATAAACTAATAAGCTATAATAATAAACTAATAAAAAATAATAAACTTTTCTTTTGAAATCTTAATTTCCAAGCAATGAGGCTCCATGTCCAGATTGCTGAATGTTGGTCACTCTGTATACAGCTGAACAATGTCTATAGAAGAAATAATGTTAAAATTAGAATTGTATCTTGTATCTTGTATCAAAACAATTGCATAGAACATAGCTGTCTGAATGTTAAAAGTGCACTGTACTTGTCACACTGTACAATCCTAATCCCTGGGTTACTGTTATTTCTTTTTTTTTTTTTTTTTTTTTTGCATATCTGCATTTTAAACAGTAATGACTAGATAGACACAAAACTACATTTGGTTTTTGACCGCTGAAAATGTGTAAACATTAACGATGTTCTCCTGTTCTCCATATTGAAATTCCATTATCTCTGGAACCGAACCATACAGGCCCTTAAAAGTGAAGATGCCAAAAGGATATGATATCTTTAAAACTTCTTGAGTTACAGGCATGCAAACTTTAAAGAAAAACTTGACAAGTGTTGTTTCCTCATTTTTGAATGGTCACCATTAGCACACAATGTAACAAAGATTGATAAAGTCAATAGATTTTATTAATAGAACTGACAATCTCTGTGTAAAAAATAAGATAATGATGCTGCCATCTTTCTGAAGTCATTTTTATCCCCCTGTAACTTTACTCTGAATCTAAGGTGAAAATTGCCATTTTGACCTCCCTCTACAAAATAGTGAATTATTCCGTAAATATTCATCCATAACATTTAATATTTTGGCTTTCAGCATTATACATGTGTATCTTTCTTTGGAAAAAATATTAGCAAAATCAAAAATATGAGCCGGGGAAGTTTCTGAAATTTGGTTGATTTGACACGGAATGACCCTGAGGCTTCTTGAGCAGCAAGCAGCATGTTTATTTAAATACATAGTGTGTTTTTTTTTTTTTTTTTTTTTTTTTACTGTAACTGTGAGTAAAGTTTGTGTACTTTGAATCTTTCTGGAAGCTAAAAAATGCAACTGGACGAGTGACAGTATCACTCACTGTGCTTCTAAGGAAACAAACATTTTGATGTTGATCTTTGCACAGGATCCCCCATCACACACACACACACACACACGTCTGGTTTATTATCTTTGTGGGGACTCTCCATAGGTGCAATGGTTTGTATACTGTCCACACTGTATTTTCTATCCCCTTACCCTAACCCTACCCCTAAACCTAACCCTTACAGAAAACTTTCTGCATTTTTACTTTCTCAAAAAACTCATTCTGTATGATTTATAAGCTTTTGTACCCATGGGGACCTCAAGCCGGTCCCCACAATGTCAAAAATTTCAGGTTTTACTATCCTTGTGGGGACATTTGGTCCCCACAATGTAGCAAAAACAAGTACACACATACACACACACACACATTTTTCTACATGCAGCCCGGTCTCATTGTTTGCATGTATCAGGGGCTGTATCACATCTAGCTTCAGTGACATCTGCTTTAAATCTCTTTCTTTCATTTGATGGTTTTCAGTCTGAAATAGTTTGAAGTTTAATGTAGTTTTAAAAGGTTAAAGTTTGAATGTTTTGAAGGCAATACAGTCTCAGAGAGAGAGAGAGAGAGAGAGAGAGAGAGAGATAGATAGATAGATAGATATGTTGTTAACATGTTACTAACATGATTAACATGTAACTAGCATGTTGTTATAATAATTAGCAAGTTACTAGCATGTATTTAACATGATTAGCAAGTTGTTAGCATGTTGCTAGCATAATTAGAAAGTTGCTAACATGTTTCTAGCACAATTAACAAGTTAGTATGTGTCTAGCATTATTAGCAAGTTGTTAGCATGTTTCTAACATGATTAACAAGTAGCTAACATGTTTCTAGCATGATTAACAAGTTGCTAGCCTGTTTCTACCATAATTAACAAGTTACTAGCATGTTTCTAACATGACTAGCAAGTTGTTAGCATGTTGCTAGCATGTTTCTAACATCATTAGCAAGTTGCTAGCATGTTTCTACCATGATTATCAAGTTGCTAGCATGTTTCTACCATGACTAACAAGTTACTAGCATGTTGCTAATGTTATTATCATAGCTCTAGCATGATTAACATGTTACTACCATGTTGTTAATATGTTTCTAGCATAATTAGAAAGTTGGTAGCATGTTTCTAGCATGATTAACAAGTTGGTAGCATGTTGCTAGCATGATTCTAGCATGTTGCTAACATGATTAGCATGTTGTTAGCATGTTTCTAGCATCATTAGCATGGTACTTACATGTTGTTAGTATGATTAACAAGTTACTAGCATGGTGTTAGCATGATTAGCATAGGTAGACAGATGTATGTCTGATACTTCTATGTAGTATTTCTGTAGTAGTTCAAGTCGTATTTATATTCCAGTGACTTTTTACAGTTTGCACGTAGAGGGAGTAAACAAGTCAATTCAAGGACAACTTTGTTCACTTTTTTCTTTTATTGCCATAAAAATGTTCAACAATATAAACGTAATACACATTATTTCTACCTGTATACAATATGACGTTTTAAAACCTGATGGGCCAATATCATATTTCAAGAAAAGCATATATGTTAGATGTGACCTTCATCTTACACAAATTAAAATAGCGGTAATATGTATGATGTAACTCAGAGATGGAAAACCATCTTCTGGTACATAGGTCTTCTCGGCTCCTGGGGGCCCACTGTCCTGGAAAGTTTATTTCTGACCTGCTTCAGCACACCTGTGACTTTTCAAGTGATCCTGAATACCTTGATTAGCTGGTTTAGGTGTGTTTGATTAGGGTTGGAGCTGAACATTGCAGGAAAGTGGGTCCTCAGGAGCAAGTTGGAAGACCTGTGCTCTGTTACAGTATATTTAAATTCTGTAGGAACACCTGTGTACAGACAGACAGCAGCACTGATTTCTTATTGTAAGCAGCAGGCTTCTACCTTCATTGTTCACTGTACTGAATTCAGTCATTTCCCAGTCAGGAAAAGTTTTGCCAGACCAGCTTTAAGATAACTCAGAGCGTCTTTATTGGCTTCTTCTGCTATAGCTTTTTTCCTCATTTCCTCCAGCTCTCGGGCCCAGTTTTCTCTCCCAGCCTCTTTCACTCTGGGGATGAAGAAGTCGAGATGCTGAAGAGTGAAGGCAGAGTCTGGTTTTAATGCAATCTGAGACAGATGGTTGATGGTCTGGTAAGCTTCAGACAGAAGAATTGACTTTTGGTCCTCAATCTCCTTCAGATCTTTGTCAAGATGTTTCATTAAAACCAAATATGTTTTGGTTAGTTCTTGGGTGTTTTCATATTCCTTTTTTATAGAGTCATATTCTATTGTTGTGCTTGACGTGCTGATGGCATATTTCTTGTTTTCTTTGACGTGTTTGCTGTGATGACACCTTCCTGTGCACACGGTGCAGTGGCCGTTTTTCATGACTTCACATTTACTGGGATTAGAAACCCACCAGCAGTCAAACTCATGGCAGTTTTCCTCACAGACGGTGCAGGTCGTCGCCTTCCTGTGCTTCCATGACTTGCTCTCAATGGGAACCTTCTCTTTGACAGTCTTTTTGACTTTAATAGTGAAGTTTTTATGCCTTTCAATCTTTTCCTTGTTTTGCATCATTGCCTCCTGAATTTGAATTTTCTCAGACTTCTTTGATTCTTTCTCTTGAACTCGTAGCTGTAAATTGCTAATAAATGCTTCAAAACGAATGCGCTCCTTCAGGACATCTGAAGTCAACTCCAAACTTCTTCTGTTCATTTCATTCAGAGACTTAAGGAAATGCCTCATGTTATCCTTGCTGTCTTCCCAGGCGACCATTTGAGCACGAACGTATCGTCTCTCATTGCGACGGGCGTCAGCCTGCCGGTTGTTGAATAAGAAATAAACAGGTTGGCCACGTATGTCTCGCCTGCAGGGGATTTTAGCTTTATCTATGGCGCCGAGGACATTTGTGGGTAGCAGACTATCAGAGTGTGTGATTAAAAACACAATGTTGTTCACAATGTCTTTTCCAAACAAAGACAGAACTGAACTGATAATGTAATGCTGTCTGTCTGAGAGACGATTCGCAGATGCTTGAGTCACAAAACACACAGCGTCAACTTCACAAACTCCATCATTGCTCTGAAACAGAGTGGCTAAATTCTCAGCAACTTCCAGATCTTTTTCCAGTCCTCTAGTGTCTCCGTAGCCTGGAGTATCAATGATGGTGAGAGACATAGGACTCTTTACAGGAAAGACCTCATAAACAGTGATTTCAGAGGTTTGTGATTCTGATTGATCTCGGGTCGCTTCTTCTGTGATTTCATACCATATTTCTTCTTCAAACTTCACTCCCAGTAAGTAGTTGACCATGGTGTTGATGAGAGTCGTCTTACCAACGCCAGTCTCTCCCACCAGCAGAATAACTTTGTTTTCTTTACTGGCGTCTTTTTTCCCAAAAGTCCATTTTCTGACTTTTCCATTTTCATCAAGAACTTTCTTTTCTGTTTGTAAACGGAATCGTTTTGGAGAACCTCTCTGAATCAGAGATAGTCTGCGTGGTAGAAGTTTTGGCTTTCTGTAAAATGCAAATGGAGGCAAATGTTTGTCAGTGTTTGTGTAACAAGAAATTGAGACTAAATACCCAACAACCATTTTGTGATTTATGCAAAATGTAAACGTTTAATTAATAGTTTTTGAACATGAACAATAATCTAATTATTAGAAACAATGTTCTAAACTGTGAAGT
This sequence comes from Labeo rohita, assembly GCF_022985175.1. Taxonomy (NCBI): domain Eukaryota; kingdom Metazoa; phylum Chordata; class Actinopteri; order Cypriniformes; family Cyprinidae; genus Labeo; species Labeo rohita. The sequence continues at coordinate 51,550,699 of NC_066875.1, forward strand.
TTTTGATGGTTGATGCCTACACCCTCCAAATATAATGAGCAAGTAAAAGATCAACATATACCTCTAGCTGGGCCGGCCTTAATACAACAATCTCGTTTTTGATTAAAATCATAGTTAGTCTAATAATCCATAAGAACATTTTCTTACTGCTTTATGGAGCCTTCTCTCATGCTGCAGCTGTGCCAACTGCGGTTTACAGTTAAATCCATTGTTCCTGTGGTTAAAATGTTCATCCAAGAATCAATCATTTACTTTCTCTCATGTCATTCCAAACTGGTATGACTTTTTTTCCACTGTGGAACACAAAAGACGGTATTTTACCATTGACAATTATTGTATGGACAAAAAAACACATTTCTCAAAATTACTTCTTTTGTGCAAAATTCTAATGTTCTTTTTTCAACTAATAAAATTTTACTTTTCTATGTAATGCTCCACATATTGCCTTATTCTAGTTAGCAAAATTCAATGCGTTACAAAAGGATCAAGGAAGTAAATTAGTCATATACTGTAGCTGATTTTGTTTGTTGAGTTAAATCTGCTTAAATATAAAGATTATATAATCTGTAGCCTGTACAGTAATATTTAAACCATTTTTAAAACTCTGAAAAAATACAGTCTGCACAATTTAGAACTTTCAAAAAAGAAACTTCGATGTCAATTCAACTTATGCTTAACAAACTTGCATACACTAAAAAATAATTAAGATAACTACAACAATATATATTTTACATGAAGCATAGTACATTTAGCTTGTTTTAAAAATGTTGTATTTTGTAAAGAGAGACCATTTACTTACACCATTCGAGATAATATCGTTGTGGAGTTCTCACAGCAAAGCTATGTCATTTGTGAAATGTCTCAAGGTACACAATAATAGAAACTATTTTTTTTTTTTTTTTCCAGTAATACCAGTTCAGTCTGTCACGTGGTTTAAAGGAGTTTGAGCAGGCTGCTTATATTTAGCCTACCTGTGAAACAGTACAAAGTTAGTACTGAATTGCCTAATCCAACAATTAGCATTTCTTCATTATAACTTATAACTCAACATACAGTACTGTAGCGATTTTAGCTCAAAGGGAAATGTGTATAAATAATTACAATTAATTATGATTAATTACAATTATTTATATCAATTGCCAGTAGTAACTGTAGCAGAATTAATTTTTCCATCAACTAATCTGTTCATCCAGCGAACATTCAGCATAATTTTTATATGAACTCTAAGAAATTATATTTTCTTGGCCACAGAAAATATCTTTCTTAAAGTACCGTTGCATTAGAGCATGTAGCTTGAATCGGAATCGTAAAGGGACATTAATTTGCAAGGCAGAATCAGAATCAAAACTCATGTAATTTGTGCACAATAGTTTATTAACGAAGGACTAACACATAACTAATCTAAACAAACAAACATGAAGTCACTCATACATGGGGGAATGGTCAGTGAGAAGCAGTTAAAGAGAGATAAGGAAATGAAGCTATGAAAAGAGTCAGTTAGCCACCTGAGCAAAACCATCAATGCTGTCTACAGCTTATACTAAACCTCTGTTTGTTTAGTTAAATGCACGATACTTGCATTGCCTTGGTCATTGAACAAGTGTCCAAATGCAGTCTCGGGTGAAAGTCTTGATGGTTTGGAGAAGTGGTGGTTTTGGAATTGCAATCACGTTCTTTCGGGTCTGAAGAGTGATGAACTCCAAAGATGTTTTGACTCGATGGTGACTGGGAGTTTCGTCCCATGTGAAAAGTGAAGAAGAACCAAGAGCTGAGAGGGACCCAGCTGAAGTCCTGTGATCTTTGGGGAATGGAAAGACAAGGCCGCAAGGCCTGGCGCGTGCTTAGGGAAGTCCTGAAGAGTTCTAGCTCATCTTCTTAGGTTCTAAAAGAACCACTGACTGACTGAGGCGAGTCATGAAGATAAATTCCAGGGTTGAGTGGAAATGTCTGGCTCTTTGTGGTCGAGAGCCACAGCTCTGAATGTTGGGGCCTGTCAGGCTCCCAGTGGGTTCCTCCCCATGGGCAGCAATTGGGAGAAGAGAGCGAAGTGAAGAGAGAGAGACGATCAATCGTTTGATGCCTTTAAGCTCTCTGGAGGCTGCGCCTCCAGGAGGTCCATGAACCAATGGTAACTTTCACCTTTGGAGGGAAAGTTTACGACTCTTTGTCTGTGAGCATGATGTTTTGCATATGTAATTCGATTGGGTGTTGATGCAAAAACTACTAAGGTTTCTTAAAACACTAATATGTTGCATAAGTATCAACATCTAATTTACACCATCTTTTAGATAATCAAAATACGAATTCAAAGAGACCAAACATGGCATAAGTGGGTTATACGACTAGTCATCTATCATAACGCATGCATAAAACAGTAGAAAGACAAATACAAATACAACAGACAAAATTAAAATACAATGCAGTAATACTGTACACAATGACCTGGGCTATGTGTGATAGGAAGGTCAAAGAAAGGTTTGCCTGTGAATGAAAAGGAAAGAGTCTATTTCTATAGGCATTGTGTCTTTCCTATGGGCAAATGTAGCATGGGAGAATGTGCATTCCTCTGGGCAATAAAACCTCTTATCAGATCGTTGTCCTGGCAACTGAGCCCCTTTTGGGGTGTTAGTTGCTTTAGGGCAGGGGTCACCAAACTTGTTCTTGGAGGGCCGGTGTCCTGCAGAGTTTACCTCCAACTTTCCTCAACACACCTGCCTGAAAGTTTCAAGTATACCTAGTAAGACCTTGATTAGCTGGTTCAGGTGTGTTTGATTAGGGTTGGAGCTAAACTCCGCAGGGACACCGGCCCTCCAGGACCAGCTCTGGTGACCCCTGCTTTAGGGGTTGTCTCCAGAGCTCCAGCATATAGCTGGCTTGTTGGGTTTAAAGACTATTTGTTAAATGTAACAATTAATGTATGTCTGATTGGTCCAGATGCTACAGTACCATACAACAAAAAAGGAAAAAATAAAAATAAAAATTTTAAATAATATTCCCTCTGCACTTCAGAAACTGTGGACTTCCACACATAGGAGGGTGCACATCACATATCTGACAGGAAAGGGCGTGGCCTCAAAATTGAAGGTGAACGATGCGACATAACACCAGCAAGGTTCACTCATACACTCATACTTCATTAACATCTCCTCACAATACACATTCATGGCATCTTTTTGACCACATTTCCACTTGTAACATAGTTTCAGTATACTTTTCAACATTTTTGAGACACTCAATTTTAACTGTAAGTTTGCTTGAACTTCCCATACCTCCTTCATCTTTCTAAGTTTGTCTCCATAGCATGCTTTTGTTGCAGTGTGTTGGCTTTGGCAAATAAAGCTGCTCTCTCTGCCTCTGCAGAGCTACTGTACATGCTGAAGTTGATGTTGACACTGATGTTGAAGTTTTAGGTTTCTTGAACAACATTTACAAAATTCACTGTATAATAATGTTACAAATGTTAAATCTTTTGCTCCAACCACTGGTTAATCAGATGATAGAAATAAGAGAAATACATTCCAGTAGACAAACATTTGAAGTTATGGTAGAATGTATGGCTAATGTGGGATATATAATGTTAAGTAATCAGCATTTGTAAGATTTATTCATGCTTTTTATGCCACGTTGGAATTATACACTTATTTTCTGTCATGGTTTTTGGACCCCCTGAATTAGGCTTGACGGTGAAAACAGCAAGTCCGTTGTCTTCCTCATTTAACTGGTCAGTCACTTTCAGAGCAGAAGAAACATGAGTACTAGCTTGAGAGTCAGGTTAAGGAACATTAGATATCCACGTCTCAACACTAGAAAGAAACAGGAATTCATTAGACTGTTCATTGAACTTCAGCATTTTCTCTTCACTTCTTCATAATATTCAACATCAACCATCAAAGACTTAACAATATTCGTTCAGCTTGTAAGATGTGCTATTTTTCCTGGTCTGGAGTCTTGTCTGGTCTGGAGCAGTAACTGCATTCAAGTCCTTCTAAGCTGAGCTTGGGGTTTGCTCTAAATCAAACTTATCCATTTTGCTCAAACAAGCAAATATCCTCTTTCCAAAGACAAAACTTTCAGCATTTCCAAGTCTTAACAATAACATTCAAATTCACCTTAGGATTAAATCAGCACATTGTTTCTGCAAGCACATACCTCTTTAAGATGATTTCTTTGTTTGCTGCCATGCCATGTGGTCTCAAACAGTCTATCCATTTCATTCAAGTTTCAAGATAATCCTTCTTCTCAAAGACATTCCATTTTCAAAATAAGTCTTTTCACATTTTGTAGTGGTAAATGTGTTCTAACTTCTCCTTTGTTTCTTGTCCACTATCCTGACATGTGCAGAGAAGGATAAATAGATCCAGATGCTTTGTTGAAGATTTATAACAGCAACATAAAATGTAGCTTGCAAGTTGTCACCAAGCCATTCTGCTTCCAGTCATGTCCTTCAGACATGTAAAGTTGCAGTCTTTGTGCAACTGCATGGTTGCTTACTGGTATGGGCAGTTCATCAACCAGTGGGTACTTGGAATACCCATCTACAGTAAGTAGGTACTGAAGTCCGTAAACCGTAAATAGATCAGATGCCAAGTATTGCCATGACTTTGTGGTTGTTTTGTGTGAAAAGAGAAGTTCTTTTGATTTTTTGCATAGGTACTACAGGATCTGCACATTTATTTTCAAAAACTGTGTTTATCTTTGGCCAGTATTTCTCAAGCCAACCTCTGTGTTTTTTCAATATCTTGTGTGGAGTTGAGTCAGAATGTTACCGGTCATAGATTGTGAGATAAGCATACGTTGCAGCCTGGGGGGCAACATGCAGAGGCTTTGTGCATATGATGACAAGATGTTTGTGGTCAGTGACTACAATGAATGGTTTGCCGTACAACTATACATGATATCGCAGCATATGGAAACTGCATACACATTTCTCGTTCACTGTTGCCTTGCACCAGTGCCTGTCTGTGATGCATCTACCTCCAATGTGAACGTGACTGCTGGATTGTAGCACTTTGAAGTAGCAAACTTCAGCAGTCGCTGTTGTCTTTAGGTCATCAAAGCATTTCTGATACTCTGTGTTCCATGACATGGTGTAAGTCACTTTACAGCAGTCCCCTCAAATTGTGGGTTTTGTCAGCAAGCTTTGGTACGTAAGATGGCAGGAAGCTCAGCATGCCTATGAATTAGTGAAGGTCTTCTTTGCTTTGTGGTGCTGACTTTATTTGTTTGTCATAGACTTTGACTTGGTCTTGTCTGATGCCCTTGTCTTTGTACAGGCTATCAAAGAAGGATATGCTGTGCTGCTGGATGATACACTTGTCTCTTTCCATTAGGCTTATTAGATTCCTGTCATGATCCTGCTCATCATTTCCACATACTCCAACATAATCTGCTTTGTTGATCACACTTTAAAGATCTATAAGAATTTTGTCCATTTTGGTTTGGAATAGGTCCTGGGACACACTAAGGTCAAATGGCAAGCTTCTTCTGCCAAAAGGGGTATGACATGTCATGGGATTTGTGATTTCTTATTAAGATCAAACAGTATCTGACTTTTGCATCTAGCTTGCTAAACACCCTTGCATTTGCAAAATTTGGGTTTAGTTCTTTAACAGCTGGAATTTAAGAGGTCACCTCTTTACGCTGGCATTTAGTTTCTGTGGGTCTAGACAGATTCAAAGTGATGATTTTTCTTTTTTTAATTGGTCTTGTTTGTTTAATTGGTATTGTTTGCCTTGGATGATGATATCATTGTTGTTGACCTTGGACATTGAAGCCTGCTTCTTTTTCTTTTTTTCATTTAATCTATTTTATTATTTACTTCATAATGCATGAAACTTTTTGTTTACACTACTTTCATTGTTACTACCATACATTTTATCATATAATCCAACTGATGTTAATGATTAATCAGTGAAGCCTTTGGCCTATCTATAGTCTGTGAGTTTGTCCTTTAATAAATTTACAGTAATTTAATAAGCATATACTACATATTCTCTGCAGTATTTCTGTAGTGGTTTATGTAAGTTTGCATTTAGCATGACTTCATTTACATTTATAGTACACTAAGAGAGTAAACAAGCCAATTCAAAGACAACTTTTTTTCTTTTATTGCCATAAGAAAGCAACAGCATACAACAATATAAATATAATACTCATTATATGTAATAGTACAAAATATGAGGTTTCAAAATTTGATGATGCAGTTTCATATTTTAAGAAAGTACATATTTTTGATGTGACCTTCATATTATTAAAAAAAAAAAAAAATGTTAAAGACAAAAAGCAGTCTCTGGTATATAGAAGTTTTGTAGAAACTCTTGTGGACAGACAGTCAGCTGCACTGATTTCTCATTATAAGCAGCAGTCTTAATCTTTCATTGTTCACTCCCAGTCAAGAAAAAGTTTTGTCAGACCAGCTTTAAGATAACTTAGAGCGTCTTTATTGGCTTCATCAGCAACAGCTTGCCTCCTCATTTCCTCCAGCTCTCGCACCCAGTTTTCTCTCCCAGCCTCCCTCACTCTGGGGATGAAGAAGTCGAGATGCTGAAGAGTGAAGGCAGAGTCTGGTTTTAATGCAATCTGAGACAGATGCTTGATGGTCTGGTAAGCTTCAGACAGAAGATTTGACTTTTGGTCCTCAATCTCCTTCAGATCTTTGTCAATATCACCTATTATGACTGAAAACCTCTTGGTTTGTTCTTGAACTTTTTCATATAGCTTTTTTATATAGTCATATTCTATTGTTGTTCTTGAGGATCTGGTGACATATTTCTTGTTTTCTTTGACGTGTTTGCTGTGGTGACACTTCCCTGTGCACACAGTGCAGTAGCCATTTTTCATGACTTCACATTTGCTGGGATCAGAAGCCCACCAGCAGTCAAACTCATGGCAGTTTTCCTCACAGACAGTGCAGGTCATGGCCTTCCTGTGCTTCCATGACTTGCTCTCAATGGGAACCTTCATTTTACTGGTCTTTTCGACACTAATGCTAAAGATTTTACTCTCCTCAATATTTTTCCTGTTTTGTCTCATTGTCTCCAGAATCTGAAGTTTTTCAGCCTTTTTCAGCTCCTTCTCGTGAACTCGCAGCTGTAAGTTGTTGATGTGAGCTTCAAATCGAATGCGTTCTATCATGACATCTGAAGTCAGCTCTAAACGACTTCTGTTAATTTCATCCAGAGACTGAAGAAAATGCTTCATGCCATTCATGCTGTCTTCCCAGGCATCTCTTTGAGCGCGAATGTAACGTTTCTCACTGTAACGGGCTTCAGCCTGTCGATTGTTGAATAAGAAATAAACAGGCTGGCCACTTTTGTCTCGTCTGCAGGGGATTTTAGCTTTATTTATGGCACTGATGACGTTTTTGGGTGACAGACCATCAGAGTGTGTGATTAAAAACACAATGTTGTTCACAATGTCTTTTCCAAACAAAGACAGAACTGAACTGATAATGTAATGCTGTCTGTCTGAGAGACGATTCTTAGACGCTTGAGTCACAAAACACACGGCATCGACTTCATGAACTCCATCTTCGCTTTGAAACAGTGCTGATAAATTTTCAGCAACTTCCAGATCTTTTTCCAGTCCTCTAGTGTCTCCATATCCTGGAGTATCAATGATGGTTAGAGACATGGGACTATTTACAGGAAAGACCTCATACATGGTGATTTCAGAGGTTTGTGATTCTGACTGATCTCTGGCTGCTTCTTCTGTGATTTCATACCATTTTTCATCCTCAAAGTCCACTCCAAGTATGTAGTTGACCATGGTGTTGATGAGAGTCGTTTTGCCGACGCCGGTCTCCCCCACAAGCAGAACAATTTTGTTTTGTTTACTGGTGTCTTTTGACCCATAAGTCCATTTTCTGACTTTTCCATTGTCGTCAAGCACTTTTCTCTCTGTATGTAGACGGTATCGTTTTAGAGAACCAGAGACATGAATCAGAGATAGTCTGCGCGGTAGAGGCTTCGGCTTTCTGAAAAAAGCAAACAAATGCAAATTATTTAGAAATATTTGTGTAGTGAGAATGTAAGACTAAATCAAATCAAAATAGAGACATTCTGTTATTATGTAACCATTTAATTTGCACTGTTTTAACATGAACATAATAAAAGTCAGTCTCAGAAACAATGTTTTAAAGCAGGAAATCCCTTTAAATATAGTTCATGTGTTAAAGATCAACAGTTTACCTCAGGCCAGGCTAGCCTTTATACAATAAAGACATTTTTGTAAAAAGGGTATAGCCTGGCTGGGCTTTTTAGAAATTATTATCCCCTGAATCAAGTAATGTATAAGAACAATCTCTTACTGCATATTTACAGGTTCATCTGTGCTGCTGTGCCGATGGTGGATATTGGGTAATTCCATTGCTACTGGGGTTAAAGGGACAGTTCACCCAAAAATGTACATGTCATCATTTGGTCACTCTCATGTCGGTTCAATCCTGTATGACTTCATTTCTTCTGTGGAAACAAATTAGATATTTGAAGAGTCCACTGACTGTCATTGTATATACAAAAAAACAGAGACATTTCTCAAAATAATGTTTCTTTTATGCATAATTCTATGTTTCCTTTCTTAGTCATTTTTGTGTAATTGCCCACACATTGCTTGAATCGTTATGCTTAATTTACTAAAGAAAGTAAACCAGTCGCATATTAAAAACATTTATATTGTTTATGATTTTGTGTGTTGAGTAGAATCTCCTTAAATATTAATATATGATTTAGTAGACTCTATAGAGAAGAGGAACCATTTTCAAAACTCTGGGAATTCAATCTTATCATTTTATACAATTTTACACATTTTAAAAAAGAAAACAACACAGATATCAATTCAGCCTCAGCCCAACTAACTTACGAGCAAAAGAAAGAAATAAAAATAAAGAAAGTTGAGATAACTACAACAATGCATATTTTACATGAAGAATAGCACATTTAGCTTTTTAAAAAAAAAAAAAAAAAAGTGTTCTTAAAGTATTTTTTTTTTTTCATTCTCCCTAAGAGAGCATGTATTTATAATACTTACATCATTTAAGACCATGTCGTTGTGGATGTCTCACAGCAAAGCTTTTGAGTCCTTTGTAAAAATATCTCAAGGAAGAAGATAATAATAGAAACCTGTTTTTTTTTTTCCCCCCCAAGTAATACCGGTTTAGTCTGTCACATGATAAACAGGAAAATTAGTGGGCTGGTTATATTTAGCCTACTGATGGAAACGGTACAAAGTTAGTACTGAATTGCCTACAATTCAACAATTAGGCTTTTCTTCATTATAACACAATGAACGTACAGTAGCATACGTAGAAAACTTAAATAATATTCTCTGTACACTTAGAAACTGTGGACTTCCACACACAGGCTCATGCACGTCATGAACAGTATCTCCTGCAGGCTTTGTTTGACAGGAAAGGGCGTGGCCTCAAAATTAAAGTTGAATGACGCAACAACACCAGCAGGGGTCAGGTTATTGCTAAAATGAAGGCGGCACAAACAGAAGACTACTCTAATGTTACCAAATCATAACAGCATGAGCGCTTAAAATGAAGAAAGTGATAACTGATATTCAAAATGGTAAGCAAGCGCTGCTTTGTATACATTTAATATCTGTGTTTATCTCGTATATCTTTTTTTTTTTTTTTTTTTCATTTTGAATGACGATTATACACTATTAAAAGCTGCTGATATAGACAGTTAAACCTTTTCACGCAGGCACAGAACACACGTTAGTTTGCAGTCGGCTGTAGTCTGTGTGCTGTGTTCAAGCACAGCTTTTTGTTTAGATGCTGCCAACGCGAGGCGACAACACTGACAGCTTTTGTAGCCGCTAGTTATTTAAAGTTGGCTTGGTGTGTCCCGGACTTTACACGCCAAATCCCACCGTTCCCCGCGGATATCCCGCGGAACTTTCCAAGTGTACCAAGTGTACCCGGCTGCAGCCTGCAGAACGGGGCGGGGCTTCACGTGGGGCGGGGCTACACACATCGCCCCGCCCACAAATGCTTTCATTGGCTAATGACATTGTAGTCAACTCCGTAAACAGGAAATGCGGTTACGAACATAGTTCAAGCTACGATTCATTCGTGATATTAAATATCTGTTACATATAAAATATTAAAATATATATTATAAATTCGTTAATTATCTACATGTGATATTAATAAATGGTTCAGCTGGCTAATAACATGCAATGACATAGACACCTCTGTAAACAGGAAATGCGGTTAAGAGCACAGCTGAAGCTATATATATATATATGTATATATAGATATGTGTATATATATTGTCACGGGGGCGGAGCAAAGCGACAGACACAGTGGGCGTGACGTCAGGCCTCGGAGAGGCTTTTATTAAACAATAAAACAAAGTGTCCAAAAAGGGGGAAAAAGTGTCCAAAACAAAAAGGGGGATCTGGTGTCCTCGAAGTGACGGGGTTCCGTGAAGGAGGGGTAGTGTTCCAAAAGGGAAGGGTCCAGGTAAGGGGCGGAGTCCGGCGGCCGCACGCGCTCCCCGCTCAGGTCCGGGGTGCGAGGGGCGGCGGCTTCTCTAGCGGCATCGTCCTCCTCCACCTACGCGGCGCTTCTGGGGGATAACACGGCCCGGCATCCTGGCCCGTCAGCCGTTACGGGTGCGGTCCTCATCCGGACCCGCGGGGTCCGGCAACTCGTCCTGCGGCGCTGGTTCCCTCTTCACCCCTTCCTGGACCCACGAGGACACCAGCGTGCATGCACGGGGAAGAGACCGGTCTCCTGAGGAGAGGCGCGCTCGGCATTTTAACAGCGGCGGTGATGAGGCTTCATTCACATCAGGTGTGCCTCATCACACGCCGCCAGACCTGGATGTTTCGGCGCCCCTCCTCCTCCCACACGCCCACTCCCGTCGGGAGCCTGGTGAAGGGCGGCGATTACCGACGGGGTGCAGCTGACAATAAGGGGGGGAGGCAGTCGACTCGTCACATTCCCCCCCCCAAGCGACATCCCCGTCATTCGGTCGCCGCCCACGCAGGAGTGCTACCTTCCTCAACCAGGCTCCAGCGGTCGGAGTGGGCGGGGATTCCTCTCCGGGCGACTCCCTCTCGCAACGCCACCGGACCGGGACAGAGAAACCGGAATTTAGTCGAGCCTCAACCAACCGCAGGGTAAGTGATATTAAATGAAACAAGTCACTTACCCCTTTAGCGGCTGGGAGGCCGTCACCGTCGTCTCTCCGTCCTCCGGGTCCGAATCTCCATTGACTTCTTTTGCGAGCGAGAGGGGATGACGTCACCAGGTGATTCCCACTGCGCTGCCTAAGCTCCGCCCATGCCCGCATTCTCCACCACTTGTCACGGGGGCGGAGCAAAGCGACAGACACAGTGGGCGTGACGTCAGGCCTCGGAGAGGCTTTTATTAAACAATAAAACAAAGTGTCCAAAAAGGGGGAAAAAGTGTCCAAAACAAAAAGGGGGATCTGGTGTCCTCGAAGTGACGGGGTTCCGTGAAGGAGGGGTAGTGTTCCAAAAGGGAAGGGTCCAGGTAAGGGGCGGAGTCCGGCGGCCGCACGCGCTCCCCGCTCAGGTCCGGGGTGCGAGGGGCGGCGGCTTCTCTAGCGGCATCGTCCTCCTCCACCTACGCGGCGCTTCTGGGGGATAACACGGCCCGGCATCCTGGCCCGTCAGCCGTTACGGGTGCGGTCCTCATCCGGACCCGCGGGGTCCGGCAACTCGTCCTGCGGCGCTGGTTCCCTCTTCACCCCTTCCTGGACCCACGAGGACACCAGCGTGCATGCACGGGGAAGAGACCGGTCTCCTGAGGAGAGGCGCGCTCGGCATTTTAACAGCGGCGGTGATGAGGCTTCATTCACATCAGGTGTGCCTCATCACACGCCGCCAGACCTGGATGTTTCGGCGCCCCTCCTCCTCCCACACGCCCACTCCCGTCGGGAGCCTGGTGAAGGGCGGCGATTACCGACGGGGTGCAGCTGACAATAAGGGGGGGGGAGGCAGTCGACTCGTCACAATATATATACATATAGAATGTCATTCGTGATATTAACTTACATACAAAAATAAACAATATATTATGTATTCGTTAATAGAGAATGGGAACGTGACGTTTACACCTAATATTAATCTATACCAAACATAATACATTATGTTTTCATTCATTATTTTGGGCAAAATTTCATTATTATTTCTAAGCAAGCATCCACTTCCTGCTTTCGACTTGTCATATCTTTGTGCATTAAGAACTGTATATCGCAACGATTAATGTTTATTTGCAAATTTAAATTATTTATGGGTTTTTATTTTTATTTACGCATTTACTTGTATTTAATGTTTTGTTTTGTTTTTTGTCACCAACTCAACCCTAAAGTTTCTTTGAAAGTGTTGTCTTAGACTTATGAATTGATAAAGTGCCATTTTTATAAGAACTACATGACAGCTATTGCTTTGTTCTGATAACAAAACCTTTCACAATAAATTATGTGTACATGTAGAGATAAAATATAGAGATTACCTCATGTTAAAGAAAGTTGGAAGTCCAAAAGCGTTGGACTAAACAATATATGAAGAGGAATAAACTCAAAGAACATGAAGATAATGCAGTTTGAGTATTTCATTTTATTGGTCATACAAAACAGCAGTTTAACATCACTGTTTTATTAGCAGAGGCCCACCTGTTGTGTCTTCCATTGTTTACACGAGGGCAGTCTTATTTTAACTACTTCACATCCCCTTTATCAAATCGCTCATTAGTGACATAGTGAACGCAATGTTGTAATCAAACATTACAACTAATCAAATAAGACAAAACTCGTAGCTCAACTACTCACCAACACAGCGACAAATGAGTGGAAATAAAATCCTGGTGAGGGCGTTGGCATCATTAACCAATGATATAATTTGTGGGCGGGGTGACACATGTAGCCCTGCCCCACATGCAGCTCCACCCCGTTCTGCAGGCTGCAGCCAGGGCCTTCTTGGTAAAACCGCCCGAGATTTGCGTTGGGTCCTGCAGGTCCCGCAGGAGCCCAAACCCAATGCAGTCCTGTAAGGAACTTTTCATATGCATGTACTACAGCAGGTTCGATTATTTAATCAAACTCATTTTAATGATTAACCAGTGAAGCATTTGGCATGTCTATAGTCTGTCTGTGTCATGATCCCAGACTGTCTTGTTTTTGTGGACTCTTATTTTGAAGTGTTTCTGTTCTCTATTGTTTCTTTGTTCACTTCCTTGTTTAGTTCCTGTTTTCCCTTGCTCCTTTGCCTACCTTGTTAGTTTCCCTAGTGATTGATGATCTCCACCCCCTTGTTAACCTTCTTACCCTGTGTGTACCCCTGTGCTTCAGTGCTTGTTTGCCAGTTTTTCCCCTGTAGATGATGCCCCTGTCCTTGCCTCCTAGTTTACTCCAGTTTTTCACTTTTTGTCAATACTCTGCTTCCATTTGGATCCACCTCACCCCGCCTGTGTATTTCATTGATAATTATTCTGCTTCCACCTGAAAGCAGTTCATGCATTAGGATACTCTATTATTTCATAAAACTACATACATCTTCATAATCTGTAGTATCTCTGTAGTTGCATGTCAATTTGCATTTAGCATGACTTTGCAGCATACTGAAGGAGGAAATGGGCCAATTCAATAACAGCTTTTTCAGTCTTTTCTTTTATTGCCATAAGAAGGTAACACAGTATATACAACAATATAAACGTAATACTCATTATATGTAGTAGTCCAAAATATGATGTTTTATCATGTGTTGGTACGATTTCATATTTTAAGAAAAGTATACATGATTAATGTAACCTTCATATTACAAAAATGAAAATAATACAGATTTCGAAATCTGTATGATGTAACCAGGGATGGGATGATTTCTCATTGTAAGCAGCAGTTGTCTTCGTTCATTATTCACTCTACTGGATTCAATCATTTCCCAGTCAGGAAAAGTTTCCCCAGACCAGCTTTAAGATAACTCAGAGCGTCTTTATTGGCTTCATCAGCTACAGCTTTTCTCCTCATTTCCTCCAGCTCTCGCACCCAGTTTTCTCTCCCAGCCTCCCTCACTCTGGGGATAAAGAAGTCGAGATGCTGAAGAGTGAAGGCAGAGTCTGGTTTTAATGCGATCTGAGACAGATGCTTGATGGTCTGGTAAGCTTCAGACAGAAGATTTGACTTTTGGTCCTCAATCTCCCTTAGATCTTTGTCAAGATGATCCATTAAAACTGAATATATCTTGGACTGTTCTTGGGCTTTTTCATATTCTTTTTTTATAGAGTCAAACTCCATCATGACGTTCGAAATTCTAATGACGTATTTCTTGTTTTCTTTGACGTGTTTGCTGTGGTGACACTTCCCTATGCACACAGTGCAGTAGCCTTTTTTCATGACTTCACATTTGCTGGGATCAGAAACCCACCAGCAGTCAAACTCATGGCAGTTTTCCTCACAGACGGTGCAGGTCGTCGCCTTCCTGTTCTTCCATGACTTACTGTCAATGGGAACCTTCAGTTTGACTGTCTTTCTTACTTTAATGGTGAAGTTTTTACACTCTTCTATCTTTCCCTTGTTTTGCATCATTGCCTCCTGAATCTGACGTTTTTCAGCTATTTTCAGCTCCTTCTCTTGAATTCGCAGCTGTAAGTTGCAGATGGATGCTTCAAACTGAATGCGCTCCATCAGGACATCTGAAGTCAGCTCTAAACTTCTTCTGTTCATTTCATTCAGAGACTGAAAGAAATTCTTCATGCCATCCACGCTGTCTTCCCAAGCGTCTCTCTGAGCACGAATGTGACGTTCTTTAGTGTGACGGCCTTCAGTCTGCCTGTTGTTGAACAAGAAATAAACAGGTTGACCATTTTTGTCTTGTCTGCAAGGGATTCTAGCTTTTTTGATGCCACTGAGGACATTTTGGGGTGGCAGACCATCAGAGTGTGTGATTAAAAACACAATGTTGTTCACAATGTCTTTTCCAAACAAAGACAGAATTGAACTGATAATGTAATGCTGTCTGTCTGAGAGACGATTCTTAGCCGCTTGAATCACAAAACACACAGCGTCGACTTCACAAACTCCATCTTTGTTTTGAAACAGTGCAGATAAATTCTCTGCAACTTCCAGGTCTTTTTCCAGTCCTCTAGTATCTCCATAACCTGGAGTATCAATGATGGTGAGAGACATAGGACTCTTCGTAGAAAAGACCTCATACATGGTGATTTCAGAAGTTTGTGACTCTGATTGATCTCCAGCTGCTTCTTCTGTGATTTCATACCACTTTTCTTCCTCAAACTTCACTCCCAGTATATAGTTGACCACGGTGTTGATGAGAGTCGTCTTACCCGCGCCGGTCTCTCCCACCAGAAGAACAGTTTTGTTTGGTTTACTGTTATCTTTGTCTCCATAAGTCCATTTTCGGACTTTTCCGTAGCCATCAAGATCTTTTCTTTCTGTATGTAGACGGTATCGTTTTGGAGGACCTTCATGAATCAGAGATGGTCTTCGTGGTGGAAGCTTCGGCTTTCTGTAAAATGCAGATGGAGTCAAATATTTCATAAATGTTGGTGTAGCAAGAATTTAAGGCTAAATGCCCATCAGAAAACATTCATTTTGAGTGAGCTTATGGGGAGTGTAATCATTTCATTCATACTTTTATAACATTAGCAATGTATTCCCTAGAAAAAGAAATAGTATTTAAACCGCTAAGACCCATCACATTATAATAACTGATGAGTTTTTACACCAAGTTGTATTTGCAAGGGCTCATTTTCAGTGTTTTTTTGTTTTTTTTCTTTCCCCCACTCAATGCATATTTTTTTCATTATAATTTTTTTATTAGGTACATACAAATCACAAATATAAACAAATAGTAACGTCACAGCTCAGGAATTAATAATGAAGTGTTTGGGACTGTGGCTGAATTCAAAATATCATATACTCTTAAAATTATATATATACACTGTGTGCAGAATTATTAGGCATGTTGATATTCTGGTCATATTTTTTTTCCAAACACATTTTACCAATTCCAAACCACATCAGTCTTAGTAACTACTGTTAATTTTGTATTTAATCATTTATATGTGATGTATAATTGTCCGTGAAGGCTGGAAGTGAAAAACTCCTTATATTCAGGTGTGCAGGATTATTAGGCATGTTTTCGTTTACAGCTAAAATGAGCCAAAAAAGATATTTAACCCAGACTGAAA
The DNA here is from genome assembly GCF_022985175.1 of Labeo rohita. NCBI lineage: Eukaryota > Metazoa > Chordata > Actinopteri > Cypriniformes > Cyprinidae > Labeo > Labeo rohita. Next base: position 51,566,888 of record NC_066875.1, read on the forward strand.
AGTCCAAATTATTAAATGCCCATGAGAAGAATGCAATACTAATGCATTACAAGAATTTGCAAAGTTAAGGCTTGACCATTGGACAGAGAAATGCTTGTTGAGTCTGCATGGTCAGAAAAAACAGGTGGAGAAGAAAAGATGCATGTTAACTGCAAAAGAATTAGGAATTAAGGTGAAGAATTAGGTGTGACACCATCAGGAACCGTTTAGTCTCCAGCGCCACCATTTTCCAGAACTGCAACCTACCTGGAGTCTTCAGAAGTGCAATGTGTCAGGTTCTCAGAGACTTTGCTTGGTAAAAAATCCTAAAAAATGCCCCTTACTTAATAAGAATAACAAGCTGACGTGTTGTGAAATACATGAAGACAGTTTTTTTATATGCTTTAGAGACAGATAAGTTGAGAGTGACTCTTGAAGGACAAGCATCACATCCTCTTGTGCCTCTGATTCAAGAATTTATCTTCCAAAATCTGGCAGTAAGTTTTGGGAGTTCATGTTTAGTCTCTTATCCTGAAAAGTCTGACTTGCAGAGATGGACTAAAATGAACTCCCAAAACTTACTGCCAGATTTTAGAAGATAAATTCTTGAATCAGAGGCACAAGAGGATGTGATGCTTGTCCTTCAAGAGTCACTCTCAACTTATCTGTCTCTAAAGCATATAAAAACTGTCTTCATGTATTTCACAACACGTCAGCTTGTTATTCTTATTAAGTCAGGGGCATTTTTTAGGATTTTTTACCAAGCAAAGTCTCTGAGAACCTGACACATTGTACTTCTGAAGACTCCAGGTAGGTTGCAGTTCTGGAAAATGGTGGCGCTGGAGAACTGGAAACGGTTCCTGATGGTGTCACACCTAATTCTTCACCTTAATTCCTAATTCTTCTGCAGTTAACATGCATCTTTTCTTCTCCACCTGTTTTTTCTGACCATGCAGACTCAACAAGCATTTCACTGTCCAATGGTCAAGCCTTAACTTTGCAAATTCTTGTAATGCATTAGTATTGCATTCTTCTCATGGGCATTTAATAATTTGGACTTTTCAGTCTGGGTTAAATCTCTTTTTTGGCTCATTTTAGCTGTAAACGAAAACATGCCTAATAATTCTGCACACCTGAATATAAGGAGTTTTTCACTTCCAGCCTTCACGGACAATTATATATCACATATAAATGATTAAACACAAAATTAACAGTAGTTATTAAGACTGATGTGGTTTGGAATTGGTAAAATGTGTTTGGAAAAAAAATATGACCAGAATATCAACATGCCTAATAATTCTGCACACAGTGTATATATATATATATATATATATATATATGTGTATGTGTGTGTGTGTGTGTGTATATGTATATATATTACTTGCATTTTTCTGACAGTGGAAGCTAAAGCTGCAAGCATGCATGAAATGGAGACGTCAGTGTGATTACTTGCATTTTTTTTTCAGTGGAAACAATTTAAAAATGTTCCGTCATTTTTGCTCTTAAAGGTAAGAGTAATACATCATTCGGAACTGTTAAGGGTCTACTTTTATTTGTGTGCACTCACAAAATCAACAACACGTTGCAAACTGTGCTTTTATTAAATAAAGAAAACAAACATGATGTACTTTCCTGAAAATTGTCCCGAAGCCCGGACTTATTTATAACATTTTAGACATTTATAAATGGACTCATTTATAAAGTTAAATAAAACATTTTTAACGAATAACTATACTATTAATATTGCTTTTAATATTAAAATGTAGACTAAAATGTAGACCACCAATATGTGTTTTAACCGTGGTTAAACAATGTAAAAAAAAAAAAAAAAAACGCTTGAAAATGTGAAGTGAACAACATGAATGTCACATAACGGTGCATTTACCTCAATTGTTATGTGCTCATGCTTCGTTAGTTAGCTAGAAAGGTAAACTCCAGAATGGGAGCAGTTATAAAACACAGAACGCAAGTGACTGCATGCTAAATCACTGAGAGATATTGTTACATATCTTTTTTATTTTGTTTTATTCTTCTGGCAGCATCTCTGGTCTTGAAATTAACGAAATGATTAAATAAGTTAACATTATTGATCAGAGCGCAGAATGCTGTTGTCGTTGTTGTTTTAACGAATAAAATTCAATAGCTTTATATATAATATGAAAACATTTTTCTATTTTGTGACCAAAGACCATTCAGTCCATCAGAGGGCGCCATAAAACAATATACCAAATGGAATGATGCTCATTCAGTTGATCTTTCTGTTTAGTTTTACGTTTGTAATGATAGAGCACCTGATCAGTATGCAAGTGTTGGATTGTTAGAAAATTGTCTCATAGTTTAGTATCACTAAAGAACTTACACACCATTTTAGCAATGAATTACCTAAAAAAAAAAAAAGAAATTTAAGAAATTAAAAAAGTAATTATTTTGTCCTCTTAGAAAGTGTGTGATTTTCAACTCACGTGTTACTCATGATGATCGCTGGACTCAAAGAAGAGCTTTTCCTTCACCTTCCAGTCTGCTTACAATAGAAAAAAAAAATGGTAAAGTTCTGTACTGTTTTAATAAAAAAAAAAAGCTATTATGTTGAATTATTTAAACATTAACAAAACCATCTATTGCAGATATATTATTCCCTTCTGAAAATATTTTAAGAGACAAAATTTTTGCTATTATTAGACATGAATATAAACAAATATTCTTACACACCAGCCTCTGCGTTGAGTGTCTGGATGAAATGTCAGCTTCGACTGAAATACTGCTTTGTTTAACAAGCCTAACTGGCTGAAGTCCCTCCCAACCAAATGTGCACTGTAGTATCTGTATAGATTATGAATAAAATGCCAGGGAAAACACATGGTTGCATGCCGGTAGAAATTATTCATACTGGCAATGGACTGCTGTAACTAGTATGAATTTAAACACTGACTGTATGTTTTGTATTATGCATGCATACATTTATGTATTTTACAGGACTGTATGTCGCCGGATGTTCAAAAATCAAATCAAGGGTAAATGATTAGTCTTAAAAAAAAAGTTGTCAAGATCTTCAGATAAAATAAACTTCATGAGTAGCCTGCTACAGGTCAATTATATTAATGTAATACTAGTGTAAAAAAACATTGTTTCTGGGATTTATCTGTGACTTTCTGACTCTGGGCTACTGAAACAAACAGTAAAAGGTTGTGTTACAACTTTGAATGTTTTCTTCCAGTGGAAGCTGAAAAATGCAACTGGACGAGTAATGTCAACCTTTGTGAGTTACAGTAAAAGCTCTCTGTGCTTACATGGAAACAAACTCATCTTTATCTCATCTTTGTGTCTTAAAGGTGAACAGATGTGTTTTTACATACCTAAACGTACACCTAAAGAAATAAATAGTATACAATGTAACAGTTATGACTAGGATCACATAAGAGGAATTCAGTCATTTTTTACAAAGTGAGTTTATTATTCAATAAAATGTTAAAAAAATATGTATTCAAATCATGTAAAGCACAAATGTATTAGGTTATTTTCATGTTTGGCTGATAATCCAGACAGGCATTGCTGTTTGTACATAATTGTTAGTACATTTATAGGCACAAAACATACTTTTAGATAGATGTTGAAATGTAGAGTACAGCATGGACTTACTGACAACATCTATAATGCAAATATTATTACATATTTACAGCTAAATAAATATTTACAACAATCTTTTATATCCAAAAAAAAAGATAAAAAATGCTTATACTGTCTTAATGAAAAGTCTGTAATTACTTTGCTGTAAGCCAAAATGAAGCTGGATCATGAATGATTCACGCCTGAACATAGACGGATGTATGTAGATCGAGTGAAGCTAGGTGCATTACCTTCACAAACAAACGTAATCTTCTGCATCTTCAGCGGCTCAGATGTCAGGAGTAAATGACGACCACTATGTTCATTGTTACATCCAGCAACACAACACCTCAATTGCTCAATCTGTGATATTCTTGTCTAATTTACATCCCTGCTCCGGCATCGAAACAAAGAGGACGGACTGTGACAGCTGATCTGAGCTAAAACGCTCATGTCAATCAACTGTTGTGGGAGCGGCCTCTGTCGGTGTGATGCCACAACGACAGGCATCTGAGAATGGCTTGATTTGAAAAAGGGGATATAATTTTTACAGATTAATTAAAAACCACTGCATGTATTTTTATCATTATAGGGTAGATTTGTACATACACTGACAACACACATTAATGTTCAAACAGCATAAAAAAGTGAACTTAGCATCCGATGACCCCTTTAAAGAACCATCTCTTTCTTAACTTTTTATGATCTGAAGAACCTTCTTTCGCCACAAAGAACCTTTTGTGAAACATAAAGATTCATCAGATGTTAAAGGTTCTTTATGGAACAATTTAGACAAAAAAGGTTCTCCTATGGCATCGTGAAACACCTTTATTTGTGAGATCACCAATACGGGCAATGCAGTCGAGATTCAGTGGTCCAATTTAAGTCCAATAAACTGTCCATTCATCATTAAAAAAAAAAAAAAGTGCTTTGTCAATTCATATCAAGAGGCATTTACTGTAAGTTCTTTTTTTATGATGGATGGACACAGTTAATTGGCTTCTGTTGAAGTATTGAATATCACACATTCACTGCCATTACAAAGCTCGGAAAAGCCAGGACATTTTTTAATATAACTTTGATTGTATTTGTCTGAAAGAAAAAGCTCATATACACCTACAGTATTTGTCATAACCATTTTTTAAAAAAGCATGAACAGTATAAAGAAAAAAAGTTTAATCACAGTTTTTCATTGCCCAAAGAAAAGTTTTGCTAGACCAGCTTTAAGATAACTCAGAGCATCTTTATTGGCTTCATCAGCTACAGCTTTTCTCCTCATTTCCTCCAGCTCTTGCACCCAGTTTTCTCTCCCAGCCTCCCTCACTCTGGGGATGAAGAAGTCGAGATGCTGAAGAGTGAAGGCAGAGTCTGGTTTTAATGCGATCTGAGACAGATGCCTGATCGTTCTGTAAGCATTGAACAGAAAAATTGACTTTTGTGTTTCAAGGTCCTTCAGATCTTTTTCAATGTTTTTCATTACAACCAAAAACCTCTTGGTTTGTTCCTGGGCTTTTTCATATTCCTTTTTAATAGAGTCATATTCTACCGTTTCGCTTGACGTTCTGATGACGTATTTTTTGTTTTCTTTGACATGTTTGCTGTAGTGGCAATTCCCTGTGCACACAGTGCAGTAGTCATCTTTCATCACTTCGCATTTGCTGGGATTTGAACCCCACCAGCAGTCAAACTCATGGCAGTTTTCCTCACAGATGGTGCAGGTCATCGCCTTCCTGTGCTTCCATGACTTGCTCTCAATAGGCACCTTTTCTTTGACACTCCTTTGGATTGTGATGGTAAAGTTTTTACACTCCTCAATCTTTTCTTTATTTTGCATCATTGCCTCCTGAATCTGAAGTTTTTCAGCTTTTTTCTGCTCCTTTTCTTGAACTCGCAGCTGCAAGTTGCAGATGAATGCTTCCAATCGAATGCGCTGTATCAGGACATCTGAAGTCAACTCTAAACTTATTCTGTTCCTTTTGTCCAGAGACTGAAGAAAATCCATCATGCCTTCCATGCTGTCTTCCCAGGCGTCTCTTTGAGCACGAATGTGACGTTTTTTAGTGTGACGGGCGTCAGCCTGTCGATTGTTGAATAAGAAATGAACAGGCTGACCACTTTCGTCTAGTTTGCAGGGGATTTTAGCTTTTTTAATGGCGCTGATAACATTTTTGGGTGGCAGACCATCAGAGTGTGTGATTAAAAACACAATGTTGTTCACAATGTCTTTTCCAAACAAAGACAGAACTGAACTGATAATGTAATGCTGTCTGTCTGAGAGACGATTCTTAGCCGCTTGAATCACAAAACACACAGCATCAATTTCACGAACTCCATCATTGCTCTGAAACAGAGTGGCTAAATTCTCAGCAACTTCCAGATCTTTTTCCAGTCCTCTAGTGTCTCCGTAGCCTGGAGTATCAATGATGGTGAGTGATATGGGACTCTCATCAGGAAAGACCTCATACATTGTGATTTCAGAGGTTTGTGATTCTGATTGATCTCTGGCTGGTTCGTCTGTGATTTCATACCATTCTTCATCCTCAAACTTCACTCCCAGTAAGTGGTTGACCATGGTGTTGATGAGAGTCGTCTTACCGACGCCGGTCTCTCCCACCAGGAGAACAACTTTGTTTTGTTTACTGGTGTCTTTTGACCCCAAAGTCCACCTTCTGACTTTTCCATCATCATCAAGCACTTTTCTCTCTGTCTCTAGACGGAATCGTTTTGGAGGACCTTGATCAATCAGAGTTGATTTGCATGGTGAACGACTTGGCAGTCTGTAAAATATGGAGGGAAAGTTTCTCTGAATAATTGTAGCACCACTCAATTGTAAACCACTTCAAATGATTATATATATATATATATATATAGCATTTTTAGAGAAACGTTCCTGATATATGAAAAGTTCAGTATGCAATACCCTCTAAAATCCTGATCAGAACGAAATTTGGTGGGACTGTTAGACTCAGCCCCAAAGGTCTGAGAGAAATTTGAAAGAAATTGGCCACTGGGGGTGCTATCATATTTTTCAAATGATTGCAAGTCAATCGAAATTGGTTATCGATACTGATAAAAATGCATTATGCAAAAATCTTGATTAAATAAAAGATTTGTAAATATTTTGTTAACTAAAATACATAGCCATTTTACATGTTCCAGTACTTCCAAATTGTATGTTTCAGCATTAATAAAAACATACAAAAATGTATGTTTTGTGCTTTTAAACGTTACGTACTAATACTTATGTATAAACAATGAGACCAAGCAGGCTTGTGAGCAACCTCGTAGTATACTAAAGTAACTTTTGTTCTGTCCCTTGCCAGATGCGATGGGAGTTTTGTCATTACTGTTTTCTTAACCAAAATAAGACATCCTGTTATGCAACATTTTTTTTTTTTGTGTGTTATTGCATTCATGTGTTATGTTATGTTATGTTATGTTATGTAACTGTCACTCCCATTTTTGAACACTGACATAAAATGCACTATCCAGACTTAAATTTTTATCATTCATGAATGAAAACATTTTGTGATATGATTTTGATGTACATTTTCCATGGTAATGCAATGTCTGATTTTAAAATGCCTTTCAAAGGATGAATTTTGAAATTTTAAGTTATGAGCTGGTATATAATTTCTTATGATATCTAAAGCGTGATGGAGAAAAAGGCAAAGAAAGAAAGTCTTTTGTGACAAAGGTCAGAACTCATGTTATGATGTAGATTTTTTAAGTGGCGCTCTTGACATATATTAATCTATTACTTTTCCTACATAATTATGGTAAATATCTAAAAATATGGTAAAATATCTATTTAGGAGTCTTAGACCTTTCCAACGACATATAGTTTGTCATGATTAGATTAGGATTTATTTGTAATACGGTGAAGTAAACTTAGGCGTACCACAGGGGGGACGGTGACAGTTAAAGGGTTAAGATAAGGTAATTTCACCAAATATCCTGTGTTGGAGCTCTGTATTATTTACATTTCTAAGATTCATTTTTCTTTCCATCCATGTGATGTAAAAGTGGAAAACACATGAAGTTCATCTTACCTGGAATTCATGATAATCGCTGGACTAATTTTTTTCACCTCACAGAAGAATTTCCAGTCTGCCTATACAGCAAAACAGCTGATGTTGATGTTTTGTAATTGTAAAGTTGTGTATAATGTATTATATTATTGCAATTTTAAAGTTTCTATTTCAGGATTATTATTCCATTAAAAAAAAAAAAAAAAAAAATAGAGACATAGTTTTGCTGTTAAACATAAATATAAACACACCAGGCTCTGCGTTGAGTGCCTAGCTGAAATGTCAGCATTAATGGAAATACTGGTTTATTTAACAAGCCTAACTAGCTCAGGTCCCTCCCAACCAAACTGTGCTTGCTACATGTTTTGTTTTGTTTTTTTTCTTTTTTTTTCTTTTTCTTTTTCTTTTTCTTTTTTTTAATGCTTGGCAAATGAAATATTCAATGTTGCACTAAAGCAAGAAATATAATATTTATATCATTAGAAATCTATATGGGGGCTATAGTTTATATTTGTTATCAGATTTGTTTTTTTGAAATTTGTGACGCTTGATAGACATCCTCTCTGAACTGTCCTTGTACTGAGAAGAGTTACAAAGGTTTTTTTAATGCTATATGTTTCAAAGAAAAGAACAGAATCAAGATTAAGAGCAACATGAGGCTTAATAATGGTTGACTCGTCTTCATCTCTGATCATCTTTAGGATAATAGTTATACTTTCATCTGTGATTGTCATGATGATGCCAGATATTTTTAGTTCAGTAGGACTTCATTTCTTTGGTTGGGTGAGTTTGTGCTGAGTTTAGTTTCTTTTTCACCACAGGAATGTATGTCAATGGATATGTAAAAACCTGATCAAGAATGAGTGGTAGTTTTACAAAGCTGTCAAAAAATTCTGATAAAATGAACATCTTGAGCGGCATGCAGCAGGTTTATTATAAATATATATATATATATATATATATATCTCTCTCTCTCTCTCTCTCTCTCTCTCTCTCTCTCTGGGCTAAAACAACAAGTTAAAAAGTTGCTAAACAACTTTGAATGTTTTCTTTCTAGCTGGAAGCTGAAAAATGCAACCAGATGAGCAACATCAAACTATCTCTGTTCGTTACAGGAAACGCTCACTCTGCTTACAAGAAAATTTTCTGACACCTTTTCTTTTGAGCTGTTTGTGCATATTTTAGGAAAAGTTCCAGTTTGACAGAGATTTCTTCCTGAAAGACCCTGAGGCATTAACACAAAGGCTTTGACGTCAATTTTAATAGATAATCATTTAAAATATGCAACCTGTCTGTTTTTGTTGGTGTTGAAGAAACATGATTACAGAAAACTAAACAAAAGTTTCATTAATTCAGGAGCATTTTTAGAAAAAACTAGTTATACAAGATTCTTTCAGAAAACGCCAAAGTGTCGTCAGTGAACCAGACTAGAATATTCTGAAGGAAACAAAGGCGTGGGTGTAATTGTTAATTATTAATTATTATGTATTATTATTACTATTACAGTCTTTGTACTTAAGAATTTCACATTTAATTGAATGGGTTACCGGCCATTTCTTTGTCATTTTTTTGTGAAATATTCTATAGCAAATTGTGAGATTTTTTTTTTTTTTTCTACTCCAATTTTACCTTTCTTTTTGTGCTAGAAATATTAAATAATTATATATATTTAAAAACAAAAAAATACCTTGAAGATTTGTTTTTTTTTTTTTTTTAGAGCTCCATCTGCTGAATGTGAAAGTCAAATGTTTTTCAAGTCTTAATAGAGATTGTGGACTTCTATCTCTTACAGTGTTTAAATCCTCTAATTTTTTTTTTTTTTTTTTTTTTTTGGTAAATCTAGATTGTGAGTTGTGATTTGCATTTAAGCTGTGATCTTGATAGAATCAGATGGACTTAATATTTTGAAGGTCATATGATGTGGATTGTCTTGTGTGCTGATTTTTTAGTCACCAATTTGAATACATTTGCTGTGAACTAGTTAGGTTCAGTGACTCACTTAACTCAGTGAATCAGCTCTGTCAAACAGTGCCCACACATCCTGTTACCTTACAGACTTTGAAAACGTATTCATGTAGTTGCTGTTTTATTGTTATATTAAGGAGTGTAATTTTATGTAATCATTTGTCTTCCAGTTTAGTTTGTTTCTTCCTTGTTAAGGTTCATGTTTAACCATGCAAATCACAGTGTTGTTTTCAGGATGCAAAATGTTTCTGTGTGGACACACTGATACTTATTTCCATCCTGACTTGCACTCTTTATTCAAATGGCATCGCAGAGCATGAAAATAACCAGTAACTCATCCAGATGGTGATATTAACTACGGATGTTGCATTTGTCTAATGCAACATTTGCTCTGTGCTGCTGGTTTTGACTAATTATTGGCTTTTATCGCTTTGTGTTTGCCAACTCTGACATCTAAAAAACAGATCTCATCAAAATAGAGTTTTTTTTGGCTTTCATGATCACAATAGTTTTTTTTTATATCTTCCTTCTAAAACTTGGTAAATTTCTCTTTAGATGGAAGGCATAATATAGAAGTTATAATGTTGCAGCAAGTCTGGTTGTTCAGTTAAAAAAATAAAGAAATAAAATAAAAATAATGCAAAATAAGCTGTAAGTTGTTGAAGTTGTAAATAAAACAAATATTATTGTAGTATGTTTTACAAGAATATACAATTTCATTCTTTGTTTCTAGCAAATTCTGAGTGAAAATTGTAAATGCTACGTTTTTTTTTTTTTTTTTTTTTTTTTTTTCAGTGTACCAAATCATTGTTTTAAGTGTAAACGCAGTGGCTAAAGTAATACAAAAATTCAAGAAACAATGAATTTGTAACAAGGTCCCTGAAATAATCTGGCTTTTACTGCAGATTTTCTTTCAGTGCTTTTTGCAAAGAAAAGTGCAAGGAAATATCATTTTCACAAATATGTAAAAATGCTACATTTTCGTATGGATGAGCTCAGTTACCGGATATTTTCATGCTCTGCCACTTGAATAAGGATCCTCACGTTGCAGCAAAGTCAGAATGGAAATCGGTCTCGCTGTCTCCACACACTGACCTGCTGCTCCGGAGGAGGCTTTCCATCAAACAATTATATTAGGAATAAGGTGAGTTTAAAGAATGTTAAATGTAAAAGCTTTAAAAGAAAACAGATACTTCAAAAGTCAGAAGCTGGATCTTCTGCTGTGATAGTGATTGTAATGTACTTGTTTTTCTCTTGTTGTTTTGTTAAAGATGTTCTGTACCATTTAATCTGAGATTTAAGATCAACATGGTTGCACAACGTGGGAACAGACAGCATTTTTAATATTGAACTGTCATGAAATTTATTTTAATGCATTATTACAATATATTTCATTTTAAAATTGTTTTTTATCAGGCACTGTAAAAAGGATTTTCCAAAATTGTAAATAAAATGTGTTACGTTTATTTACTACATTCATGTTTAATTTGTGTTACTTGCTGTTTTTGTGAAAATTGTTTTTACATCCTTTTTTTTCCATCAGGGAACTGCATTTTTGACGCTTTTTGTATTGTTTAATTTAAGTGTCTTGCCTTGAGACTCATCAAATACTGATAAGAGTACTTTAAGTTTTCTTTTTTCCTTTTTTTTTTTTTTTTGTTTCAGTAAAATACAGATTAATGTGCATTTTCCATTCTAAATGCTTAAAAACTGCTATTATTTAATGATTATTTTTTACTGTATATATCATATAATTATGTTTCATTCATTTCAGTGAACAAACCTGTGAGCAACAGATATGATCCAGATAACAACTCATTTAGTTTTTTTACTAGGTGAGTACAGAATGAATATGATTTTGTTTGTGAAAATTACTATTAATTGGTTCACATCTATACACTGTAAAAAATATATATATATATATATATATATTTGTTTCAACTTAAAGGGGTCATCAGATGCCCATTTCCCACAAGTTGATATGGTTCTTTAGGGTCTTAATGAAAAGTCTCTAATATACTTTGATTAAAAATTATCAATGGTTTTGTAAAACAACACCCTTTTTACCTTGTCAAAATGAGCACTGCAAAAATCATCTCATTCTAAGGGGTTGTTCCTTTAAATGCAAATGAGCTCTGCTCACCCCGCCCCTCTCTTCTCTCTGTGGAATGACGTTCTTGTTTACTTTAGCCACGTTTAGCCGCTAAACTTCCTAACTACCACGTTATAAGGAAAGGCGATCGCAAAGATTCATTAAAAAAAACGCTTATACTCACTTCTGCTGTAAGTGAAGCTGGATCATGAATGATTCGCGTGAACATAGACGGATATATGTAGATCGGGAGGTGCATTCCCTTCCCAAACAAATATAATCCACTGCATCTTCAGCTGCTCAGATTTCGGGAGTAAATGACGACCACTATGTTCATTATTACATCCAGCAACACAACACCTCAATCGCTCAATTGGAGATATTCTTGTCTAACATACATCTCTGCTTCGGCATCGAAACAAGGAAAGTTACTGGACTGTGACAGCTGATCTGAGGTAAGACGCTCATGTCAATCAACTATCGTGGGAGCGGCCTCTGTGGGTGTGATGCCACAACGACAGGCATCTGAGAATGGCTCGATTTAAAAAAGGGGATATTATTTTTACAGATTAATTAAAAACCACTGCATGGATTTTTATCATTATAGGGTAGATTTGTACATACACTGCCAATGCACATTAATGTTCAAACAACATGAAAAAGTGAAGTTTGCATCCGATGACCCCTTTAAAATTATTTGTTACCCTGTTGACTTAATTTGTTTTAGTCAACTAAAATATTCCAGTTGTCACTTAAGCATTAAGTAACTTAAAATTTCAAGTTGAAACAACCTTTTTTTTTTTTTTTTGCAGTGCACTTAAAAACAAATAATATTTGTGCTGTTCACTGAAAAATTAAAAATTGCTGAAAACATTCTCCCCTTCAGGGCATCCAAAATGTAGATGAGTTTGTTCACCAATTGATCCTCTGCAGTGAATGGGTGCCGTCGGAATGAGAGTCCAAACAGCTGATAAGAAAACATCACAATAATCCACAAGTAATCCACACCACTCAAGTCCATCAATTAACAACTTGAGAAGTGAGATTCTGCGCGTTTGTGAGAAACAAATCCATCAAGATGTTTTTAACTTCAAACCATTGCTTTCGGCTAAAATCCATAATCTATAATAACATGGATTACTTGTGGATTATTGTGATGTTTTTAACAGCTGGTCGAACTCTCATTCTGACGGCACCCATTTACTGAGGTGAGAAAGTGAAGGAATGCTGTATTTCTCTAAATCTGTTCCCCTAGGAACAAACAAACTCATCTACTTTCATTTAATACAGTGCTGTCGACAGGACTTTTCTCGAAGACCTCGTGTTACTTCATTCTAATCCAAGAACCAAAGACTTGGTCCGAAGCCCAGACGCACTGCAGGCAGTATCACTTTGACCTGGCCACGATTCAGAGTGATGAGGACAGATTTAAGATACAGGAGATCGCAACCTCCATGAATTTTCAAAACAGGGCCTGGATGGGATTTTATGATGGTGTATTTGCTTGGCGCTGGTCTTACCAAGATAAAAACCTAGGTTACACTAACTGGGACACCCTGGAAGACACGACCTCCAGGACTCAGAGGATGTGTGGCGTGATTAGAAACACTGGAAAGTGGCATGCTGCATCTTGTGACGAACCAAAACCCTTTTTTTGCTATGACAGTAAGACGTTAAGTTGTTATATCATTGCTTCGTTTGGCTAACTCGTTTTTGCAAGCTAATTTGCATTTGTAAGCGTGACATGCATTCATGCATTTGACAGATACTTCTCTCTAAAGTGAGTTGCATTGCACTGGAGGTCAATATTTTATCAGCTCATAAATCATTCTCTACAGTTTGGGTTAATAACTCATAAATATGGGAAAGTCAGAACTGTGAGATACCAACTCGGGATTGCAAGAAAAAAATCAGAATTCTTAGACAGAAATATAATTTTGGTACATTGCACCTACTGACACATTTGATATTAAACATTTTCCTCATTAAAGTCTTATAATGCACAAGTCGACTGTCATCCACTCTGAATGTGAATTCAAATTGCATTCAACAAGATGTTCTGACCAAAACATTAAATTTTTACAGGTTTCATTGGAGGCAAATTTATTATCAATCTTGCCAAACTGTCTTGGAGCGACGCTCAGCGTCACTGCAGGAGTAAGAACATAGACCTGTCCACCATCAATGACATCATTGAGAACGGCATTGTGACTACTATCCTTAAACTAGGCCTTATAACTGAGGCCTGGATCGGCTTGTCCAAGAACCTGTGGCTGTGGTCAGACCAGAGCAAAGTCACCTGGTTATCTGTGAACTGGGCAGACGGACAGCCGGATAACGCCGATGGCAACGAAAAGTGCGGGTTTGTCAATGAGACCGGATTGATTGGAGATGAAGCATGCTCGCATACCTTACCTTTCTTCTGCAGTGAGTTCCAGTTCTGCTTTAATCCTTGAAGAACCAGACCAGACAAACTGTACTCAGATAGACAGACAGATTTTAAAATCATTACAAACTACTGTAAAAGTATGATAACTAATAGTGAGATTAATTTTAACCTTAATTTTTAAAGAACATGATCAGATAAACATATTACTGAATAAATGAATGAATGAATGAATGCATGAATAATCATTGCAAGATTATTTTCAGATAATTTTTATGTTGTAAGACAACAAATTACTGTTAAAAAATGAATGATTACTAATAGAGAGTTTTATTTTTACTTTAATCCATAAAGAGCTAGATCAGAGATTTCAGTCAATTACTATAAAACAATAAATTAAATAATTACAATGATAATGATGATGATGATTATGATTATTTTAAAATACCCATGCAGTATAGCCAGGATTTTAAAATGCTGAATAGTAATTTCTTTCAGTAAAGTACTGTATTTCTCATTGTGCAATCATCATTTTAAAAACATTACAAACTACTGTAAAAGTATGAAAAATAATCATGAGTTTAATTTTAACCTTAATTTTTAAAGAACAAGATCAGATAAACAAATGAATTAATTAACTAATTAATAATAATATTACTAATACTAATAGTATTCATAACCAATGCAAGATTATTTTCAGGTTATTTTATATCATAAGACAAAAAATTACTGTTAAAAAATAAATGATTACTAATAGTGAGTTTTATTTTGACTTTAATCCATAAAGAACCAATTCGGAGATTTCAATCAATTACTGTATAAAAAAATAAAAAATAAAAAAAACAATACTAATAAAATAAGAAGAGTAATAATAATAATAATAATAATAATAATAATGATGATGCTGATAATTTTAAAATATCCATGCAGCATTTCCAGGATTTTAAAATACTGAACAGTAATTTCTTTCAGTAAAATACTATATTTCTAATTTTGCAATAATAATAATAATAATAATAATAATAATAATAATGATATCCATCCACAATAATAAATATATCCAGATAAACTGGATATAAATCAATTACTGAATGAATGTGTTTATTATTTTACTATTTATTATTAAAATATCTGTAAAATTCTGCAAGGGTTTTAAAACACTGAACAGTAATTTCTTTCAGTATAGCACATTGCATTCACATTTTTACTCTGAAATAATTTTCATTGTCTGTCATAATGCAACAAATTATATTACAACACAAAAAAAATGAATAGTCATGAATATACTGTAGATCCACACTGGTTTTAAACACACTTGTGCTTCTTTGTGTTTCTTTAAGCTAAATATGTGAAAATACAGATTGTGAGATTTGCGGTGAAATCATCCGGATTGCTGAATGAATCTGCAGTGATGGAGGCCATAGAGAAGAAGGTGAGATGGACATTTATGAGCTGCACATATCTGAATGGCAGGAGACTGATCCCATTCACTAATCACAGATGAAATCTCATCTCCAGATGAATCAGATCCTCGGAGATCAGCAGGTGGATATTGAATCCAACATAACATGGAGAGTCCAGCCTGATGGGCAGATCTTCCAGAGACAGGAACGAGACACTTGAAGCACAACACCATCTGATTTTGATCATTTTGATCACTTCTATGATTTCATCAGATTAAAGATTTAATATAGTTATTTTTAGGAATGGGCTTTTCAAGTAAATTTATGCTCTAACGAACAGTACATAAACGATTGGTTACGTTAATATACAAGTATGAAACATATGTGAAAAATATGAAAAACTGATTCCACTCATATAAAACTTTCCAAAGCTAGTTTAAACCAATGATTTTCTTTCAGAAAGATAAGTACGAGCATCGCACTCTCCAGCCTTGCATGAAAACAGAAATCTGAAATGTTTAACGCCACCATTAGCGTACTGGCCATCTTATTATGAATACATTTTTATTTTTTCACTTCTTCAGAAAAATATATTATGAAAGTGTAGTTACTAGTGTAATTTAGAAGTCAATTACTTTTGCAGTAATTTTGGCCAGAAAGACAGTGAACAAATACAGTAATACTGCTGGAACTTCATGTGATTATTATTATTATTATTATTATTATTATTATTATTGTGAACTTAATTTTTAAAAATTAACTTTTTAAGTTCTTCTTATTTCCCATGTATTTTATTCTGTTATTTAGCTTTGCTATTTAGACTATTAAAATTAAATATTATTAATAGCATAATAAGCCTGTCTAGTGTAGTTCTGATGTATTTTAAAGAGCTTTTTTCACTTAGAGACTTGAGATCAATTTCACTTATTTTCCGCCTTGTGTTCGTGTAATTTACAACGTAAACTTGATAAACTTGCACTACATATACATACTTTGTTCAAATTAAACTATATATATTAAACATAAAACATGTTCTCAATGTTAATGTATTTGCAAATCTGCAACTAATTTGCTGCACTTTTCAGTTTTCTTCTCAGTGAAAAGTTGTTTGGCATTCATTCTATTTCTGTTTTGGTTTTCTATTTACACCATTTGCAAAGCACTGTTGGAGTTTTGCAGAGCAATATAAAAAAGTAGATTTTCACTACCCACGCATAAACGTTGTGTAGATGTACATTAATGTTGCTTACCTGTTATAGTAGCCCAGTTTGTGCTGATTACAGTGTATAATCAGACTTTAGCCATTAATATGTTTTTAAGTTACTGAAAAAAGCACAAATGTCAGAGCATGTCAAAACTTCTCCAGGGCCCCAAAACACCCTCAGACCCCAGAGGGTTAATATCAACCATCTAAAAGACCACGACGGCCATCAAAATCGTGCAGTACTTGATTAAACAGTAGACCTTCTTAGTATGAATAGGTAATTGTTTACTGCCCTCTTATGGTAAGACGGAGCAGGTGCCAAAATTATGTAGGTCATACAACGTGGCCACGAATTCTTCACTTGTGAATAGCCAGTTAATAAATAAATGAGTTGTACTCCTAGTGAAAGCGAAATTAAAGCTGAGATCAGATGACATATGTCCCTGCTGAAAAAATGAAAATAAAAAAATAGAATCCACCACAGAATTTGTAATGTTTTCTACTGGTTATAATGGGACTGGTATTGGTTTTAATGGAAACTGTAATGATCCCTGTTGGTAATTTGTCGCCTTCTTTTGGTGGCTTGTTAAAACCACTAAACCCTAATAAAATATGTCCCGGAATAGTTGTAATAGTTGATTGTTTGTAATATTTGTATGGGTATTTGTAGAGGAAACCATGCATTAGAATTCCTATGATGGTTTCTATTGTTTATTTCAGTGCCAGTTGTGCTGTTTCATGGTTTGTACAAAAATGCATGTACAAAAGTCATTGTCGCCTTATATAGAAAAGGTTCTGAGTTGGTAAAAATGTGTTTATTTTTCCCAAAATGGGAGCAGTCCCGAAAGCTGAGATCTCATATTCAGGGTGATGATTCTGATGATAAAGAAGAAGATTATACTTAATTACACTTAATTTGTATGATGGGTAAACATCATCAGGTAAACACAATCCGTCCATGTTTGCAGCGGTTGTATAGCTTTCGAACAAGTCTCATTTAATACGCGAGCTCATGAGCGCGTCGCATGCTATTGGATTGGTTAAAATGATTTTTTCCAGTCCTGTGGTGTTTTTATGTAAGGTTCGGGTTCAGCTGAGTCTCTCAGCTGTCAGGATGACATATGACCTACCTGAGCTCGACAGGACAGGTAGGTTCACATAGTTTCGCTCGGGTGAATGTTAAAGGAGGCGCGTTTGACACTTACAATCACCTGTTGCAAAAGTGCAAACGAGTCGCTGCGTTATGTTTTTTTAATAACAAGTTGGGTGAGTGGTTCTTTTCGTCCACACGTTCCTGTAAGCCTTTATGGTAACCGAACAGCCGACATGGTAAGTGTGTATTTAATATGCTTCAAACAGGCGGAATAAATGAAATAGTGAGATCCGCAACGTGTTGTTACTGCTGAACCCTTACGAAAATTGATCATGGTTTTACTACAAAACAAAAACAAAAACAAAAAAAAAAAAAAAAAAAGGTAACCACAAAGTAACCATGGTCTTGCTACACTAACAATAGTTTAACCATTGTATTTGTAGTAAAACTGTTATACAAATGATAATCAATGCGCCAAAAGACATGGTTACTAAACATTTACTATAATAAAACCATGGTTATCTCGCGTTTCTTTACAATATCAATATATCTACTAAACACAGCAGATGTTAAGCATATAAAGAAATATCGTTTGTTAATACTGTTGCAGTGCTGACGACGTAGTAAATGCTTTAAAAACGGTGTGTGAGGGTTGATGGTGTATATATTTATAAATGAAATTTATCTCATTCTTTTCATGTGCTCGAATGTCATTAAAATAATCTTCAATCTTTATTAACTCTTAATTTAGCTACACATTATCTGTGGTGACCAGTGCACATGTGTGGGCTTGTGTATGTCATCATTGACGTCACGTATTTTGACTTTCTATGCGTCGTCATGCTTACATCGCTAAAATACTACTGCTTTTGCAACTCTTCATGATTAAATGATAAGCACTATTAAAGAGACGCAAGACACAACCCTAACAGGTAAATAGAGTAAAAAAAGACTGAACTAATAGATATGCTACCCACTTGATTGAAACGTTAAGAAATGCCAGTGTTTTTTTTTTTGTTTTGTTTTTGTTTTTGTTTTGTTTTTGTTTTTTTTGTTTTTTGTTTTTTGTATTATGTGCAAATAAACCTTATTCTTGTTTGATTTTGTCGACATATTAAAGGAGGTTATTACAAAGGAGATCTTGAATTTTTCTTTTTATCACTCTATAAATCAGAAAATACTGTCAGAAAGAAATTAATTTTCAGCATATTTTATTGTGGATGTGGATAGTTTTGAAGTTTTGGAGAAATGAAAAGACTTGTTTTCAAAAGAAACTTCTTTTGAAAAGAAGTGGAGAAATGGCCTTCAATATATATACATTATCAACCCTTATTCCTTTTTTTTGTGTGTGTGTGTCTTTCACAGGATGGTGATTCGCTGTTTGCTGTCTCAGGTCTGATTATGGAGGTGAGATTCTAATAACTGAATCCTGTGGTTATTATTATTTTATATGAATTATCAATTACATTTTACGCACAGCTCAAGTAAACGTCTTTTCGTCTTCAGTTGAGAATCATTGATCCAGACCATATTGGAATACTGGAGAGTTGTAGATGCATGAAAGAAAAAAATGTATATGAATAAACACTAAAATGTACAAAGGAGGGCCTATTTATAGGCTTTTGCTCTTTTTATCCAGTCTCTTTGATTTTGATGTTTTTTGTTTGTTTGTTTGTTTTTTTATCTATCTTCACTAGAATGGGATCCGCAGCACTTCCTGGAATCCTTTCTATTCAAGCCCACAGGTAGCAGAGACCATTCAAAACGTTACTGTCAGTAAGATTTTTGTTTTTAAAGAAATCAATAATTTTATTTATCAAGGATTAGGATGCATTGAATTGATCAAAAGTGACAGTAAAGACATTTATAATGTTAGCAAAAAGATTTATATTTCAAATAAACGCTGATCTTTTGAACCTTCTATTCATCAGTGAATCCTGAAAAAAATATATAATGGTTTTCACAAAAATATTGGGCAGCACAACTGTTTTTAACATTAACAATAATCAGAAATGTTTTTTGACCAGCCAATCAGCATATTAGAATGATTTGTGAAGGATCATGTGACACTGAAGTCTGGAGTAATGAATTAAGACTGATTTTGTGGTCCAGGGTCACATATATGGAATCCTAACATGTTCTGTTGAATTTGCTTGTATTCGCAGAACTATGATCTGAAAGCAGTTGATGAGGAGAACAATGTGATACCAAACATAAAAAGTTTAACTAAAAGCAACGCCATTCATCAGATGTCTGAGTTTTCAGATGATCCTTTTCCAGCTCCAGACTGGGTTTTGGTTCCTCCACCTGATTTTTATAAAGACGACGCAGCGAATGGCTTTCAAAGCACCTCAGCATCAAGCGTTTGGAGTGAAGAGACAGACATTTTCCAGCCTTTTAAAGAGAAAGCGGACACAGATGTGACACAAAGCAGCTCAGCCAATCAGAACACAGAATCCTGTTCTTCGTCCAATCAGAGCGATCCTCTCCTGGAATTCATCCTCTCCAGGCAGAAGAAATTTCAAGCAACGCCTTCTCCAATTTCACCATCTGATCCTGCCAATGTTTTCCAAGAAACATCCACTAAAACAAACGGCTTCTTCGAGACTCCTTCACTATCTGCCTCACCGTTGCTTTCTAATACCAACCCAACGTCTGATGATATTTTCAAGACATCCTCGTCCAACGCAGAGCCCAAAGTCTCCAACATTGAAGCGTTTGATCCTTTGTTTGACACTCAGAATAAAGTTCAGTCCAATCAGAAGAGCAATTCTGATCTACTGTTCGCCCATCAAAATGGTACAAAGCCTGACATTGGTATTTCCCATGTTGCTTTGCAAAATGGAGCCTTTCAAGAGCCGAAAAACTCAAATGGAGACCTGGTGAGAATGTCTTTCCAATAAAGACCAAATGTTTTGTGCCTTTTAGTCCATATTTGTTAGATTTGAGCTAAATACTAAATACTACAATAACACTAATCTGAATATGAATGCTAATTTAGCTGACTTTTAGAGACTATAGGCGATATTCTCTAAAAGTCAGCTAAATTAGCATTCTAGCATTCATACTCGATTAGTGTTATTTTAGTATTACTGAGATCCGGTAAATTGGGACAATTTTTGGCAGAGGAAAAAACTATGCTGAATTAACCCTAGAATTTTTATGAATATTATTCTATTAATATTTATACTTATATGTTCCATTTTATTTTTATTTTAAGTTTAAATTGTAAATTTATTGTACTGTATTGAATTTATATTCACATTTATTGTGCTTTTTGTTTTTTTTTTTTTTTTTTTTTAATATGTACATTTATTTATTTATTTATTTATTTATTTATTTTAGTTATTTTTTTGTGGTTTATTTTTAGTTTTAGGTAACCATAATAACTCTGGCTTCCATATACTCATTTAAAATATAGTTTTTCTCTACCAAACCAAAATTTTGATTATACACCAAATTTTGTCCAATAAAATGCTTTCTAGAAATAAGCAGCCCCGACTTCCTGTTTCAGGAAGAAAAGAAACCTGTGCTCAACAGATCATTTCATAGGTCTTTAGGTGTTTACTTGACCCTGTTCTTTCTCCCCCTAAATAAAATGTGAAATCTTTTCGTCTTGTAGATGTTCAGGAGGCTGCCCAAACCTGTTCCTCGTAGTAAAGCGCTGAAGGGCCTCCATCAGCCTCCTGCTCCCTCTCAGGTACTGTACCTCTCCTCTCCTTCAGTTTCCCTTTTATGCCTTTATGCCTTTCATTTTCTGCATAGTTGTTTTCTGAGTGAGTTGAACTCTAGTTGATGTTCATCTCTGAAGATCTACAGCGTCTGATGTTATGTGATGATTATATTCAATTTTGTGCTGCCACTCGTTCTGCTGCTGGTGTTCAGATCAGATCCGGACACATTCGTTATTTCCTGTTTCTTGCTCTTTTCTGCCTTTCATGTTTTCATGTCTTTATTGCTACAATATCATTACATGTAAATGCAGAAAAGCAGAAAAATGTACACAAGCTGAATTACAAATATTGTACAGTACAGTATAAGGTGCATTTACATAAAACAAAATTACAATGTAAAGGTTTTTTTTTTTTTTTTTTTTTTTTTTAATTGTCTAGTTGAAGTATTAGATGTTTCTATATGTGACCCTGGACCACAAAACCAGTTTTAAGTAGAACAGGTTTATCTGTAGCAATAGCCAACAATACATTGTATGGATCAAAATTATAGATTTTTCTGTTATGCCAAAAATCATTAGGATATTAAGTAAAGGTCATGTTCCATGAAGATATTTTGTAAATTTCCTAAATATGTCAAAACTTAATTTTTGATTTGTGATATGCATTGCTAAGAACTTTATCTGGACAACTTTAAAGGTGATTTCTTCTTATTTAGGTATTTAACATTTTTTGCACCCTCAAATCTAAGATTTTCAGTTTTATCTCGGCCAAATATTGTCCTACCCTAACAAACCATACATCAATGAAAAGCTTATTTATTCATTATTGGACAAAGAAAACCCTTATGACTGGTTTTGTGGTCCAGGGTCACATAATTTGTGTAAACTTAAAGGTGTAGTACAGAGAGAGATACAGGGGACATAAGGAGCAAGTAAATTCTATTTATAAATAAATGTATTAAACATTTTTAATAAAAATAAATGTTTAAAAATTACACATTATATATATATATATATATATATATATATATATCAACATGAATGCCCCATATTTGTTTTCTAGTCTAAGACTATTATAGTCTGTAAGACTATTGTTGAAACCCTCCTCAATAGTTCATCTTTGTTCAGTAATCATGACAAATCATGAACATCATTGGTAAGAAAATTCTGACATGAAACACCCAGTTTTCACAATCCACAATGAAATTATTTTATTTACTTCACTGTGTATTCTTTTCCACTTGGGTGTTATTGCATGTTTGAAACTACAGTGTATGTAATCTTGGACACTTCATGTGTTACGTGTCGTCTGTGTTTTGATAACTAAGCCATTAGAATCCAAATGGACGTTGTGAAATGTTTGTGAAATATTTGCTATGCTCGACACTGTGGTGACACGTGTTGTTTTGATCTGTCAGATCCCGTCGGCTGAGATCGAGAGCGATCTGCAGGTGTATGAGGACGTTCTTCTCATCGGTCAGGTGTGTGTGCTGCGTCCAGTCAGTCCGTGTGTTTCTGTGGGTGTTTCTCCAACTAAAAGCTTTTTTTTTTTTTTTTAATTGGACAATTTCAAGTTTACAAGTTTTAGTTGGTTTGGGAAATAATAATATAAATTTGTAATATAAATATATATAAAATAATATCTAAATATAAATTAAAAATGCTGAAGGCTGACGGGGCATGTTTTAATTTGACTTTCATGTAACAACAAGGAAAATCTTTAAGTAAAAAAAAAAAGTTCCCGTAGTTGAAGAAACACCCTCATATGGATTCATATTTCTTCAAATGGTATGCGGGATTTGTAAAACAAATACACCTACATACTTCAAACGTGATTTACAGGAAAGGTGTGTAGAGGACTGGCCTGAACAGAGTCCAGAGATTTCTCCAGAATGGAAACCTGTAAGTTCTTATTATCTGAAATACAGTATGGCAAACCAGTGCAGAAAAATACTGAGATTTCAGCTGCTCCGTCTCTGTTGCAGGCTGGGAAATTAAAGCTTCGGAGAGACTCTGTATGGGTGAGTCTGTCCTTCTGATCACGCCTCTGTCTGAACGTAGAGCAGGGGAAAATAAAACTATTGAAAGGATTTTTAGAAGTCAGAAGTGAGAGGTCAAAAAGAGCTTTATTGCCAAGTACGTTTGCACATACAAGGAATTTGTTTTAATGTCACAAGCTTCCAGTAAACAGAGACAACAACAACAGCACACAGATAATAAAAAATAAGTTGTAAATAAAATACACATATGCATACATAAACTGAAATAAAGCTGAAATAAAATGTAATATAAAAATTAGATTAACAACTTATTCCAAGGCAACATTTCAATTTGTTTTAAATCTGGAAATTAATTAATTAATTATAATAATAATAATTTGTGTTGTTGTTTTTTTTTTATTATTATTTATTTATTACTGTTTTTTTTGTTTTTTTTTGAAATTGAAAACTGAAAATAGAAAAAATAAAGTCTAATATATAAAATATCAATACAATATAAATAATACTGAAATAACACTGATGTAGTTGGAATATAAAATATATAACGTAGTATGTAGCTCAAAATGTCTAATGTATAAAATATATAAAATATAAAATATTAATATAAACTATAATAGTGTATAAATAATGCTAAAATAACACTGATGTAGTTGAAAACTTTTCAGATGGTAACCCAAATTATTTCACAACAACATCAACAACAACAAAAAGCATTTAAAATCAAACATTACATTTATTTTATATGAAATAAAAGAAATAAAATAATATTAATCTCCACAGGCAATAATTAACCACACAAAACATTGTGGTCGACATATTTATCCCCAGCGCGTGTAGTCTGGATTGTATTTTCCTTTATGTTCTGTACTTTTTTTGGTGTAGTTCAGTGTTAAATGTGCTAAGAACTACTGAACAACACATTAGCAAACACATCGTACTGACAGCCAACCAAAGCAGATGAACAAACATCTCTTGTATTATTAAATTTGTCTCATAATAAAAAATTGTTTATTATGCATTGTTATTGCCACCAGATTTCAGACTTGCCCGATGGAGGCGGTGATGGGAAGAAGAACGGAAAGCGGGTACGATGTGAATCAGCAAACTCAGCATGATTTTGTTGGCGTGTTTGTCCTTCTTCACGTGTGTTTGTGTTTGTGTTTCTCTTTCAGACTCTGGGAAGGAAACTGAGACACTCGCTGATGATCAGGAGGAGCTCAAAGGTAAATCACAAACAGTGGCGATCGCTGACAACGTCATTATAGTGTCAAAACATTTGCCAAAACAATTTTACAACTGCTGTCAGTCAGTGAAATGGAGAGTCCTGCATCAAAGTCACACTCTTAGTTGTGCTGGTTGCACTGAAAGTCGTTGTCTTTCACTTTTTGGGAAATCGACCTCTGAATGTCTTAATTATAATTGTTTTCTGCATGTTAAACTGGGAAAAATATCGTAACACTGGAGAAATGATATGTGTGATTTCAGGATAAAATTGGAGATGAATTGAAGAGTTCTGAGACGAACACAAACTCACTGAATCGAGGCTCGAAGGTGAGTATGTTCATGTAAAATCAACCTCAGATAAGAACAGAGGAGCACATGTCAGTGTCGTGTTTGTTTTGTAGATTTGCAGCTCATTTTCTTTCTTTCTGTAATGGTTTCTGTATTGTGTCAAAGCCCACTGACATCACGGATGAGTTTTTCGCTCCAGATGAAGAACAGAATGAAGCTACTAATCATAAATCGGTATGACGTTCTTTATTTCTGAATCCTGGTTGTTTCAGATCTACAGTATGTGTTTCATAGCAGATTGATTTATTTTTTCTCTAAACAGAAAAAATCATCAAAACCCAAGATTATTACACACCGCAGAGGCTCCAAGGTAAAACATTACCATTACAGTCATCTGTACGGATCAATAACTGTTTGTATTTTGTTTGTTTGTTTGTTTGTTTTTAGGAAGAAAAAAAAATAATGAAAGATTTAAAAGATATAATATTTACATAAATTAAATAAGCATTATATATGTATTACATGATCATTTTTCAGTAATTTAAAAATGTATAATGTACAGATTTGTAATTTATACATTACAATATAAATAATATGTAAAATAATATAATGTAATTATGCAACATTTCCCCCAAAAATACTTAAATATATATATTTTTTTAATTTCAAATAATGATTTTTTTATGATTATAGCTAAATATAAATATAGCTAAATATATATATATATATATATATATATATATATATATATATATATAATGTATTAAAACATCCAAACAGAAATGTACAAAAGCATGTAACAAAAAAATCATAAAATTAATGAGTAATATTAATTAATTAATTAATTAATTAATTTACGTTAATATATAACATGTAGTATGTAGTTCAATTTTTTTTTCAATTATTAAAGTTTTATTATTAAAATTAGTTAATATATATATATATATATATATATATATATATATGTGTGTGTGTGTGTGTGTGTGTGTGTGTGTGTGTGTGTGTGTGTGTGTGTGTGTGTGTGTGTATTTTTTATTTTTTTTATTTTTTTATTTTTTTGCAGATTCATCTCCTGTAAACCCATTTTAATTAAATGTTTTCAACACTGTTTCTTTAACCCTAAAACAAAAGGTTGCTCATTTCTAATTTTTGGCACAATTTTTTAAATTGTTACAATAATAAGCCTGTTTTGTATTTCAATTTAATGCTTTAATTAATGATTTCTGTTATTTAAAATGCAATGCATTACTCCAGAAGAGTAATTACCACTGTAAACTGTAAACTCTCATTCAACATTTTGACATTTTTGTCAATAAAATGTACAATTCGCTCTACAGGATGAGTTGTATAATTATTGGCTGATGGAATTTAGCATATTATATGTTTATTTATTATGATATTTGTTTACATCTTCAGGTGAAATCTGCTGAAGCTTCAGCTAAAGTCACTCCAGACAGTAAGGTTTGTTTAGAGCGATGCTGTGCTTTAATAATATTTACTGACAGTAGAGATGAGCAGCATTTGAGCACTGACACATTTCATTCTCATATTAGGATGATTTAACACCCTCATCGAAACATGCTGAACTTATGGCTTTGGGAGAGAAGAAAGCAGAAGATGTGGACTGTAAACCGGTACAAACACACAGCATTTCTCTTTGCAGTTTGAACTCAGCATCTGCTTTCTAAAATCGAATTATTAGTATGTATGTATTTATATTGATAATTTACTATCTTTGTTTTATTTTTTTGTTTTTACAGAAGCAGACACAGAAATTAAAGCCTCCTGTGCCACACCGACCGTCAAAGGTAGTTTTTTTCTGTGCTTGCATGTTTATTTCATGTGTACTTTAGATTAAAAGAGTGAATTTTAAATCCATAAACCAACAGGAAGCTATTCTTAAAACATTCAGGATTAAAATTACACAAAATATTTGCCTTTTTTCCCCTCATCTTTTAATCTTTTAAACTAAAACTAAAACTAAAAAAAAAAAAAAAAAAACTAAAACTAAAACTTACTAGTAACTAATTTACCAAAAACAACAAATTAAGATGAAAACAGGAGATATATTTTTAAACATTTAATGTTACATAAGGCAATGTATATTTTTTTCTGGTGATTTCTTTAGGATATGTCTGCAGTTGGTCTGAAGTCAATGAATGGTCCTCCACTGATGGATTCGAAGGTATTTTCACTGGCCTTTTTAACCATGTGTACAGGATATGCAGGAGTGTAGACAGACCTGCTATTCAAATGAAAACACATAAAATCTTTTTTTTTTCTTATATGATTTGTATGTGTACTAACACATCAGCTGTTGACACGTCATATGCACATTCACTGTTCAAGCCAGTTTGAATTTAAATTTTAAAATATCTTAGAATTTGAAACCATGTCTTCTACTATTTGCAGTCCTTCTCCAAAGATCCATTTTTAGAAGGAGATCTGGATCTTGGCGCTTTGGTCCGTGACAGTCATCAGGTAAATCAGTTTTCTATGTAGAGTTTCTTGTTTTGTTTGTTTCTCTGACTGACAGTGATCTTAAACTCAGTTCTGTCTGTCATTCACACACTCTCACATCTGCATTCATCAACATTATTCATTTGCTCACATGAGAGAGAGAGAGAGTGTGTGTGTGTGTGGGTGTGTGTGTATCTGATAAGAGTGACTCAGACGGACTAGTGTTTATCTGGTCATGTGATCTCAACATGACAGCTGTCAGGAAAACATTCATTCCAAACCTATCAAAGTAAACATACACAGTGTTGGGGGAAACGCATTAAATTATAATATTACTTTCTTCAAGTAACTAATAACGCATTACTTTTGAATTTCTAAGAAAGTACTTTTTCAAATAAGTAACGTCAGTTACTTGTTTCCCCATTTGTTGACTGACAAGTCTCCTGTCGGGAGATTGGGAGTAAACATGATAGACTAAACATGATAGACATTCTAGACTAAATGTGAACATGCATTAATTCATCTCACTCACATAAAACAGATTCAGTGTTCCTCAAAATGAATAAAAACTGTGAAATGCAACCTGACACAAATATGCCGCAAACCAAATAATTAAATATGTTAAATAAAACAAATATCCTTTATGTATTTAATCTCATTTTATTTGCTGTGTCTTTGCTGCTGACCTTCGATGATGCAGTTTAACCATACTAATAAGCAAAAATGTCTTTAGATAAACTATCATTTGTAGAAGAAGTGATCTCCTGCATAAATGTACTTTTCTTTCAGCCTGAGGTGAATTCATTTCACTTTTGGTGTGATGCAAAAGTAATGTAACGCATTGCTTTCGATAAAAAAGTAATTACTAAGTAACGTTGTAATGCATTACAAAATTACCCCAACACAGAACAAAAATGAAAAATGAAGACAAAAATTAAATTAAATTAAATTAAATTAAAAAGATCACAAGGGATGAAACTGGATTGCCGGTTGTATAGAAACTACAACCAATGAAAACACACACATACACACACACACACACACACACATATGTGTGTGTGTGTATGTGTTGTCACGGGGGCGGAGCAAAGCGACAGACACAGTGGGCGTGACGTCAGGCCTCGGAGAGGCTTTTATTAAACAATAAAACAAAGTGTCCAAAAAGGGGGAAAAAGTGTCCAAAACAAAAGGGGGATCTGGTGTCCTCGAAGTGACGGGGTTCCGTGAAGGAGGGGTAGTGTTCCAAAAGGGAAGGGTCCAGGTAAGGGGCGGAGTCCGGCGGCCGCACGCGCTCCCCACTCAGGTCCGGGGTGCGAGGGGCGGCGGCTTCTCTAGCGGCATCGTGCTCCTCCACCTACGTGGCGCTTCTGGGGGATATCACGGCCCGGCATCTTGGCCCGTCAGCCGTTACGGGTGCGGTCCTCATCCGAACCCGCGGGGTCCGGCAACTCGTCCTGCGGCGCTGGTTCCCTCTTCACCCCTTCCTGGACCCACGAGGACACCAGCGTGCATGCACGGGGAAGAGACCGGTCTCCTGAGGAGAGGCGCGCTCGGCATTTTAACAGCGGCGGTGATGAGGCTTCATTCACATCAGGTGTGCCTCATCACACGCCGCCAGACCTGGATGTTTCGGCGCCCCTCCTCCTCCCACACGCCCACTCCCGTCGGGAGCCTGGTGAAGGGCGGCGATTACCGACGGGGTGCAGCTGACAATAAGGGGGGGAGGCAGTCGACTCGTCACAGTGTGTACTTGTTTTTGCTACATTGTGGGGACCAAATGTCCCCACAAGGATAGTAAAACCTGACATTTTTGACATTGTGGGGACTGGCTTGAGGTCCCCATGGGTACAAAAGCTTATAAATCATACAGAATGAGATTTTTTGAGAAAGTAAAAATGCAGAAAGTTTTCTGTAAGGGTTAGGTTTAGGGGTAGGGTTAGGGTAAGGGGATAGAAAATACAGTGTGGAGAGTATAAAAACCATTGCACCTATGGAGAGTCCCCACAAAGATAATGAACCAGACATATATGTGTGTGTGTGTGTGTGTGTGTGTGTGTGTGTGTGTATACATATATTATATGACTATAAATGTAGTTTTAAAAAACAAGCAACACTGAATACATTACCTTAACAATTCAGCTAAGAAATGCAAAAAGATCGCAAAGTTTCTGAACTGTGTATTTAAGGATGGTGTTATTGTCAGTGCATGTCTACGACCAGCAGATGGCCTCAGTGTGTGACAGTTGAAGAGCTTCAAAACACTGAATCAATGAATCAAAGTAGTTCATTCAGTTTATTTAGTTCAGTTGAATCACTCACATGAGACCAGACCACACTGTACCCATGTACAATATAAAAATTTTTCTTTCACAATGCTGATATCTTTACTGTCTTATATTAGTGAGTAACACACATTATTTTCTGTTGTAGATATCAGAGATCGACAAAAATCTGAATGATGAAGAGAGAAATATGGAGGAGACTGATGGAAATGCTGATGGACAGGTAGAGATCTGTCATCTTTCTGAATTGTCTTTTATTTTTTCACTGAAGGAGAAGTCCACTTCCAGGACAAAAATGTACAGATAATGTACTCACCCCGTTGTCATCCAAGATGTTTATGTCTTTCTTTCTTCAGTCGTAAAAGAAATTATGTTTTTTGAGGAAAACATTTCAGTTTGCCCGCGAGTTTGAACGTCCAAAATGTAGTTTAAATGCAGCTTCAAAAGGCTCTAAACAATCCCAGCCAAGGAACAAGGCTCTTATCTAACGAAATAATAAACACAAATAAAAATGTATATACTTTTTAAGCTCAAATGCTCGACTTGTCTAGCTCTGCGATGCACATGCATATTCTGTGTAGTCTTGGTCAATACAGTTAGGGTATGTTGAAAAACACCCATCTCATTTTCTCCTCCAACTTCAAAATCGCCCTATATCGCTGTTTTACCTTTTTGGCTGTTTTGATCTTCTTTGCTTGTTCACTTTTTAAACACTGTGTCGGTACTTCTGCAGCGATGTAGGGCGATTTTGCAGTCTTTTGTGAAAGACATGAACATCTTGGAATTTGCAACTAACTTTCTCAGTTAGCCGCAGGAGCACGTAAATTTGTTGCTTTTTTTGTTTCGTTTTTTGGCTACAACATTAATCAATGCATGCTGGTGAGCTTTTATCATAGTTTATAGCTATATGGTAACGAAAGTGGTTAACCCTCAACCCGTTCTTTTTCATCAGTATTATTATTTTTGGTTTGAATTTTGTGATCGAGAGTTCCTCTTTTGCTGTAAGTCAGGCATCAGGTGCTTTCACTTTCGAATTTGTGATCTTGTCATGTTTTACGAGAAAAGATCATTGTCTGTTTTGCTTACATTTATACACCTTTCACTTTTTAAGACTAAAACAAAAGATGGATTCATTGGTAGCCTATTCTTTATTAAAAGCACAACAACAATAAAACAGGCTACAATGACAACATTTAATAACAAAAACAAATATGAAGCACGGCATAGCATACCACATGCTGTATTAGCCTATTTTACAAAATCATGTTTAGGCCTTTTTATGCTCTTAAATTATGGGCATAGATGTTTAATTCTTAATGAATCACACATCATTTGAAAGAACTATTTCTAATCTATAAATTGCAACAAACCTGTAATTAACACTTATTTTTATTTATGTAAATATGTTGTCAAAGTTGTTGTTGAACTTTATTATTATTATTATTATTATTATTATTATTATTATTTGCACGTAGAGTCTTTGCTTTAATGTTCATAATGATAGAATTTGTATGATGAGATAAGCAAATGTTTAAAGGCATGAAGGCATAACGTTTTGGTGGATGATTGGCATACTAGACAAATAACAGTTTGATCATGCATTGCTAGTGTTAATCAGGAAAGCCTTTGTTTACCTTTGTTCTTTGTTGTTTATCCATGATTTCAAATAAGAATCCCCCAATAGCTTTTTAGTGCAAACCATTAGCCCAAATTATGCAAAGTAACTACCTGAGTTAAAATCGTTTGCTGACATCCCATCTGCACCCCTGAACGGGGTGAGTACATTATCCGGACGTTTTTATTCTGGAAGTGAACTTCTCCTTTAATGCATTATTTTACTCATTGTTACTATTATTATAACCTATATAATATATATTTTTTTTAGCAAAAATCAAAAAAGAAAGTGCGAGTTAAGTTTGTTCCTCAAAGAGGGTTTGTTATCGGTTTATCCAGGGTGAGTCCTGATGCCACTTCTGCTTTCTTTCCCATGAGTTTTAACATTCTTTGTGTGTTTATATTATACATTTTGCTTATAATGAAAAGTTTCTAAAGAGATGTTGTTGTGTATTTGCTAATAGGCTGACAAAGCTTATAATGAAACAAAGGAGGAAACACCACATCTTCAGGTAGAACGATTTTCAAAACAGAATAGTTTTATAGTTTACTATTTACTGGATGCTTTGCAGGAATTACTGTATTTTCAAAGTGATATGTGACGTTTATTGCATTTATTTGCAATGATAAACATTTCCTCATCACACTGCATGCATAATGTGTCTTATCTTTATGCCAATTTCATGTAAAAATGTGTCTTGGCCTTTTCTTTCTTTCTTTCTTTCTTGTATATATATATATATATATATATATATATATATATATATATATAATAATTATTATTATTTATTTTTTTTTCAGTTAATGTTAATGAGCACACAGTATATATGCAAACTTAAAAAGATAAAAAATAAATAAATACATTTAAAAAGTACATTATCATAGCATTTCAGCAGAGAAATGCAAAACATTGCAAATATTCTAAACTGTGTGTTTAAGGATGATGTGATTTTTCCAGCATCATGAATGAGTTTTTTTTTTTTTTGCATTTCATGCAAACATAAGATTAGTATAGTGTGTACACATGCGAAACGCATACGCATGTGTTTCTGTCTGATTCGGTCACATTATAACAGCATATTTACAGTGGATGTGTGTTGCAGGAGAGCGATGATGCTGAACTAAAGGGAGCTTTTGGATTCACTCCTCATCCAGATACGAAGGTTTGTCCGAGTCGTACGGATATTCATGAAATCCTCAGCTTTGTGTCTTTATGTTTAACATTATTAAACTGTACTTTTAGGATGATGACGGGTTTGATGATCTGAAGGGAACGTTTGGTTTCAAACCTCACGAGTTCAAGGTAAAGCAGATGTCACATGAGAAGATGAGTTTGATTTCACTGTCTCTTTATTGAATATCTTGTAATATTTCTGTTTTTAGGAAGACACATTAATGAAAACTGAAGCCGGGCGGAGTTACTCACCAAACAATGTTCAGGTTCAGACTGTTTATTCTCATATTCTGGTCACTTCTGGTGAAATTATTGCTTATATGAATTGTGTTTTTTCTAGAGCTCATATTCTAATGGCTTCATGAGTCCTCCTTCATGGGATTCAAAGGTACGAAACAGCACTAATTATTAACAACGCTGCCAAAAACAAACCATAAACAAGCATCAGTGTTGCTCATTCTAAGGGTTTTTATGTATTCAGGCTGATCTGGAGACAGATGTCCATAAAACTTCAGATCTTTTCACACCGTTAGACGGCAATGAGAAACATGCAGAGATGACAGACTGTCGACCGGTGAGATTTTAGAAAGATCTTATAATCGATGTGACATTTTTAATTGCATTTTAATTTTGTATTTCTCCACTGTTTGTACAGAAGAAATCACTGAAGTTTAAAGTCCTTCGCTTACATCGACATCACTCAAAGGTAAATCATCAAACTCAGGGCTGAGAGAAAAAAGGTTTTCTGTTTATATACATACATAGTTTATAGTTATATCTTCCATTTTTATTTTAAATTTTAGTAATTTGTTTAGTAAGTTGTCTTTCGATCATTTTCATAGTTTTTTTTATATAATGTAGTTTGTTAATATTTTGAATTCACTTATATTTTCACATCTTCCATGTTTAATTTTAAAGTTAATAATGTTGTTGTTTTATTAGTTGCTTTTTTATATAATATCAAATATTAATTAATATTAAAAAAATATATAATTGTTATACTATAAAGCTATATCAATTTTTATTATTTTTTTTTAGTTTTAGTTATTTTACTTTTAGTTAAATTCAATGAAAAAAGACATGTTGTCTTTCAGTCATTTTCATAGTTTTTATATAATGTAGTTCATGTTAATATTTTGAATATTTTTTTTTATTTTTGCATCTTCCATATTTATTTAAATTTTAGTTAAAGTTAATATTTTTGTTTTATTAGTTGTTTTTTATATAATATAAAAATATTAATTAATATTTTTTTTTATCAAATTTTTATACTATAAGGCTATATCGATTTTTGATCATTTTATTTTAGTTTTAGTTATTTTATTACTTAAAGTTAAATTCAATGAAAATGAGATATGTTGCCTTTCTGTCATTTTCATATTTTTATATAATGTAGTTTATGTTAATATTTTGAATTCATTTTTATTTTTGCATCTTCCATGTTCATTTTAATGTTAAAGTTAATAATTTTGTTGTTTTATTAGTTGTTTTTTAATTTAGTATAACAATATTAATCGATATTAAAAATAAATACAATTTTATACTATAAAGCTATATCCTTTTTGATCATTTTATTTTAGTTTTAGTTATTTTTGTACTTCAATTATATTCAATGTTGCCTTGCTGATATATACTGTTCTGACCATTTAATAAATATTAAATGATCTAAAATGGCAATAATTGGAATTTCATACTTAAAAGAGCATCTGAAGGAAACACAATGTTGACAGAAATCACTGATGTTTGTGTTTTCTAGAGTACTGAAGACTCTGAGATCAAGCAGAGCAAAGATCATGAAGCTTCAGAGGTGAACAAACCTGTCATTTACGTCCTAATGTTTCAGATATTTCTCAAAATTTCACTTGATCTTATTTCAAGGGAATGTTCTGGGTTTAATTCATATTTCATTTATTTTCTTAGTTACTAATTTACTAACTTACAATGATTGACAATCATTTTATTTCCATCTAGGTTTTGTGTCTTTAATTTCCAAACAGTGTGTATTTTCTTTAACTGTCTACACTGGAACAAAAATGGTGTAGAAACCATTTTACTCAGAAATTGCTAGTAAATATCACAAATGTAGCTGAATTTGCTTTAATCGTAATCCATTTGGCTAAATTTCCGACTGTTTTGCAGATGAAGAAGCCTCCCCTTCTTAACGTGCCGCCGCTGTCGCCTCGAGACTCAAAGGTGAGAGACTGACTTTCTTTTAAACTCGCTTTTTAAATGTTAAGATTTTGATGACATTGTTGTTGATTTCTGAAATCTCTAGAGCTTTGAAGAGGACGAGTTCCCTCAGAAGGGTGCAGATCTGTTTAAGGCAGGAGACGAGGAGTTCGCGGAGGACATCGGCTGGGAGGAATATACACCGGTAACTTGATAATTTCAGTTTCATGCTTTTGATGTCATTCACACAAACACGTTTAATGCTGAAGGTTCCTCTCATGCAGGATAATAAACCACAGAAATCTAAAGAGACTGACATGCATCGCAGAGGGTCAAAGGTAACTGTGTGCTCATCTTAATTTACAATCAAATCATTCACTACAGCTTCATCTAATGTAATCTGTCTACCTGCTTTACTTAGACTAAAGACATAAAGGACTTTCCTGAAGACTTTCTTGATCCTCCGGGTGCCACGTCTGGAGATTTTTACCTGTCTGATGCCGCTAAGGTAGATATCAATATTCATTTTTACATAGACTTATGTATATAGTACCATTTGTTTGATCAAAAATGCAGTAGAAATTGTGAAATATTATTACGATGTAAAATGACTCTTGTCTGTGTGAATATCTGTTAAAATGTAATTTATTCCTGTGATCAAAGCTGAATTTTTCAGCATCATTAGTGTCACATGATTCTTCAGAAATCATTCTAACATGCTGATTTGTTTTTATATTTTACTTTTATTTGTGACATTTGACAGATTATTTTTTGGGGGGAAAATTGGGCAGTAAGATTTTCTAGATACGATTATTATCAGGAAAATGCATTAAATTCATAATCATTTCTCTCATGCATTTCTCTCTGTAAGGCTGAGTGGATGTCAGCTCAGATGGACATAAGACGACTCAGAGATCAAGAGGAAGAGCAGAAGCAGGAGGAAGAAGAGGATGAAGGGGTCAGTCAGGACAAACACAATCATCCTTTCTCATCATGTTTACTTTATTGCATTCATTATGTCTATAGATTCTGTTCATACCGTGGAGTATGTATTTGTCTAGCCACACCTGTAAGGAACCTGTGATTTTGAGTCTTTTGTCATGTGTGTGTTTTATTGGCAGGACACTGACAGTCTGATGGAGTGGTGGAATACAGTGGAATGTGAGTTTATTAATTCATTCACTCATTCATCCAGCGCACATCACATCTGATTCATCTAACGTTCAATATTTGTGTTTTTCAGTTTGGGAGGAAATGCCTGCTAATGAGACGATCAGCTCGAAAGAAGAAGAAACCATGTAAGACTTCATAAAATGAACTTTATTGCAAAAATGCATATCTTACTAAGTATTTTGTCTTCTTTTCCATTTTATCAATCATTGATTGTCTGCTTGCTTGATTGATTGATTGATTGACTGATTGTTTGGATGGTCGAAATGTCTCCACACAAAAACAAACAAACAAACAAACAAACAACAACAACAAAAACATCTTAATTTGTCAGTATATATATATATATATATATATATATATATATATATATATATAAATTATTGTATTTTTTATTTATTTTTCATGAATAACTGGATTTTTTTACATTTCCAAAAACATCACATTTTTTAAGCATAAACTTACATAATTTTGATTAGTTTTTTTTTTTTTCAGAAAACAAATCTTCTTAAACTTCTTATCTTTGATGTTTTGCATCTTAACTAAATTTATTTTGTACATACTTGAGATAAAAGATGACAAGTGAGTTGTTTTTTTGTGCTTAAAAACATAAAATATGCCAGTTGGGTCAAAAAATTGTCTTGTTTTGCTGTTTGAATGAAACTTATTTTTCACAATATTTGCAGGTATTTTTTTAAGCAAAAACTCACTTAATTTTATTTATTTATTTTCTTTGTTTGCTTTTCAGAAAACAATACTTAACATCTTAATTCATTCTATTTCTTCAGTAAATGTATCTTGATTTGATTTAAGAATGTTCAGACAGGAATACAAGACAAAAATGCTGCTATAAGCCTTTTCATTTTTTTTTTTTTTTTTTTTTTTTTGCAATGTAGAGACACTTTTCAACATCCAATAAATACGTCACTGATACAACCATCTGAAGATCTGGTCCTCAAGATGTCTAGTCTTGGTCTTATCTTAATCTCTGTTTTTAAGTATCATACAGAAACAGCTCTGTTCTCTCTCTAATATCAGATCGTTTAAAGCGGTCGCCGATAAGGTCCATCGTGGTCTCCGCATGTATTTGAAGCTCTTCATGGAGCGAGCCGAGCTGCTCTACCAGCACGTGCTGATCTTATACGGCATCGCAGACGACCTCAGCAACTTCCACCATCGCACTAAAATCGCAAACATCACGGGAGGAACGACCACCGCTGTGGGAGGAGCCGCAGCCATCGCGGGACTGGCGCTGGTTCCCGTCACGTTTGGTGCATCCATCATCATCTCTGCCATCGGACTTGGCGTCGCCACGGCGGGCGGCATCACAGCCGCATCCGCCACCATTTCAGACACTATCAACAACATGCATGTACGTATGTCGAGCACTGAATCATCCATATGTATTTAATTAAGGCAATTCCTCATAAAATTGGTTTAACTTATAACTGGATTTTTGATTTTCAAAAACATTGCATTTTGAAACACCAATAAATCTGATGCCCATTTAATCCAAACAGGCAAAGCTTTGCTGTAGTTAAAAGATGCAACTACAGTTTCTTAGTACAGAAATATATTTACATGTACGCATGGAATATTGTGTGTTATGTGGAACTCTCTCTTGTTTAATGCAGGACCGTAAGAAGATTGAACTCATCATTATGGACTACGAGGCCCAGCTGGTGGAAATGCAGCGCTGTCTGCGATTCATCATTGAAGGTCTTTGTCGATTACGCTCTCATCCGCTGCTGCGACGGAACAACTACTACACCGGTGACTGGGAGGTACGACGGGCCCTGCAAACCATTAGCTTAGTTAGTGACCCGGTAGATCAAGCTGAAGAAATAATTAACCACACGCTGGCCAAGTTAGCCAGTCTGCAGAAAGGAATAGACAAGTACTTCACTAAAGACTCCAAAGAGGTGAAGAAGGGCTGTAAGAAAGAGGTGACGGCTGAAGTGCGAGGCCTGGCCAAACAGCTGCACGAAGGTTTAGCGGAGCTCAACTCCATCAGAGAACAACTGCTTGACGCGAGTGGAAACATCTAGTAAATCTCAACGTCGCCGTGCATTTGGTTTCAGCTGTCTGCGCTCCTATTGGTCGTCGCTGCATACAGTGGAATGGTGCTTTTGCAGCAAGTTCCAACTCACATTAAGATTAAATGAAGTCTAGATGCTTTATGGCTGTAAATCGCCATCAGTGTGAACGCATCTTACAGCTTAACCAGAACTGGGCTGTATTGAATTGAGCTTTCTTGAAGATACAGGTGATGAAACAAGAAATCCATTCAGCATGCAAATGATTACAAGATTCCTCCACATAAGTAACTCATATTTAAGAGACTTCTAGAAGCGTGATGTTTTCCATGATCAACAATACCAATCATCCTTTGCTGGACTGCTGTATGTCCTAAGAACAGTCTGCTAAATTATTTCTATCCACTATATTTTCTCACGCCTTCCAATGTCAATCACTCCCAGTTATTTTTAACTGCACAAAACAGCTCCTTATGCTGCTTTTTTTATTGCAAACCAGTAGCCTATTTCTTATATTTTAATTCATTGTTGTATTTATAAACTCACAAATACTTTTACACATTCGTCTTATTTACCGACAGCAACTAATGAATCGGAAGTCTTGCACATTCACAGAAAATATGTCCACGTTGCAAACTAAGGATATGTCACAAATTATTTGTATTGTACAACTATTCTGTTGTGGTCACAGTTTGTGGTTAAAGTCTAGTTTTTGTTCACAGTCCTGTTCTGCTTATGGTGAGAAGCCAACTAACAAGAATATATTTTAAGATTTTTAAGTACAGTAATGAAAAGTTTATGGTTTTGGATGTAGGGGAGAGTGGGGTAAGATGAGCCAGTTTTTACTTATGTGGTCTTCAAGATAAGGGAACATGAGGATGTTTCCTATCATTTTAAATGATCAGAATGTATCTATGACAAAGGGTTCTAAAATCATGGCTTCTTATAAAGAAGTGGTCCTGTGGCTTAATTTGCCTCCCACTCCTCCCATGTGTTTTTTCCTTTGCACAGTCTGGCAGAAATGATGTGTGATTCCAAAATACATGGTCACATGACAGTAAACATGTACAGCTGCCAAGACACAGGGGGTGGCACAACTTACCCCACTATACCCTAGTGCATTTTTAAGTAAATCTCTCATATGCTCTTGTTTTGCTCAAATGGTAGTATAAACAACACAGAGGCTGTTACACAACAAAGTTCTTTCCTGTCTTGACATGATTATGAATATATTTAAATAAAATGTGTTGT
Source organism: Labeo rohita (assembly GCF_022985175.1). NCBI lineage: Eukaryota > Metazoa > Chordata > Actinopteri > Cypriniformes > Cyprinidae > Labeo > Labeo rohita. The sequence goes on from NC_066875.1 coordinate 51,605,985, forward strand.
AATGTATAGCCTACTCTGTCTGAGTGACTAAAAACATCTCAGATGATTATGACTACATCTATAACCCATGCAGCAGTGACATCAAAGAGTTCAAGTTTGGGTGGAAAATCGCAATTTTGTTCAAACACGCCCTGCGATCATGTGCTTTTTCGAGGAAGAGTTGGAGGACTTACAAGGAAAGAGGGGGCAGCTGGGTTTCTTCTCACCTCAGGAACTGAACGCACTGTTTGTTTTGTTTCATGTTTTTAGAACTTTTTTTAGTTAAGCAGATCTGATTTGGCTTTTTGCAGCGGAACGTCTGCGAGTTGAACGGCTTCTTTTAAACGTTTCAGAACTTTGAAAACTGTAGCTCTCTGTGTTTGTGTTCGTTTGTTTTTGTTTTTCTTTGGGAACAGGTTTTAAAGAGAAGACAGTTACAAACAGATCATTATAAAGGTAAGCAATGTTTACAGGATTGTGTCGCGTTTGTGGTTCGGTGTCTTGAAACTGTGAAATATGAATGCTTTAAGGGGAAGTTGAAAGAGGAAAAATATCAACAACACTTCACAGCTGTGGAAGTTTTTTTGAGTTTATGACTTGGTCTTTGAATCGATTGCCCTATCGTTCGCAAACGAAAAGAGATTTGCTTTCTACACACGTGCCAATAAAAGTTTATGTACATTCCATTGCCTGAAGCGAAAGTACAAACGCTGAGCTCGTGAATATTAATTAGGACAAGGTGACGTCCATGCAGCGGCGAGTCTTATTATCTAATTAATATTCATGAGCCAAGCCTTCCCTTTAGGACTCGACATTTCGTCAGCTGATCACGCCCTTGTAGTTTAACGAATCAAAGGCGTTCACTCGTGTGACGTGTTTTTGATTTGAGTCTGCGTTAGTAAGGCGTGCCAAACTAAAAGTACTAAATTGCTGTGTATTATATTCCGAAATCTGGGGTTAAGTTTTGTTACATTTTTTTTTTTTGCAATGCATTACTCAGTTTTAGAGCTGCGGGCAGGACCATGTTGACTGTGTTTAACTGTGCCTGCTACCATGTCAAATGTCTTCTTAATATCTTAAAATGCCTGGGACCCCAAGATATGATCCGAGTCAGCTGTATGTTTTATCATGTATAAAGGTCCATTGTAACCAGTGCTGGGAGAAATTGCTTTTAGAAGTAATGCATTACAAAAAAAAAAAAAAAAAAAAAAGTCGGCTAACTAATTACGCTACTCAATTATTTTTTATGTGTTGCATTACTTTTGCATTACTTTTTAAATCTGGACTGGTTTGCTTGTTTGTTTTTAATATAAAAAGTGATATTTTTGGCAAATGTAAAAACGCTTTCGCACCAAAACTGAAATGAGTAAGCCTCAGGCTGAAGGAAATGTGCAGGAGTCACGGGAGAAGAAAGTTTAACACTCTAAAGCAATTGAATGAGGAAAAAAAAGCGCAAATGTTAGTTTAAAGTGTTAGTGTAAAATATTAGTTTAATGTTTTTGCTTATTAGTATGGTTGAATTGAATCATCAAAGGTTAGCAGCAAAAGATTTAGTTACATAAATGATATATGTGTTATTTAACATATTTAATTATTGCAGGTTTGCATCATTTTCTGAGTTTGCCTCCGCACTTACTCTGTTTCCCTTAACATGGGGACAGGAGATCTGTCAATCAGTCAATGGTAAAACAAAGTAAATGGTGTTGTTTTTTGAAAGGTGCGTGAACACTTACTGAAACATTTATTGATTTATTTTATTATTATTATTATTATTTTTTGTCTATAAAACTAGTAATAAAATTATTGCAGTTTCAACACTAAGTATGAAACTATAATAATATTACATTTGGTAAATGGTAACTTCTTTTTAAGACATTTTTCCACATGTTTTCCTCTAAACGTTTGGGTCCCAGTTAAAAAAAAAACTGTAAAAAATAAATACTTGAGAAAATTTTAAAAGTAAGGCAACATGATGCAGTAAGACTTGAGTTCTCTCAACAATATATATTTTTTAGTTTTTCTCAGCAAAGATACTTTGTTTAGCCAACATAAGTTTGTTTGTTCATGCAATGCTGATTGTCTTTTTTTGCCAATAGAAAAATAGAATAGAAAAAATACTGTCATTGAGGTTTTTTTTTTTTTAATGTGTCGTTTTTTTTGTTTATTTACAAAAAACTAACAGTGAATTGTTATAGAATCCTTAATGAATAACTTAGTCTAATACAGTATGTAGACAACATTGTCTTTGTTTGTAAAACATCTTACAAGACTAAGATCTTCAGCAAACAGATGTAAGTGGTTGAACATACTCTCTCATTCCTCAACACTAGACACACAAACCTTAAGAATGGTAGCAATCAACAAATGTTAAAAAGATGAGCTCTTACATTACAGTGCAACAAATAATTAACAATAATGACAAAACAACAACAAAAAGTTTAAATTAAGTCAGAAAACAGCAAAACAGTAATCCTATAACAGTAACTGCATAATTTATTCATGCTGCCATGCATGATGGGAACATTTCAACAATATGAAATTATTTGTTCAGATAATTGTGTTTGAGTAGTTGAGACAACATTTGGGGCAATTTTTTAATCTGACAAGAGTTTTTAATGTCGTTTCAAGAAAAGAGCATTTTTTTTAGTCTTTGAGACTTCATTACCTGAAAAAATATCCATTTGAATTTTTTTACAGTGAACTTATCTACATGACCTCAAGTTACATAATTAATGTTCAGGAGCCATTCCTCACACATGCGTCAGACGGACGTCTTGGACAGGTTTGTTTTGCCAAGTTAAAAATAGTCAATAACACTGTTAGTGTTGAAACATTAGACCAGTCAAAGCGTATTGAGTGTTTACAATAGCAACTTTAAGTCAGGCTTAAAGTGTACCTATCATCAGTGGCGATCCATAGACGGAAGTATGTTTAGGTGTGTCCGAGTTTGGGCCGGTATTACCACTTTAGCGTTAAGTTATGTATGGTGTTTAGTTTCTGTTTACTAAGAATTTTAATAAGAACCTTTGGTTAAATGAAATCAATAGTGCAGGAAAACACCCTTACAAAAAGAACACAGACTCAAAGCACAGGTAAACACCCTCCATTTACACAGAACCTCCTGAGCACATCCGGTCCAACCAGTTAGTGTTTTAAAGTCCACTTCCAAAACAAAGATTCACATATAATGTACCTCCCCGCCCACCCCCTTGTCATCCAAGATGTTTTTGAAGAAAACATTTCTGCATTTTTTTCCATATAATGGACTGATGTGGTGCCCCGATTTTGAACTTCCAAAATGCAGTTTAAATGCAGCTTCAAACGATCCCAGTCGATGAATAAGGGTCTTATCTAGCGAAACAATTGGTTATTTTCATTTTAAAAATACAATTGAAATACTTTTTCTTGTCTTTCTCTCATTGAACTCTGTGTATTCTGAAATCGTATTTTCTCCCTCAATGTCAAAAATCATTTCAAAATCATCCTACATCACTGCAGAAGTTCCGACCCAAGTGAACATGCGAAGAAGATCAAACACCCTTAACAAAAAAGGTAAAACAGTGATATAGGATGATTTTGAAGTTGAGGGAGAACATGACATGGGAGTTTTTCGACATAACTGTCATGAACCGGAACAAAAACAGTCCAGGCAGAGTAAGACAAGACGATTGTGGACATTTGGCATTAAAAAGTATTAAAAATGTTATTATTTTTATTAAAATAACCAATCGTTACACTAGAATAAGACCCTTCATCCTCGACTGGGATCGTTTACAACCGCATTTGGGATCGTTTAAAGCCGCATTTAAACTGCATTTTGGAAGTTCAAAATCGGGGCACAGTATCAGTCCATTAAATGGAGAAAAATGCTGAAATGTTTTCCTGAAAAAAACAATTTCTTTACGACTGAAGAAAGAAAGACATGAACATCGTGGATGAAAAGGAGGTGAGTAAATTGTTGTTCTGGAAGTGGACTTCTCCTTTAAGATGTTCTCTAAGAGGCTGCTGTTGTTGGTGTCATCAACCTTTTCTGAAACTGTTTTGTTCGGCAGGAAGGACTGGTGTGATGCAGAAGCTCTATCCCTTTAAATCATCTTCACAGGTAATAGTTCATTTGAAAGGGTTGTGGTTGAACATTTGGATTAGTCATCCAAAAGACCATGGACTGAAACCTCAGTAAAGGAAAACTGGACTGCTAAATAACTAATTATACAACCCAGAATGCCATAATCATACTTCTATTAAAAGCCATCAAATGCACATTTTTCAGTCATTCAGTTGCCATGCATTAGTCAGACCATAATGTACAATAGCTCTCCAGTCCTGGTTTTGGCCTTTTTTTGGTAAATGTAAACAAAAATTAGAACAGTTTTGTACAATGTTATTAGCAGTAGTTGTAATATTGTTGTTGATGATATTATTTTCTAATCTCAGAGCCCAGCCATAACCAAAGCTTCAGTAAATAATGATGCCAAACAGGTGAGGCTTATTTTTCTCATTATTATTATTTTTTTCTTTCTTTTATAAATGTCTATGTCTATTTAATTTAAAAGTGTAAAATTGTGCCCTGTGTTGCTGCTGTAGGACACACTTGTATGCAGTTCCTCTCCCTCGACAGGAGAGGCAGCGAAGAGCAAAGATACTGAGAACAAACAGGTCTGGATGTCCTTCTGTTTAACTGAAGGAATAAACTCTTAAGTTGAGTTAACTGGCTGTTATGAATTATATCCAGAAAACATGCAAGAACACTTGCTGTGATTGGCCAATTAAAGCACGGCACTACTATCAAAACCACTGTGTTGTTGTTTTTGTTTTTTTTTATGCAATGGTAAATTTTGTAATAATGAAAAGAAAACATCCAAAATACATATTTACGTGATACACTTTACCTATTTACGTCTGTAGATTTCAGTTATAATACACATCTTGAAAGGCCATTTTCTCTAAATGAGTTTTTTCCTCCACTTCATCAGCGCTTATGCACACCAAACTTATAACATTTTATAAGACATATAACATTTTATTCCTGAAAATATATTTATATGTCTGCTGCTGACAGTATTCTCTTTTGAAAAAAAGCGAAATCCAAAATCCCCTCTGTAAACACTTTTAACTCTGTCAACAAAATTAAACAAGAATTTTGAATCTGATTTTACCCAATGTTCAGATTTACGTTCTTAAATTTATGCAAGAAAATGCCTCATTTGCATATTTAAACAGTGAACAGACTGTTTAGTTTGTTGACTGAACGTAATTAAATTGTAGAAATGATTTGACCAACACCAAAAGTCACTGATGGAAAAGTCATTTAAGTTATTAATTGATTTGTCGTTTAGAAAGTAATTATAATCATATAAAATGTTAGTTATTGTATACAGGAAATAGTTCTGCGTTTCTGGCTTCTGCCTGACGAAAGTGTGATGACATCCAAAATGCAATGTGCAGTGACATTTTACTGTCATGGACACATTATTATAGTTTTTGTTAATCATTTGAATTAGAATTTAGTTTTATATTTTATATTTCCACTTTGATTTTAGTGAAGATTTTTGTTTGTTTTTGGTAGTGTATATATACTAGGTTAAAATATGTATCTTTTATTAATTTGTTTTTATTGGTTTTAGTTTATTTAGTTAATTTAGTACTTTAGTACTTGCACAAAACTTGTGTTTGGTTTTATTATTATTATGATGTTATTTTATTTACATTTATTTATTTTCTTTTTTTTATTATTATTAAATCACTGAACTATAAAATGATCAACATAACAAGACCCCGAAAAGTCTTGTTGATCATTTTATAGTCCAGTGATTTTAATAAAAAAAAAATAATAATTTTTAAAAGGTTTTAACACCTGGATTTTTTAGTTATGAATCTGCACAGACAGTTATTTTCTCTTTCTTTCTTTCTTTCTTTCTTTCTTTCTCTCTCTCTCTCTCTCTTTCTTTCTTTATTTAAAATGGTTGTAACGATTATAAACACTGGTAATATGATGATTTATTTATTTTTGTTCTCAGGATCCTGGAATAATCATGGGAATGATTCAAAAATTAAATCCTTTCAGGTTTTCCTCGCAGGTACACACACACACACACACACACACACACACACACACAGTCTCTTTAAGGTATCAGCACAATCCGTTTGCGGTGTTTACGGAGCTCAGCAGTAAATGTTTGTCTGTTTCAGCATCTCTCTCATGTCTTTCTGTAGAACAAGAGCAACGAGCCTCTAATTGTCTCCGCAGCAGCTCCCGCAGATGAGAAAACACAGGTAAACACGGCGAGACCGCTGTGTTATGAACGAAACGCTCGTCATCTCATTAACGTCACATGATGTGATCATTAATATCCTTATCTCTGGTAGCAGCAGAACTGTTTTAATACATGTATTGTTAAGGTTTTCTGACTTTTGTAAGTTTGTGTTTCAGGATCACGGTGGGATGCGAGACCATCTGAAATCCACAGCGCAGGTATGAGAGCATATCATCTCATTCATTTCACTTCTATTCACAACACTTCTACTTTAACAATAGATAATAGACGTACTGTAATAGATGTGATTTCCAGATTTATTTCTGGAAAACCAGTCTGACAGGCTGTCTTGTGATATTTGATTCTTCTGGCATCTCAGATAGTTTATACTTTGGAAGTGGTTTGATTTCATCATGATTAGCTCTGTTGATGATGACACCCTTTATCAGTACAAAAGATTTATAGCACTTTGTTTGTTTGTCTGTGTGCTTGTGTTTAATTGCATGCAGTTAAAGAAGTGTTGCATGATAAATACACAGTATTTACTGTCAGAGAGACAAGTCTGAATGACTAAGTGCGGTGAGAGATGCATGCCGTAAGCTGCGAGCATTGTGACGGCAGTTATTTCCTTTATTTTTTTAGTGCACACGTTGACATGTTTAGAGTTCGCATTTACTGTCAGCACATGATGTCTATGCATTTGTTTAAATACATTCTTTAAATGTTTAAAATAAAATAAAATAAAAATAAAAATAAAACTAAGGTAAAATAAAATAATAAAATTACTAAATAAAAAACTAAAAATAATATACAGTGAATATAAAAATATTAAAGTATCTAAATCTTTTTTAAAAACAAAAAAGTAGACATATTAAGTCTTTGTCTTGTGGCACTGGCTTTTTTCACTTTAATTTTTTTAACTGTAATTGCATTACTTATTTACTTGTGGAAAGTAATGCGTTACATAACTTTTGCGTTGCGTTACTTTTGCAGAGACACTGGTTAATAAAATAGGATCAACTACATAAAGGATATTTGTGTTATTTAACATTTAATTTTTGCAGATTTGCATTTCACTGTTTGTATTCATTATGAAAAATTCAGCATCTGTTTTTGAGCAAGTGAGATGAGTAAACGCATCTTGAAATTTAGTGTAGAACTACACGCACATCATGTTCACACAGCGCTCATATTATAGCACTTCTGCGCTAGTGTTGGGTGTAACTAAGTAATTAGTTACTGTAATTTAATTACTTCCCCTTGAAAAAGTAAAGTAAGGGGTTACTCTTATTTTTTTCTGTAATTTAATTACATGTACTTCTTATGTAATTGAACTAAATTATGTGCATAGACTGTACATTTATATACAATACAATGCAATAGTGGATTTAAAATCAAATTTAAAGTCTAAGTTTAAAATGCATGCTTTTTATGTAACCTTGTCACTTTAAATACTTTGGTGAGTAACAATATAGTGTCCAATTCTCAGTATTAGCTGGTTGGTTATTAGCATGCATATTACTGGGATATTGGCTGTTTATTGTTACTTAAAAGCACATATGAATGTCTTATTCTGAAGACCTTATTCTAAATCCTTAACTTACTTTTCAACAAGTATTAATAAGCTCTAATTAGGAGTATATTGAGGCAAAAGTATAGTTGGTGCATAGTTAGTAGTTAGTTAATAGTGTGAATTGGACCCTAATCTAAAGTGTGACCACAATAATTTCTGTATTATTTATTTGAAAGAATTAAAGGAACCGTTTAATGTCTATCCTTGTAATCCTTGATTTGGAAAGTAATTAGTAATAAGTAATTAAATCCTTTTTGGAGAGAGTAATTTGTACAGTAATCTAATTACACTGCTGAAGATGTAACTAGTAATTAATTACTTTTTTAGAGTAACTTACCCAACACTGCTCTGCACTTACTCCTGATTTCACTCAATGTGCGGACAGGAGAGCTAAAAGTCAGTACATGGGAAAACAAAGCAACTCATGTTTTCTTGTAAATCAAAAATAATGTGTTACTTTACTCATTACGAAAGTAATCTGATTACTCACATTACTTGTAATGTCACCCTCAACACTGCTTTTACCACTACAACAAAACAAAGGGCACCTTGTATCAAGATATTGTTTATGAAAACAAGTTTTAAAGTTTTTGCTTTTTGCACTTTTATGATCACTCTGATTGCAGGTATCAAGTTATAAAATAACTAAAACATATTACAATATTATGCAAAAATATAAAATTACTCTAACAAACAAGTTACAGCAGAAAAGTATGAATTTTAAGGTTTACAAGTCTTTGTTTTCAGAGATGTGCATTTGTGAGGTCAAATTTTTGGTATTTATGCTTACAAAATGATACGACCATGTTTTTCCACACTCTTTACTCCACCTTGAATGAATGCATTTTTTTAAAACTGGAAAACAAGACAAACTCCTTAAAGGAAAACTCCACTTCCAGAACAACAATTTACAAATAATTTACTCACCCCCTTGTCAACTACAATGTTCATGTCTTTCTTTGGCAGTCGTAAAGAAATTATGTTTTTTGAGGATAACAATTGTAGCATTTTTCTCCATATAAAAAACTGATATGGTGCCCCGATTTTGCCCCCGATTTTGCGGATAAATGCGGCTTCAAATGATCCCAAACACGGTTGTAAATGATCACAGCTGAAAAAAAAGGGTCTTATCTAGCGTAACGATCTGTTATTTTCATAAAAAGAATACAATTTATATTCTTATTAATGCCAAAACTCCCATCTTATGTTCTCCCTCAACTTTGAAATCGTCCTATATCACTGTTTTACCTTTTTTGTTAAGAGTGTTTGATCTTCTTTGCACGTTCACTTTGCAAAGACTGGGTTGATCACTGCAGTGATGTAGGATGATTTTTTTCAACATGCCCTAACTATTTTGAATCAGAATACACACAGTTCAGGGAAAGAAAGGCAAGACAAGCATTTGAGATTAAAAAGCATTTAAATTTTTTTTTTTTTTTTTTTTTAATGTAAATATCTAATCGTTTCACTAAGACCCTTCTTCCTCGTTTACAACTACATCTGTGATCATTTGAAGCCGCATTTAAACTGCATTTTGGAAGTTCAAAATCGGGGCACCATATCAGTCCACTATATGGAGAAAATGCACATTATATGTGAATCTTTGTTTTGGAAGTGGACTTCTCCTTTAAGAATTTTTACAATGTGGACTCTGAATGCAGGTGTCTGATGGAGGAGAGGCATCGCCTGCAGAACAGAGTGCCTCGTCTTTGATCGTTGACGAACGTTTGACCACACAGGTGTGTGTACTTGTTTAACTATAATTGTGAGAAACATGTCCTCACATAACATACATAACATAGTGAAAATACTTTGACAGCTCATAGTGAGACATTTGACTGGTCCTCACTAGTTAAAAAGGCTTATAAATCTGGCAACAAATGTTTGTTATGTTAATCTATTGTTCTGCACATGTTTGTGTGATGAGGGTTGGGTTAGCTGATAGAAAATAACATTAACCTGCTAGAATAGTAATGATTTTGTTTATTTGAAAAGCATATTCTCAAAACGTCAGGTATAGATGAAAGCCACACTAAATTGAAATATTTTGGAAATTGACTGACATTTGCATCCAGGAACTCTTGAAAAATGCATAGCTTCCATACTTTATTGCAAAAGATTTGTGACTCCGTGTTGTTATTGAAAACTTGCATTGAGATTAATGCATTGAGAATTGTTTCAGTAATCTGTCACGGTATTGCTCATTATAGTACGTTTGCTTTCATTTACAGATAAGCTCTGATGAAGTTCAGACGGCAGAATCTGATCGGCTTGTCATCGGCTCCAGTGAAGGAAACCCTCTGGACAACGAAGATGTGTGTTAACATTTCAGTTTAGTCTTTGATTGTTAGTAATTCACACATTTTTAGATGCAGATTGTCTGTTTGGTGGCAGAAAACTAAGTTGCGTCTGACATTCACAGGATGAAGATGGTCTGCTAGCCTGGTGGAGAACCGTGGAAGGTATGTCTGAAGTTTAGTCATGATCTCAAATGTGCTTTTGTATTTGAGATTGGAGTTTGTGTCTTATTCCTCAGGTTGGAGTGAATGGAACGAGTCAAAGCAGTTTAGTGAGGAAGATGGAGAACGGTGAGAAAGACCTTTATGTTTGACTTTCTGAGAAGAAAAAAAAAAAAAAAAAAAAAAAAAAAACCTGAAGTGTTACTGCAATATATTTTATTTAAACCAGTTTATTTTTTTTTTTTTTTTTTTTTTTTTTTAAAGTAGCTACTTAACAACTTAACCCTGCTTGAAAATTAAAACAGTTTTGTTAATTGAAACAAAGTTTAAATCAGGTATAAATATTAGACTAAAAACTTATTTCAACTGTCGAAGCAACATTTCTAGTTTTTTAATTAGTTTAAATTGAAGCACTAAAGTTACTAACTGGAAATAAAATAAATAAGCTTAAAACTGAAACTAAAATAAATATAAATTAAGCCTAAAGAGTAGGAAAGAAAGAAAGAAAGAAAGAAAGAAAGAAAGAAAGAAAGAAAATAACAAAATTATCCTCATTTAAAGGTAACTAAAATTAAAAGTAACTAAAAGCAGGTAAAATTAAAATAAAAAAATCAAATCAAAATATTAACAAAAGCTGTAATAGTATATAAATGATACTCAAATAAAGCTGCACTGAAGTTTCTGTTCATTTTAATTTTAGTTAAAGTTTTAGTAATCTTGTTGCATGTTTGAGTCATGTTTATTACTTTTATATACTGTATACTTTATATACTGTAGATTTATTATATAATAAGGAAGTAGGATAGTTGGTATTGTTTATAAAAAGCAGAAGAACTACTCTGTGTTAATTTCAGTCTGGTCTGATCCATTTGAGCTGGACATTTTAGTCCTGATTAATTTGAAGAATTTCACAATGTGAAAAAAAAAAAAAACGTTTCTCTAAATGATGGAAAATTAAAACAAAGTTTAAATCGGGTATAAATATTAGACTAAAAACTTATTTCAACTGTCGAAGCAACATTTCTAGTTTTCAATTAGTTTAAATTGAAGCACTAAAGTTACTAACTGGAAATAAAATAAATAAGCTTAAAACTGAAACTAAAATAAATATAAATTAAGCCTAAAGAGTAGGAAAGAAAGTAAGAAAGAAAAAGAAAGAAAGAAAGAAAGAAAGAAAGAAAGAAAGAAAGAAAGAAAGAAAGAAAAAAGGGCAGGGAAAGAAAATAACAAAATTATCCACATTTAAAGGTAACTAAAATTAAAAGTGACTAAAAGTAGGTAAAATTAAAATTAAAAAAATCTAATCGAAAAGCTGTAATAGTATATAAATGATACTCAAATAAAGCTGCACTGGTTTAAACATTAAGTTATATTTATACAGCTTTTATACAGACTATTTTAAACCAGTTTCACAGTAATAAACAGGAAAATATTAATATTGTAAAGTTGCAGTATTGTAATGCAGTTCCAGCTTATTGTATTCATCATATTATAGTATAATTATTCTAATTTATAGATGTTTATTACATAAGTTTTTTTGCTGGTGCAAATACAATGTTCTATTTGTAAGAGACTTTACTGGCTTACAGTGAACCACAGTGTGAGGTGAAATGACTCTCCCTGTCTTTAATTCGCTCTCAGAGCGATCGAAGCCGCCGCTAACCGGGTTTTCATGGCCGCCAAGTTGTTCGTTCACCTGCTGACCCAGCGTGAGGCGTCGCTGCAGCAGCGCATCCGTGAGCTCCTGGCGTTAGCGGACGCCGCCGACAGCTTCCACAAGAAAACGGTGACCGCGAGCGTGGGCGGCGGGGTGGCCAGCGTCGCCGGCAGCATCACCACCATCACCGGCCTGGTTCTGGCGCCCTTCACCTTCGGGACGTCCCTGATCGTGACAGCGGTGGGCATCGGTGTCGCGACCGCCGGCGGAGTGACGTCAGCGTCGGCAAATATCACAGATACGGTTCACTCCAACACGGACAGGAAGAAGGTGGAGAAGATGATCCAGGATTATCAGCATGAAATGAAAGATATTAAAGAATGTCTGGACTTCCTGAAGGTGAGACGAATTTATTAAATTCAATTAATTAATAAATAACCAGAGCTGTTTTAGTATCATTAATATACTTTTATAAGTTGATTCAACTCAAATATCTACGTTGTCACTTAGTATAATTTAACATTTCAAGTTAAAGGCAGCCAGGTTACAAATTATTTTAAGTTGACTCAACAAATTGTTTTTTACAGTGTAGACGAAATAACTTTGAAATAACAACTTTAGTTAATTACTAACACAAGAAAAATAATGCAAGGAAAAAAAATCTGTATTATTTCTAAACAGTATTTAAAGTATAAACAGTTCTAGTGTAAATAGTTCCAGATAGTATATTTTCTAATCACTGACATACCATACAAGTTTTGATGGTTTTTTTTTTTTTTTTTGTTTTTTTTATGATGTTAGTTTTTCTTGTTATATTTTCCATTTTAATTTAATTTTAGTTAGTTTTAGTAATTTTGTAGCATGTTTTTGTCATTTTTATTATTTTTTTTTTTTTTTTTTTTTTTAATTTTATATATGTTTATATATATTTTTTTATTATTACATAGAAAGTAGTGTAGATGTTTTTAATACATCTGATGTTTTTAACAGCATATTTTGTGAATAGTATAAAAAATAGAAATAGTTCTGGTGTAAATAGTCATAAATCATCTTTGATGCACTCTTAATAGTTTTATTATATTTCGTTTTAAAAAAATAATAAATAATTTTCTGTTCATTTTAATTTTAGTTAAAGTTTTAGTAATCTTGTTGCATGTTTGAGTCATGTTTATTACTTTTATATACTGTATACTTTATATACTGTAGATTTAATGATGTTTTATTAACAAGGTTCGGGAGGAGCGCGTCAGATACCTAGCCTAATTAACACAACAGGAGTCCACTCAAGTCAATCAACGCTATGCATTCAAATACAGCTGACTTACCTCTATCCTTTTGATGGTTTATCAGCATCTGGTTCACCCGTCTGCTATTATGTCGCAAAGACAAACTTCGACGTCTGAAGACGATTCCGACTCTCCCCCGCATGTCGCGCCAATCGAGCCCCAGGCCCCATCTCGCGGCCGCCGCTCGGCCCGAACTGCCACGCGTCGCTCAAGACGCTTCGGCCCACCCTCGCCTCCTCCGGCGAGAACCCCAGCCGACTCCCCAGCATCCTCCTACCGATCGGCCACACCAACAATTCCGCCCATAGAGAAATGGACTATGGCGAGTCTGAAACTGGCGCTGGCCAAGTCCGACGTCCAGCCTTCACGCAAATTAAACAAAGCAGAGCTATACGAGCTGTACAAAAACCTGCAACCAACTAACCGCTCCCCTGAGCCCTCCCCAGCCTCAAAGCGAACCAAAAAGAAAAGCAAACCTCCGGTTGCGCCGACGCCTCCGCCTTCTTCTTCCCACGTAACACCGGCCACAGCTCAGCCCTCCACTGCCGCCGCCGCTCCTCCTCCAGCAACGCCGGGGCCTGCAGCTCAAGCGAGTGATTGCCCCGCCACCCGCGCCCGTTAACTCGGGGCTCGCAGACCACGCTAGTGCTTGGCCGCACTGGCCGCCATTCACAGCTCCCCCTCCCGCTCCCGCTAGCTCGGGGTTTGCAGCCCAAGCAAGCGCTCGGCCGCTCTGGCCGCCATTCACAGCTCCGCCTCCCGCTCCCACTAGCTCGGGGCTCGCAGCCCAAGCGAGCGCTTGGCCACACGCGCTGCCAAATACAGCCCCGCCGACAGCTTCCTTCAGCTCCCTCCTCCAAACGAAACCACAATACTCCCTCTTCACTGCATCACCAATGCCCGTCCCACCAAATGCCATCGCCTCGGAGCCTCCCCAAGTGGCCCACAACATCCGAGCGCAAATACTAGCAGGTGCGGACGTCGATCTTTCCTCTCTCCTCTCCCTCCTGCCTACCGCCGGCTCAAATCGCCAAATTGACTGCGGGGATTTTTCCGTCACTCTAAAAGATTCAAATCCTCATTCATCACGTCTGCTTTCATTTTCTGAGTTTTCCATCGCATTTAGTCGTTTCACTGAAATCATCTGTTCAGCCTTCCCCCATAGGCGACGCGAGCTCAATGATTATTTGTCAATCATAGCTGAGCTCGCGTTGTCCTACAGAGGGGGGCGTTTCTACACATACCACAAACTTTTTTCCGCAAAATGCGCGGTACGAGTCACACAGTGGAACCAATGCCCCTACTGGGGTGCACTCGACCCAGATCTCCACAGCAGGGTGTTCCTAGGCTGCAGGAACATTTCGTGCGCGGTCTGCAGGTCAGTCGCCCACTCCACTATGACCTGCCCGCAGATCCATCCCTCCACACCCCCAAGCCCAGTCACTCTCCCCATAATATCCTCCAGCTATGTCCCAAGATCTGCAACTACGACAAACATTGAACTTGCGCAAACGGACCCACCTGCAGCAGAGAGCAGGCAACCATGCAACTCCTTCAACAGCAGGAGATGCGCTAGACAACGTTGCCGCTTTCTCCATGTCTGCAGCTTCTGTGGCGGAGCTCACGCCCGTGTTATCTGTCCAGTGTACAAAGCTGTGAATAAAAGATCAAAAAAACTACCTATCGACTCCCGTGAACATTTCTCACTTAGCTATCGAACTTGCTCTCCACCCAGACAAAGAATTTACTAATTATCTTTTGTCTGGCCTCAGACACGGTTTTAACCCTGGTGTAGAATGCGTTCTTTCCCAAAATAAAATCTGCAATAATCTCCAATCTGCCCTCGCAGAGCCCGACGTCGTAAACGACCTGATCCAAAAAGAAGTCAACTCGGGCTTTATGATCGGCCCCTTCGATAACCCCCCCTTCGAAGTCTTTCGCATCAGCCCCGTCGGAGTAGCCACAAGGAAATTTTCGGGTAAAAAACGCCTAATCATCGATCTATCATCTCCCCATAATTCCCCGGTCCCAAGCATCAACAGCCTGATCCCACTCGACGAGTTTTCTCTTAGATATCATGACATAGACCAAGCAGTCGAACTAATTAAAACTGCAGGCCGAGGGGCCTGGCTCGCAAAAGTGGACATCACTTCCGCTTTCAAAGTGATGCCCATCCATCCAGACTCATGGCATCTATTCGGGATACGATGGCTTGAGAAATTCTACTTCGCCGTCCGTCTAACTTTCGGTTGCAAAAGCAGCCCCAAAATTTTTGATATGCTATCAGAAGCCATTTGCTGGATCCTATTAAACAATTACGCAATTCCCCACCTTATTCACCTCCTAGACGATTTCCTCGTCATTTCGCCTCCCGACGCAATCCCAGCCGCTCATATCCTCACAATCCAAAAGGTTTTTTCCAAGCTCGGGATCCCCATCGCTGAGGAAAAAACCATGGGTCCCGCCACATCCATTGAGTTTCTAGGCATCAACCTAGACTCAGTTAAATTTCAGGTATCCCTGCCTAAAGAAAAGATTGACCGAATAATCCTCGTCTCCTCTACCCTCCTCACCAGCCCAAGCTGTTCCAAACGCGAGCTCCTCTCTCTGCTTGGGCACCTAAATTTCGCCATGCGCATCATTCCCCAAGGTCGCCCCTTCATTTCACACCTCCTCTCACTCGCCTCCTTGGTTCACGCACTCGAGGACCTCATTAGCCTATCTCACGCATGCCGCAACGAACTTAGGCTCTGGATAATGTTCCTTAAACAATGGAACGGCCTTTCACTCTTTTATAACAACCTCGTTTCATCTCCCATTGACATCCAATTATTTACAGACGCAGCTCCCTCCACTGGCTTTGGAGGGTTTTACCAAGGTCGCTGGTTCGCATCTCCGTGGCCCCCCCAGCTGCAGGGCTCCCCCCAGTCCTCAGCTTTTTTTGAGCTTTACCCCCTTGTGGTAGCAGCTTACCTGTGGGGGAACGAATGGACTTCCAAAAGCATCTTAGTGCATTGCGACAATGAAGCAGCCGTGCAGTGCATTAATAAAGGCCGTTCTCATTCTCCTGCCCTCACGCCTCTCATAAGACGCTTAATATGGATCTCAGCCTGTGACCAATTCATATTAGTTGCCAAACATGTTCCAGGTTCAGAAAACCAAATCGCTGACTCTTTATCTCGCTTTCTGTTTCAGAAATTCAGGACGCTGGCTCCAGAGGCGGACAAATCCCCAACTCCAGTTCATCATTATTCAGAATTAATATTCCCATAAATCACACGCTAAAACCCCTCCTCGACGCATCCCTCAACACCATCCTCCAAGCAGTCTCTCCCAGAACCCTCCAGTCATACGTGACCGCGTGGAGATGCTTCAAAACTTTCCACCTCTCATACAACATTCCCTTCCCTGATTTTTCCCTACTCTCAATCACCTCTTTTATCTCCTTTCTCAACAGCATCAAGGGCCTCCAAGCCGGGTCCATCAAGGGCTACCTGAGTGGCATCCAATTCTTCCACAAGCTGATGTTTGGCGCCCCCTCGCCCGGAATAAGTAACTCACAAACCTCCCTCCTGATTAGGGGAATCCAACGATCCCGGCCCACCCGGAATGACCCTAGACTTCCCATAACATTAGACATCCTTACCAAATGTATCCACACTCTCCGCACCAATTATCAGCCTCTCAGTACCGCCCGCACACTCGATGCCATGTTCATCCTAGCTTTTTTTGGGTTCCTCAGATGCTCGGAACTCACCATCTCCTCTAAATTTGATCCAAATACCAACCCCACCATCTCAGATTTAACAATACTCGATAATGAAACAATTTCCTTTTTAATCAAACAAAGCAAGACAGACCAAGCCAAAAGAGGCCATGTCATCTACATCTTCAACCTCCCTTCTCCAATCCAACCTTATCAGTCCGTCCTTGAGTTCCTCCGCCTCAGAAATTCACAGGCTAAATCCCCCCACGAACCCCTGTTCCTAGATGAAGCCAAAAAACCTGTTACTCGTTTCTGGTTCCAAAAACACCTCAAATCTGTCCTGCAATCATCAGGTATCCCAGCAGAAAAATTCTCCAGCCACTCTTTTCGTATCGGGGCAGCAACATCAGCAGCCCAGAAAGGCCTCTCCAAACAGCAGATCCAAACCCTAGGAAGATGGTCGTCAGAAGCCTTCCAAAGCTACATCAGAACTAACCAATCTCACATCAAAGAAGCCCACCAAACCCTCATTGGCCGACAAGCCAAGTAAAGTAACCTCCCCACATCTCTTCCCCCCGACTGGTGCAATGCCTGGAGTCTTGTGCTCCCTTTAGTCGTAATGAGAGCCCTCCCAGGGGGGTTTTCCTTTCTCCCTCTCTTCCCCGCCTGGTGCAACGCCGGAGTCTTGATCTCCCATCAGTTGCCGCAAGAGCCCTCCCAGGCGGGTTCGCCTTTCTCCTTCCTGGCCCGGGGAGCCAAACTCCATGTCTCTTTGCCCCGCCTGGTGCAACGCTGGAGTCTCGATCTCCCATCAGTTGCCGCAAGAGCCCTCCCAGGCGGGTTCGCCTTCCTCCCTCTCTTCCCAGCAGGCCAAACTCCATCTCTCTTCCCCGCCTGGTGCAACGCCGGAGTCTTGATCTCCCAGCAGTTGCCGCGAGAGCCCTCCCAGGCGGGTTTGCCTTTCTCCCTCCTTGCCTGATGGGCCAAACTCCACGTCTCTTCCCCCCGCCTGGTGCAACGCCTCGAGTCTTGATCTCCCAGCAGTTGCTGCGAGAGCCCTCCCAGGCGGGTGTTCCCTCCTTCTTGCCTGCCCGGTGAGAGCCCTCCCGGTCAGGCCTCCATACTTGCTGCCCACAAGTGAGGCTCACCCATCTGATGCCATGAGTCTTGATCTCTCGTCGGACGTCTCGAGAGTCCTCCTGACTGGGTGCCCCAAACGACGCATTCCAACATCAGCGGGCGGCAGGGCCTACCCATCCGTAGCCTCAAAACGGGAGTATATAGGCTCTTCCGGCCTGCCAACCAGGCGACTTCTCGATCGTCAGCCTCCGCCAGATCTTAGCGCCTATTTTGGGGGGTCTTCAGTCCGGCGGCTGTCCTCCACTCTATTGCTTTTTGGGGGGTTCTCTGGGTTCGGGCCATTCCCGAGCTTGGAGCCCTTCCCCGGACAGCACGCCAAACATGCATTACTATACTCCGGCTAATTATATGTAAGCGTGAACTCGTGAAATGATGTTTTATTAACAAGGTTCGGGAGGAGCGCGTCAGATACCTAGCCTAATTAACACAACAGGAGTCCACTCAAGTCAATCAACGCTATGCATTCAAATACAGCTGACTTACCTCTATCCTTTTGATGGTTTATCAGCATCCCTCCACCACCCCATCTCCTCACTCCGAGTTCTCACTACACCTAAGGGGGGTTCTCTGGGTTCGGGCCATTCCCGAGCTCGGAGCCCTTCCCCGGACAGCACGCCAAACATGCATTACTATACTCCGGCTAATTATATGTAAGCGTGAACTCGTGAATTATATAATAAGGAAGTAGGATAGTTGGTATTGTTTATAAAAAGCAGAAGAACTACTCTGTGGTAAGATTTCAGTCTGGTCTGATCCATTTGAGCTGGACATTTTAGTCCTGATTCATTTGAAAAATTTCACAATGTGATTATTTAAAAAAAAAAAAAGGTTTCTCTAAATGATGGACCAGGTAAAAAGACATTACGAAATGTAAAGAAAGCAAATACCATTGATTACCAACTTTATAGCTCACAGTAGGTCTGTCTTTATTGGTTTATAAGTTATCATTCAAAATCAGTTCCCCTATGGAAAAAATGAATGGGATTTTTACATCCAGAATCATCTGTTAGACACTGTTCATCCTAAATATCTTGTTGTCTCTCTCTCCTCTGACGGTTTCCGTCGCTGTAGACCGGGATGGAGACTCTGGAGGAGTGGAACTTCGAGCAGTACGTAGACAGCATCTCCAAACGGGCTCTGAACCAGAACGTCAAGTACGTGCTGAAGGAGGGCGGCCGGGCCGGGAAAGCGCTGCTGGTGAACACGGAGAACCTCATCAACACCGTCCAGGTGCTCAGCGTGGCCGGAGGAGCCGCCAAAGCCGCGCAGGTCATCAGCGTCACCACCGGCGTCATGTCGGGCCTCTTCCTCGCCCTCGACGTCTTCTTTCTCGCCAAGGGCTCGCTGGAGCTGCGCAAGGGCGCCAAAACCGAGTTTGCGGCCAAGATCAGAGAGGTTTGCAAGGAGCTGCAGGACGGACTGCAGGAGCTGAAGAGAATCCAACTACAGCTCCAGAAAACCATGGACGGGATTGAGATGGAGGAGCAGGAGGAGGAAGAGGATGAAGATGAAGGTGATGGTGACGATGAGTATGAAGAGGAAGAGGTAGAAAATGGAGAATCAGAACTGAGAAAAGAGTCCAGCTAGAGGAATAAGCATTGATGATTATCCTGAGCACTAAGTAAATACAAAATTATAAATATAAATTAGTAATTTAAAAATATTATGTCTGTGTGTATGTATATATATATATATATATATATATATATATATATATATATATAATGTATAATATATATTTTATAAATATAAATATTTCTCTTTTTGCCAAAGGTCATGAGATGGAAGACAGTAATGAAAAATAATAATAATAATAATAATAATAATAATAATAATAATTGTTATTATTGTTATTATTGTTATTATTATTATTATTATTATTATTATTACTAATAAAATTAGTTTGCTTTGGTTAAAAGCATCTGCTAAATGCAATTATGTAAATATTAAATAATAATCAAAGTTAAGTATGTATTTTAATGTATATTATAAATATAAATATTTTCTCCATTTGCCAAAGGTAATTAGACAGTAATAAATATAATTTATTTTAATAAATAAAAATATTATTTTTATTTTGTATTTGAAGTAATATTAGTAATAAAATCATATTTAAATGCATGAGAGAAGAACATATAAAATGATACATTTCAGATAAAACATTATTATGTATTTATAATGTATATTATAAATATAAATATTTTCTCTATTTGCCAACGATAATTGAACAGTAATAAAAATAATTTATTTTATTATTTTTTTTAATTTATTTTGTATTTGAAATAAAATTAGTTCATAAGTCACTTCGAACAAAAGCATCTTTTAAATGCATAAAAGAAAAAAAATATAAAACAATAAATTTTAATTTAAAGTTTAATATATATTTATACTATATAGTATGCATATTTCTGCTGGTTACCAAAGATCATTACATATAGTATGGTGCAATGCTATTTACAGTCCTAAACGAAATGGTTAAGCTTTGACCAAAGCTGAATGACAAGAGATGTGACACTGCTTACTTATTTTTATATCTTATGCAATGACTAACATAGTGCCGATTATTAGATATTAATATGGTTCAAATTGCTTTCTTATAGAATAGAGTTTATAGAATTCTTATAAAATAGAATTTTAAATTATTTATTTATCTCTTTTAATTGATCCAGTATTATGGCTCTGTATGTCTTACATTTCAGCTCTTCACTGTATATGCTGTTAAAATAGCACACAAACAGCAGAGCCTCCTGTTCCTTTTCTCAGCACAGATCAGGAAAACCAGTCGCAGTCCTCTGTGATTTCTAGATAATTAATCACTGTAGACAGTTATAAGTAGGGTTGGGTACCGAAACCCGGTGCCAATACGGCACCGGTACCCATGTGACCGGTATGTACCGGACCGAATCAGAACGCGAATTTCGGTGCCTCATTTCGGTGCCACTTAAATGTCTGAACTGTCGATTAAAATATTTGTCTTCTGGTGCTATGACACGGATGTAGAATCATTGATTCATCAACATGCATGATCGCTAGTTAAATTTAAATACATGGGTGTCAGAATGATCAGAAAATGTATTTACTGAATGAGAAAACTCACGTGAACATCGGAAAGATTTGATGATAGAAATCCAAGACATCTTTGTAGTTACTATCCATTTTCACATTTCGAATTAAAAGCACAAATCGTCTGGAAATGAGACCATCCGAGAAGCGCGTGAATGCTGCAGCTATCGTTACACTTGCTCTGACTGCAGCAGGTGGTTTGCCGTTAGCTTAGCTAGCGACATTAAACACGTCTAACTTAAAATGCCAAAAACTAAACATTCTAAAGTGTGGCTATATTTCACGAGAAATGATTCAGACACTGCGACGTGCAGCAAATGTTTTACAGCAGTTGCGTGTGAAGGGGAAAACACGTCAAACCTAATGAAACATTTGATGGTATGTGGAATAAAGTTGAAAGCAGAGGGATGCACCGTGTTTGACAGTTTGCAGACATCAGCTGGAGAGGTGTCGTATTTTGCCAGAGACGGCAAATATGTGATGCGATCTAGGAAAACCCAACACATGGTGAAATTTTACCTTTTTTAGGTTTTGACACCATATGAAAGCTGAGTTCAGGCCCCTTTCCAAAACTTTTATTTTTTACATAACCTACGTTATGGCTATCTTAGGTTGGCTGATAGCGATGATTTTCAGGATTGGGATTTTGAGAAAAACGGCTTTAAAGTGAGACGGCTTTCACTTTCACTTTACGGGTTTAACGAGGGCTGTCTGTCAAGTTAGGAGCGCTACTGCATCATTAGACAAACAGACTGACGTTTGTTTTCCGCTGATCACCCATTTTATGTTTAGTAAAAAATGCAGCACCTTGTAGTAAAAGCGAGCACAGCGCAACTGTTCGCGCACTGTGATAAAACAGACTGTCATCGGACTCCTCTTTAGTAACTTCATCATCCGATCCTTCATCTCTGGATGTGAAATAGCCCGTAACATCATTTAGGGCACTGACATCACCAAAACTGAGCAGATTGAGACGAGTAAGATCGGTTAAGTGAGCAGCTGCAGTACTTTACACGGCGTTGTTGTGCTCCGCCATCTCACGATATTAAAATAAATAAATAAATACATAAATAAATAAATAAATAACTTTGCTTGCCGTACTTTACACAGGACTGATGGAGAATGTGAACTGATACGCCTTTACTAAATATGTTACGTGGTTTATTTTGATAGGTTTACTGGTTTTGTGGTGTTAAAAGCTGGCCCATAGCTGGTTTATGCTGGTCCTTTGCTGGTTTTTGCTGGTCATGTTGCTGGCCAAGGACCAGCATGAACCAGCAAAGGACCAGCTTAAACCAGCATCAAAACCTACCTAACCAGCTTTCCAGCACCAAAACATACCTACCAGCATATGCTGTTTTTTTCACCAGGGAAGGGAAAGCACCTCCGCAGCGCGTTCTTAACATAGGAGAAAGACAGTAATTTCTGCTTGCTGCAATAAATGTCTATTTTTCTGCACTAAACAATTGAATTTCGAAGAGATATTTTCAGATATGATAGACAAGATGTTATAGAATAATAATTTAATGAAAAACGAATTTCCTGAAAACGTCCCACCGTGACATCCGATGGGTTTTCCCAGATCTCATCACATATAGTCATATTTCTGCAAAAGAATTGCTGAAATTTTAAGCTGTTAAATTATTGTAGTTGGGTTAGGTGGTTTAGGTTTTATTGTTGTTGTGTTTTGCATTGACTTAATAATGTATAGTACTACTTCTTTTTTTTTACTTTTAATACATTGTTCAATTTAAAGAACTTTTTTTGTCCAATAAAAATATATTCTTGTGTCATCCACCACTTTGTGGCTTTTTTAAAAGTATCGGTTCAGGCACCGTTTTGGCACCGGTACCGTTTTAAAAGTATCGATTTGGCACCGGTATCGAAAAAACCCCAAACGATACCCAACCCTAGTTATAAGCTACCCATCATAAGATACCATTACCCATCAGTTGTGTTCTTTCTGTCGCCACTAGAGGGCGGGTGCATAAACTTGACTCTTGAGTAAAACTTGAACATCAATAAGCTGTCAGTGAATTACAAAAAAACAAAAGTAAAACAAATTCAGAATAATTACATGATATGCTAGTTCATTCAATATAATCACAAATTCATCACATATATTTGCTAAGAAAAGCCCCCAAATGAATAAAAGAGCCGGTCTTTAGAAGTCAAGTTGTTTCAGATGAATAAACAGCAAAATAACAACATTAATGTTGCAGATTCACAGAAGACAAAAGTTTTATTCTGTTTTGTTGTCATTGATAGTGTAAGTTATGAAACCTTTTTAGAAGACAATATTAGTTTTATTTCCCATCATTCAGTCGGTCCGCAGTGGTTCTTTCAGTCGGTCCCATCTAAATTTAGGATGGTTCATACAGGACGTGTTTTTGTGGTTTTTTTTTTGTGTTTATGTGGTTTTGTAACTGTGGTCGATGTAGACATCGACTGACGTTTGTAGCCTTTGTCTCGCTGTTTTTTTTTAAGACAATGTGCCAAGTTAAAAATAGTTTGCATTGAATAGTCAGCATTGAGTTGTTCTCAGTCCAGCCATTTTTAAACACTAGAATGCATCTGTCAACCAGTTAAGATCTAATTTCTCAGATTATTAACTTCTTTTGATTGTCACTATTTTTCTGTTACTAAACTAGAAAATTAGGGTGTTGCATTTCCCAGTAATAACACATTGTGAATTCCGGGTAGTCGTGAGACAGGTGTGGTAATAATGTTGTGCGATGTGGTTTGACTAACTGTACCAGTATTTCCAGCAGTCAAAGCTGCTATTGTCTGAAATCATGACATTATTCTGCAGTGATGGCAGAAACGTAACGCAGAAGCTTCACTGTGACTGCATTACTCACTAATGAGTCTTTACTGTACATGCTTTTTATTTATTAAAAACACTCTTTAATTTGTTCATGGTGATGGCTGGTTGTATTGTTTTAAAGTGTATTTGATTATAAACATTTCATCTACCAATTAAATTTGCTCTTTTATTGTACGAATATTTATGTTTTGAATAATAAACAGTGTCAGCTCAGATTGAAGATGGTTTTTGATTTGTTCAACAGCATTTTCTTGAATCCACTTCCTTATTTTTCTGAAACATTTACAAGAAGGTGAGATGCTTCTATTCATCAGACTGACTGATTGGCATTTCAATGAGCAAAACCAAGCATGCTAACTTGCACATGGTTTCATTTTCTTCTTTTTTTTCTCCCAAGGTGGGGCTTTAATGGTTGTTGGAGAACTATTTGGCAGTGAACCATAAACGCTTTAAGGCACATAAAACATTTTTTCTCCATTTAGGCAAACAGAACTTTTGTGAAAGAATGAATATCCGACACACAGACCTCTTTTTCGTGTAAAATATTTCTGTAAATCCCTGTAGACGTCACATCTAAATGTAGATTTAAGCATGTTCATAAGCATCTATGAACATTTCAGTAGTTTCCTTTATGTGAAACATAGTTATTCACGCTCACATCTTCAGTGTCTTACAGTCTGATGGTTTTGAATGCAAAAAAAAATAATGCTCTTTTGTCAGGCATGTTCTGGAATTTTTCTGACCCAAATTAGAGACGAGTCACTAAACTGAGACATAGCTTTCTGTCACTTTAGACCGGGCCGGTCACATTTTTTTTTAATGCCTGTAAATGCAGTTAAACCCAGAAACTCATTAGAGCAAACAGACTCAGCACTGTCTAGAAACAGCGTGACCTTTTATGTAATGAGAAGTTAGGTTTTTGTTATTGTTTTTGTTGTTTCTTTCTTCAAAATCGACATTTATAGAGACATTAAAGCGGTTTCATATCCAATATTTTCTAACACTTTACGTATTCATAATGTACCTTATTATGCATTATATTTTCACACAAATAATAAATTATAATTTTAGCAGATTCCTTGTTCCATCTGAAATTCGTTGTTTAGATATGTATTGTAATATATTATGACTGGTCTGTTCATGAGGTCATACTTTTATAATGCATGGCTGGTAATAACTGCTTACATTAAATTTGTATTTTATTGATTACATGAAAACATATTATTCAGTCTTTGTCTTTAGGCGTCTTTTGTCTTTCAAACACATTAAATTGTTTATTTGTTTAAGAAACGGAAAAGCTAAAATTTAACTAGATTTTTCACGTTTTTGGTCATGGGTAAAAAAAATTCCCAAAGACTTACAGCTTTGCGCATGCGCAATTAACGTATGGCATGACATGACATGAATTGAAGCTGCATTTAAACTACATTTCGGAAGTTCAAAATCGGCGGCACAATTGAAGAAAAATCCTGAAATGCTTTCCTCAAAAACCATAATTTCTTTACGACTGAAGACAGAAAGACACGAACATCTTGGATGACAAGGGGGTGAGTAAATTATTTGTGAATTGTTGTTTTGGAAGTGTTTATCCATGATTTCAAATAAAAATCCCCCAATAGCTCTTTTAGTGCACACCATTAGCCCAAATTGTGCAATGTAACTTGAGCGTTAGTTAAAGCCTGAGTTGAAATCATTTGCTGACATTTGATTCACCTTAATTTTTCATTTTTCGTTCAGGGGTTCATAGAAAATGAATAAACAGCTTGAATATTCGATTTCGACACATAGGCAGGAATTAAACGCCCTTTTCTGCTGATTGGTCAGCTGACGATCAAAGCGTGTTCTTCCTTTATTTCACGTGGCAGAATAGTAGTCTTCTGGTGTTGCAGTTGTACGGATTCTTAACGCGTTTATTGCAACTATGTATGAACTGTTAAATGTATACAAATAAAAATACACATTTTACCATACACATTTTACCATACACAAAAAAATCCATAGTTTTTACAAAATAATTTTGGCAGCTGTGGTTGCACACATTTACGACCAAAAACTGTATGTTTTACAGTACAAAACTGTTATTTACAAATTCAGTAATGCACACTGCTATTAAAATCTGTTTTGTACCTTTAACATACTGACATCCACCATAATAATGCAGGTGGCCACAAGCAGAAGTATATACTAATATATAAAAGGTGCACAGAGTTATTCACGCAAACACAAAACACCCTCATGGTAACACACAACACTTAAATAATGTAATAAAGGTTCATTAAACAACAGAAGATGTAACATAAAGCCCAAATGTACATACCTGCAACACATACTATTAAAAAAAAAATAATAATAATTATTTAAACAAAATACTTTCAAATGTGTAATGTCACGGAGGGAATTCTGCGAATATCAGTTTACAGTTTTTGACTGTAAATTATACATTGATTTGATATTTTTTTACAGGTCTTTTACAGTTTTTCCCTGTATTTAGTACAGGAACTTACTGTTAACCTATTAACCCGTTTTTTTTTTTTTTTTTTTTCTGTAGCGTTTTTACAAAATTTTACAGTTAAAATTACACTTATTTTTTTTTTTACAGTGTACGACTACAAATGACACAGTATTATTTCCCCTGCTGAGGTAAAAATCCAAGTGATCATCAATTAATACTCAATATCAATTAAACAAACCCAGCAAAAACAAAGTTATGACTGCTGCATATTTCCTGTACACTCCAATACTGCTCTGCGCTTGACTGTAGTCACGTTTGTCTGCTTCTTTAGATTACCGAGTTTATTGGAACTGTGTAAACTAGGGTAACTACTAAACTAAACACATTTTTATTTAACAAAAAAGCATTCTTAAATGAACTACAATTTATAAGCTGTTTCCTTCTGGGGCCTGAAATGGGGAGATTTTTGTCCATAAACGATACTTTTTTTGCTGTATGTTTTTGTGCTCCTACCTTGGCTGATTTAGGGCCATCATGGATCAATAAATATGACACAAAAGTCAATGCATTATACTTTCCTTTTTGTATTAGTCTTTAAAGTAATTAATTAATTAATTAATTAATCAAGCAAACTTATTGGGTGGCGAGGGTACGGGTTGAGTCGTATGATTTGTATGGTTGTTTGATGAGCAGTGGTGAAATTGCAATAAATGCGTTAAGAATCTGTACAACTGCAGCAGCAGAGGACTAGTATTCTGCCATGTGAAACTGCAGAAGAACTAGTGACAGCACAGGTTGATCGTCGGCTGACCAATCAGCAGAAAGGACCGTTTCGTTCCTGCCCAAGTGTCGAAATCGAATATTCAAGTTTTTTTTTTTTTTTTTTTTTTTTTTTACCCCTGAACAAAAAATGAAAAAATAAGCTGAATTCATGTTTTTCATTTTTTTTGGCAAAAACAAAAAAGGAGCCGTTCCCTCAATTTTCTATTTTTAATATTAAATCAAAAAATGAATGAATGGAATTTACATGAAACATTCAAAACAAATATTAAAGCATAGATTAATTTTTACCCATAAACAAAAATACGAAAAAAATTCAAAATTTTCATTTTACCGATTCTTAAAGAAAAAAAGAAAGAAAATCAAACCGTTTCTCATTTCTCTTTATTTATTTATTTTATTTTATTTTATTTATTTATATATTTTTTTTTAAGTAGAAAATCAAATGACCAAAAGATACACTGACCATTTAGTAAGTGTTTTGTTTTGATTGTCATTATTTTAAACTGGTTTATTTTAATTTTACATTTTTATGATTCAATTTATTATTAGCTTTTCATTAAACTTACAAACCCCCTGCAGGTCCTTCATGAACCCCAGTTTAGGAAACCTTGATGTAATGTTTTATGCACTTCATGTTATTAATAACAACAAATGGAATATATTTTCATTCTCTTTGTATATCAATGCGGTACAATATTATCCATTATTATTATCATTATTATACAATAAATCAATGTGATACGAGTACCCAGCACTGATTATATATAAAGACGTTAGGTAAAGAATTACACAACATTTTTCTTCTGCTGTCAGATTTTTATTTTATTTTATTATTATTTTTTTGTAATAAAGTGTTCGGTAAAAACTGTATATTAAATATACACTTGTACATTGCATGTATTATACATTGCATGTGAATTATATAGTTTAATTGTATATAAGTGAAGCTATATTTTTATATTAAGTGTTAATTATCTTTTATTACCTATTATTTAATGAGTGTTTTTTTTTTTTAAATGGGTGAGTCAGTGAAGACGTCTGCAGGTGTAGAGACACTTCTATTTCTGTTTTTAATTAGCTACACAAGTGCAGGTAAGGAGGTAGGAAGTAGGTGAATTTTACAGAGGTGTGTCTCAAGGTTTTGTCGCGTTAATCCTAGCTTTACAATCACCGTTTAAAGTATGTTCCATCAGCGCCAACATTTGCTGGACGCAGGAAACGTCACAATGTGAATCATGCCTGAAGTGAATGAATACAGGCAGTGAAAAACACCCATATAGTTCCCCGAATTTGACGCATGTGACCTTACACTGAGATAGTGGAAGATCTAGTGACGAAGGCAGCTGGAAATCAGTTTGTTTCTGTGGAAATATTAATTATTAATTAGCAGTTTATGTGTTATTTAGTGTCCTGTGTGTTTTAGGACACTTTGCCTTCAGTATGCTTATTTTTACATAAGTTTGTAAAAATGGTGCTTGTGCTGCACTTTGATTTATCATGTGGCTTTCTTACACTATAAATTGAGAGAGTGAGGAAGGAGGAAGACAGTTGTATCACGTTTATATTACAAAAGCTTCGTAAGGTTGGCATGATCTGTTCATTGTTGCGCATTTACAGTACCTGCCAGTATCAGGTTACGGTCACATCTATACTACAGTTAATACTTTCTGATTTCACGTGGACAGATTTGATATGAATGTTATGCTGTATCTTTGAATAAGTTGAGCAAAAGCTTCTAACAGTTGAGTTTGGATGTTTTACTTTTGTAAAATCTGGTCAGTTTTGGGGAAAAGAGCTGTGCACAATGCTTTGTTTGTAGTCTTTCATCTTTCAAGTGAACACATGACGTTTGAAAAAGGTTTGATGTCACGCTCATGTCAAAAGGGAAATGTCTGGATCTGAATATTTGTCTTTCTATAGATAAACTGCAGAAGCATTATCCCCCTTTGTCTCCTGTTGTAAAGATTCCTTCACTTGCATAATCCTTCATAAAAGATCCACCAGGAGAGACAGATCTACCCATTTTCTTTTACTGTTTCTGTCATTTTTTCTAAATATAGAATAATAGTTTCAAAAACATTGTTTAACCAAATTATTATAAAGTAAAACTAAGATAGCACAACTTGTTCTGAGAGAAAACATCATAAATGACAAATTGCTTTTACATGTTTTACACATCAATCAAAATCTGTGCCTCACTTAATTTATAAAAGATTTAGCCGTCTTGATTTTTCACTGGTGTAAATGAAATTACAGGGAACCAGTACCTCTTTAGTTTTTATGGATTTTTCTTTAAAGTTAAGACGTATTTCCTAAAATAGCTATTCTGAGATCTTGTCTCAATCTTGTGAGAAGTCAATATCTTTGTAGTCTAGAGACAAAGAAGTGAAATGACGACCGGCTAAAGTTTGACATAATTCGTTTGCAACCTCAGAGATATTTTTTTTTTTTTTTCATGTTTTCACTCATCATAGTATCTGTGCTGTTGTTTTGTGACAGGCCCGAGCTGCTTTACGGACTCGTGAACACGCTGCTAACGTAAGTGTGTTATCTTTGCTCAGTGGTTCTTTTCTTTACAGTGATGCACCTTCTTTTGTCTCTCTGAGTAGAAAAGAACTAGTTGTACCAGAACGAAATGCAATCTGTGCTGTGTATAAAGGTGTGGTCATTTACATCTATGTTTTTAAATCAGTGCAACAACTCTCCTGTTGCCCAAGACTAGTCGTGTACAGACTAAAATAAGCATCAACAGCATGATCTTAGAAACCGTTTTTAATGGGACTGAGGTCAAAACTTAACCTACATTTCTGCATTTTTTACATCTTCAAACATCATTTTCACAAGTCTCCCAGCTTACAGGGAATGTTCTCGGAACTTTCACTGATGGTCTGCCAGCATGTTATCAAAGTTATGAACAAACATTCTTCCGGTAACGTTAATAGAATGTTCGTTCAGAGTTATCTGGTCTTTAATAACGTTCTCAGTAAGCACAAAAAACATCATTCATGGAGCGTTTTTTCCTGGAATGTTTTAGATGGACTACTGTTTTTTAAATGTTACTGTTTCAGTTCCTGTAATGTTTGCTTAACAATAAAAAAAAAAACATTTGAACATTTAGAAAACATAAGAATGACACTTTTATAACTTAACAGGATCGTTATTGAACATTCATAGAACATGTTTGTATCAGCTAGGCAGCTGTCTGACTCTGAGCTCAAATATAATACTCAACACTCTGCATGAAGCTTGTTGGTTTTGTGTTTGAGTTTGAATTTGTGTTGGAAACCACCAGCCATAGAGTGATGGATTGCTGTTTGGCCTGAGCAGTGATGGTTTTATTTAAAGTTAAGCAACATTTGATGAATCTCTGAATCAAATACACAGTAAAGGTTCACTGAATTGTGGATTGTGTAGTTATAGGTTTCGTCGTGTTAATCCTAGCTTTACAATCACTGTTTAGAGTATGTTCCATCAGTGCCAACATTTGCTGGACGCAGGAAACGTCACAATGTGAATCATGCCTGAAGTAAATGAATACAGGCAGTGAAAAACACCCATTTGTTCCCCGAATTTGACGCATGTGACCTTACACTGAGATAGCGGAAGATCTAGTGACAGAGGCAGCTGGAATTCAATTTGTCTCTGTGAAAATATGAATTGTTAATTAGCAGTTTATGTGTTATTTAGTATCCTGTGTGTTTTATATTTAGTGTTTTTCCTGTGATTGTTTTATTTAAAGTTAAGCAACATTTGATGAACCACTGAATCAAATACATAGTAAAGGTCCACTGAATTGTGGATTGTGTAGTTACAGTGGTTGAAAAAAACAAACAAAAAAAAAAAATATCTCTTTGTCTTTGGTATTGACTAAGGAAAGAAGACTCTGTGGAAAAAAGACTTCACGTCAAGCTATTTAAAAATGGTTTTGACTTTTTGTTTGTGTTCCCAGCCTGACGATAAATAACAAAAAGGTGTGAAAGAATCCAGATTCTTTAAATTGCATTCCTGATCATGCACATATGTGTAAGTGTGTTTTTTTGTGTTTGAAGACATGGGAATTTCACGTATTTGTCTTTCTTCTGGGTGTGAAGCTTCAACCAACACTGTCGCTTCTTTATGTCTATGTAACCGTGCCAGAGAAACTGGTAAAGCAGCTTGACAGTAACTTACGTTGATCTATATTATCTATGCTGGCGGTCTTACTTAAAATAACTAACAACACCAGATAAGGTTGTGTACCAGTGTTTTTTTTTCAGACCAGCCAAACAAAAGACTCATTTTATCATGCTTGTTTTGTAATTTCTTTATTTACTTTTTTCTCACATTGAGTATACTGATGAATGACATGTTGCTCTGACAATAAATTAGCAACAACTGGAAACAACAAAGTAAATGTCTAAACCTCACCCTGAGTAAATATTTGGAAAAGAGTTTGCACGTACAAAGGCTGAAGGAGGCAGTGATTGGATGGCATCTCTCAACTCTGACATACTGCAATAACCCTTTTCTTTAACCGTGGTAACCAAAATGTATGCCAAAATATCCACTAGTATGAAAAGATCACGATACATTAGTATGGCATCATCATCAAAGTGTAAAAGATTAGAAACGTGAAAATGAGTCAGTGAGATTTACTAGCCTTTTGTGGCTTTATTTTTTTTATTTATTTATTTGTTTGTTTGTTTTATTTTATACATGAAAGTATATTTTGTGTTTTTGCTTGTATGATGTTGGCTTTGTATGTTCTTTTGTTGAAATCTTGGTATGAATGCATTTCTCTAATAACACAGACATAAAAATGTCTTTTAAACCTTAATGTCACACATAACGTAAATACTGTTTAACGATATTTATTTATATATATATATTTATATATAACTATGTATATTCATGCATAGAGAGGCATTTACTGAGAAAAGGACCAGTATTTGTCAGACTCCTTTTGTGATGAAGAAAACTGCTGTCAGTCAAGTGCATCACCTGATGACGGTAAAAACTGTGATTATTTCAGGTATTTTACAGCATAAAAAGAAGATGTGAATATGAGCTGTAGTTTTGTTTCAGGAGTGCTGCTCCTCCCTTTGTCATTATATTGTATGTTGATGTTGCCTTTACCCTCGACTGTGCATATGACGAAGTCTGAAGTACAAAAAGAATTAACGTTAAAACTAGTGTGTCCAACCCTCCCGGTCCCGCCCTGAGTTATTAAAGTCAGAGAATCTCTGACATCTTCATCATTGATCCTGAACTCCTTGAATATCTCACACACAGGTAAGACATGCTTTGAAATTTCTTTAAAAGCGGCTGTTAACCTGCTGAATGAATTTTCATCAGTCCAGAGACAGATACAGATAATAACATTGCATTACAGAAAGATTTCACAAATGAGATGGCTGATTGCATTATATTATGTATTAGGATGTTTATTGTGCAACAAATAACAAAATCTCAGAACTGCACTTTTATGAGTTTTGTTTTGTTTGTTTGTTTTTAATTTACCTTTTGCCTAAAGTGTTTGTTATCATTCGTTAAACAGATAGAATTTGCTTCGATATTTTGTTTTATAATTCAGATACACTGATATATGTTTGATTGACTGAAGTGTACAAATATTTGTTGGACCACTATTTCTTCCTTGTGTTCATATACCAATGCAAGCTGTTTTTTGTTTATTTTATTTATTTGTTTGTTTGTTTATACTAGTTTGATCTTAAATTATAGATCTTATTATGCATGTATTGAATGAACATGAGATAGCCTATTTTTTGAATATATTGTATTTTTGGATTACAGTTGAAATTAGTCATAAAAGTGGAAGTCACAATTATGTATTGTTGATTTTTGATGCATTTTTACACACTTTTTTATCTACTCTGGTGGGGGGGGGGAGCTTTTGTGTTATTGGATGGTGCTATCATGTCCGAACAGCTCAACTTTTAGTTCATAGCTACAAACTATGGAATGACTAAAGAGCTGCTGACTTCTAAACCATACATTTAAAAAAAAATGCTCACATTTAGTTTTGAGGATGAATTTTTTAGGATCAGTCAAATTCTGAAATTTTATTCTTACCATAGTAAAAAGGTTGAATGGTTGCACTGTGTCATATATACTGTGGTGTATTTGAATATGCACATCAATTAAGCATAACTTCTTAGATTGCATAGTATAGCTAAGATAGCATCTTAGTTCCACCAAACAAGCAGCCACTGCTGAGATAAAGAAATGTAAAGAGGTTAAGCAACAC
The DNA here is from genome assembly GCF_022985175.1 of Labeo rohita. Taxonomy (NCBI): domain Eukaryota; kingdom Metazoa; phylum Chordata; class Actinopteri; order Cypriniformes; family Cyprinidae; genus Labeo; species Labeo rohita. The sequence goes on from NC_066875.1 coordinate 51,639,411, forward strand.
TCATATGCTTATTTAAGGTTAAACATTTAAAGTGACATAATATTTATCAGTAACATATTGCTAAGTAAACAATGTTAAATAGACTAAGGTGTTGATGAATTGAGAATCCAGGCTCATGCTTGTTTGTGTCTGCAAAGGAATGATAAAAGAAACAAAATGACAGGTAAAATCTTTCATATAAAGTCTGTCTGTGGTTAATGGCTTTTTAAATCAATTTTAAATGGTCCAAAATATTTATAATTTGCTAATTATACAAGCTGAATTGTTTTCTCTTCTTTTTTTTTAATTACAGGTAACAGAAACTTCAAGATTAACAGATATATAAGCACACAAAGATCACTGATGAGGAGAAAATGGATCTATGTGGCTATCCTGGGGATAGCATGTGTGACCCTTGGAGTCAATGGGAACAATACAACAAGCAGTAGCAACTCCACAGGCAGCTGGATATCTTCTAACATGACTACCAACCTGACCCAGACGCAACCACCCAGCATGACCACCAACCTGACCCAGACGCACCCACCCAGCATGACCACCAACCTAAACCAGGTCGGTTCCTTTAACATAACCACAAACTTGACTCAGACAGGTCCTCCCAACCTTACCCAGACGGGCCCTCTTAACATGACAACAAACCCAACCCAGACAGGCCCTCTCAACATGACCACAAACCCAAACCAGACGGGCCCTCTCAACATAACTACAAACCCAACCCAGATTGGCTCTTTTAACATGACCACATACCCAACCCAAATGGGCCTTCTCAACATGACCACAAACCCAACCCAGATGGGTCCTTTTAACATGACCACATATCCAACCCAAATGGGCCCTTTTAACATGACCACCAACCTGACCCAAACACACCCTCACACCACCCAGATGGGCCCTCTCAACATGACCATGAACCCAACCCAGATGGGCCCTTTTAACATCACCACATACCCAACCCAACTCGGCCCTCTCAACATGACCACCAACCCTGGGACCTCTCAACATGAAACCCAACAGATGGGCCCTCTCAACATGACCACATGACCAAACCAACCCAAACCCAACCCAAATGGGCCGTCTCAACATGACCACAAACCCAACCCAGATGGGCCCTTTTAACATGACCACATACCCAACCCAACTTAGCCCTCTCAACATGACCACCAACCTGACCCAAACACACCCTCCCAGCATGACCACCAACCTAAACCAGGTCGGTTCTCTTAACATAACCACAAACTTGACTCAGACAGGTCCTCCCAACCTTACCCAGACGGGCCCTCTTAAGATGACAGCAAACCCAACCCAGATGGGCCCTCTCAACATGACCACAAACCCAACCCAGATGGGCCCTTTTAACATGACCACATACCCAACCCAACTCGGCCCTCTCAACATGACCACCAACCTGACCCAAACACACCCTCCCAGCATGACCACATACCCAACCCAAATGGGCCCTCTCAATATGACCACCAACCTGACCCAGACACACCCACCCAGCATGACCACCAACCTAAACCAGGTCGGTTCCCTTAACATAACCACAAACTTGACTCAGACAGGTCCTCCCAACTTTACCCAGACGGGCCCTCTTAACATGACAGCAAACCCAACCCAGACAGGCCCTCTCAACATGACCACAAACCCAAATCAGATGGGGCCTCTCAACATAACTACAAACCCAACCCAGATTGGCTCTTTTAACATGACCACAAACTTCACCCAAACACACCCTCCTAACATAACCAACATGCTGCCCCAAACACAACCTCCCAATATAACCACCAACCTGACCCAAACACACCCTTCTAACATAACCACCAACCTGACCCAAACACACCCTCCTAACATAACCAACATGCTGCCCCAAACACACCCTCCCAATATAACCACTAACCTCACACAAACATACTCTCCCAACATAACCACCAACCTGACACAAACACACCCTCCTAACATAACCAACATTCTGCCCCAAACACAACCTCAAAACATTACCACCAACCTTACGCAAACAAGTCCTCCCACCGTAACAAACCTGACCCAGACGCGCCCTCCCAACATCACCACAAACCCGACCCAAGCAGGCCCCCTCACTGTAACAAACATCATAACAACGTCAGGCTCTAATACTCAATCACTAGTAAGTCTTGTCTTTTTACTGTTTATAAATGGAAATGGCTATCTTGACTGCTAAAGCGCAAGTTCTTTTTAATTGCAGGAAATCACTAGCAGGGATAACTGCAGGAGGGATAGAGCATGTTTCTCCGCTCCACCTTCCTGTAATCCAGGTGCAGAAGGTTCCTGCTATTTCCTCTCCACAAGAGGAGTAAACGGAAATGCAAATAATTTTACTTTTGAAATCAGTGGCGAGTCAGATGGTTACATTGGAGCCGGCCTCTCTCGAAACAGCAGTGTAAGTGATCAAATCCTGTTGCTTTTTTAATCAGGCATTTATTTTATTAGATTAAAATGCCTCAATATTAAACATTACATTTTGGTTAAATTGAAGAATGGGAATCTGGTTCTCTGACTAATCTACTTTTCTTGCCCATAGGGTCAAGATGCCACCGTCTATTCTTGTGCCAATGTCAATGGTGTACTGAAGTTAATCCGTTCCACACTGAACAATCAAATACTGACTCAGGATAATACAGTAAGGCCCTTATACAAAGAGCATTAATGCATAAAAGCCTAATAAAATATACTAGCTATGACAGCCTCATTCTCTAGTCACTAACTGGTAACACCCAGAAATAACTCATCAAATGTCTTCCTGTAGTTATTTACTCTTGTGGAAGAGTTGTGGCCCGCTTCTTAAGCTCTAGCTCAGTGATATTTGTAGGCTTTTAAACATGAACTGTGCATTTGAATAATTTTTCATTAGTTCACTGCACTGACTACCCATTCCAAAAGTACATTTTCTCATTTTCAGCCATTTTGAGCTATGCTTTTATGTTTCAGGCAATTTTTGTGTCAGAATTGCAAAGATTTTCCCACAGCATTATATATGACATCTCAGTTGTGGTGTCAGTGCCATCTTAGCAGTGCAATATTATTACTTCTGTTGTCCCACAGTTCATCCCGGGAAGCTTCCGTGGCTCAGTGACCGGAAGAAAGATTCAGTGCATTTTCAGTGCTTCAGGTCTCAGCAGCCTCACTCGTGCTGCAACAACAGAAACTTTTGTCTTCCTTTTAACAGGCAGCGTATCAAATGGTCAGTGCATCACTTTGATCAACTAACTGACATATATTTTGTTTTGAAGCAGAAGTAAACAATTTTCTTTCCTCTACTCCTTTTCCCAGGTGTACTAGATTCTCCAGTCAGCAGACTGGCCACAAGTGGGTCAGTGGACTTAAGCAACCCGAACAGCACTGACGTTTCAGTAATAATACCCAGTACAAATGACACTGCATCTAATATCACAGCAACAACAACCACCACTGTGGCATCTACGAACCTGACCCAGACAGTCTATCCCAACATGACCACCAATCTGACCCAGACGCACCCACCCAGCATGACCACCATCCTAAACCAGGTTGGTCCCCTCAACATAACCACAAACTTGACTCAGACAGGCCCTCCCAACATAACCCCAAACTTTACCCAGACAGGCCCTCTTAACATGACCACAAACCCAACCCAGATGGGCCCTCTCAACATGACCACAAACCTGAACCCAACACACCCTCCCAATATAACCACTAACCTCACACAAACACACTCTCCCAACATAACCAACATGCTACCCCAAACACACCCTCCCAACATAACCACCAACCTGACCCAAACACACCCTCTTAACATGACCAACATGCTGCCCCAAACACAACCTCCCAACATAACCACCAACCTGACCCAAACACACCCTCCTAACGTAACCAACATCCTGCCCCAAACACAACCTCCCAACATTACCACCAACCTGACCCAAACACAACCTCCCAACATAACCACCAACCTGACACAAACACACCCTCCTAACATAACCAACATTCTGCCCCAAACACAACCTCCCAACATTACCACCAACCTTACCCAAACAAGTCCTCCCACCGTAACAAACCTGACCCAGACACGCCCTCCCAACATCACCACAAACCCGACCCAGGCAGGCCCCCTCACTGTAACAAACATCATAACAACGTCAGGCTCTAATACTCAATCACTAGTAAGTCTTGTCTTTTTACTGTTTATAAATGGAAATGGCTATCTTGACTGGTGAAACGCAAATTCTTTTTTATTTCAGGAAATCGCTAACAGGGATAACTGCAGGAGGGACAGAGCATGTTTCTCCGCTCCACCTTCCTGTAATCCAGGTGCAGAGGGTTCCTGCTATTTCCTCTCCACAAGAGGAGTAAGCGGAAATGCAGATAATTTTACCTTTGAACTCAGTGGCGAATCTGATGGTTACATCGGAGCCGGTCTCTCTCGAGACAGCAGTGTAAGAGATCAAATCCTGTTGCTTTTTAAATCATGTATTTCCTTTAATAGAACATAAAATTTAAACACTGTAATTTTAAACTGTAAGTTTGATTCTCTCACTAATTTACTTTTCACATCCTCAGGGTCAAGGAGCCACCGTCTATTCTTGCGCCAACGTCAATGGTGCACTGAGGTTCTTCCGTTCCACGCTGAACAATCAAATACTGAGTCAGGATAATACAGTAAGACCCCTTTTCAGAGAGGCTTCTCTACCAAAAAATACTATGCCAATATTAGCAAAGTATATTCTTAACACTAAACAATATAGTAGAATATGAAAACAGGGAAAGGTACTATCCACACAGGTCTCAAAGGTCACCTCTAAAATCTGTGTAAAGATGCAAGAATGCATAAAAGCCAATTAAGACATACCGCAACATACAAAAATAGACTTTTTCACAGCACTGCATATGCCACCTCAGAAGCAGGATTTGTGCCATCTTTGCAGTTTAATATTCAGCAATATTATTTCTGTCTTGCTGCAGTTCATCCCTGGAGGCTTCCGTGGTTCGTTGAATGGAAGAAAGATTCAATGCATTTTCACTGCTGCAGGTCTCAGCAGCATCACTCGTGCAGCAACCACAGACCCTTATGTCTTCTTATTAACAGGCAGCCTATCAAATGGTGAGTGTAACACTTTGATCAAGTGACATATACTTTGTTTCGTAGTATAAGTAAATGTGTTTCTTCCCTCTGCTCCTTTTCCAGGTTCTCTGGATTCTCCAGTCACTAGACTGTCCACAAATGGGTCAGTGAACTTAAGCAACCCTAACAGCACAGACGTTTCAGTAATAATTCCCAGTTCAAATGCCACCACTGCTGCTCCAAACACCACTGCATCTAATACCACAGCAACATCAACCACCACTGCAGCATCTACGAACCTGACTCAAACGGTCCCCTTCAACACGACTGCAAACTTGACCCAAACACTCAATCCCAACATGACGACAACCTGGACACCAACACAACCTCCAACTTGAACAACCAATCCCAACCAACAACCTGGACACTCCAACCCAACATAACCTCCAACCTGAACCAAACACTCAATCCCAACATGACGACAACCTGGACCCTCCCAACATAACCTCCAACCTGAACCAAACACTCAATCCCAACATGGACAACCTGGACCCTCCAACCCAACATAACCTCCAACCTGAACCAAACACTCAATCCCAACATGACGACAACCTGGACCCTCCAACCCAACATAACCTCCAACCTGAACCAAACACTCAATCCCAACATGACGACAACCTGGACCCGCCAACCCAACATAACCTCCAACCTGAACCAAACAGTCAATCCCAACATGACGACAACCTGGACCCTCCAACCCAACATAACCTCCAACCTGAACCAAACACTCAATCCCAACATGACGACAACCTGGACACGCCAACCCAACATAACCTCCAACCTGAACCAAACAACTCAACCTCCCAACATGACGACAACCTGGACACGCCAACCCAACATAACCTCCAACCTGAACCAAACACTCAATCCCAACATGACGACAACCTGGACACGCCAACCCAACATAACCTCCAACCTGAACCAAACACTCAATCCCAACATGACGACAACCTGGACACTCCAACCCAACATAACCTCCAACCTGAACCAAACACTAAATCCTAACATAACTACAACCGGGACTCAAACACGCCCTTCCAACATAACCACAAACTTGACCACGACAAGACCTGTCAATCTGACAAGCAATATAATACCACCAGGATCTAATACTGTGACCAACGTCAATAATCTAGTAAGCTCTTTACTTTTTTAAACATGGAAATAACAATCCTGACAGTCGAAGTGAAAGTTTCTTTTAAAGGATTAAAAATTACTTTAGCAAGTTGTCTTCTGTACCCAGCCTTTATGTATGTTTTTCGATTAAATTTGACATCTTGTTCACTGCAGGACATTACTGGCAGGGATAACTGCAAGAGGGACAGAGCATGTTTCTCCGCTCCACCGACCTGTAATCCAGGTGCACAAGATACCTGCTATTTTCTTTCCTCAAGAGGAGTAAGCGGAAATGCAAATAATTTTACCTTTGAGCTCAGTGGTGAATCAGATGGTTACATCGGAGCCGGTCTCTCTCGAGACAGCAGTGTAAGAGATCAAATCCAGTTGCTTTTGTAATCATGTATTTCTTTTAATAGAATGTAAAATTTAAACAATGTAATTTTAAACGTTAAGTTTGGTTGCCTTACTAATTTTCTTTTCACATCCTCAGGGTCAAGGAGCCACCGTCTATTCTTGCGCCAAAGTCAATAGTGCATTGAAGTTATTACGTTCCACACTGAACAATCAAATACTGACTCCAGATAATACAGTAAGACCTGTTTTCAGAGAGGCTTCTCTACAAATAATACTATGCCAGTATTAGCAAAGGATTATTCTGAACAGTAAGCAATATAGTAGGATATGAAAACAGGGAATGGTACTATCCACACAGGTCTCAGAGTTTGCATCTAAAATCTGTGCAAAGATGCAAGAATGCAGCAAAGCCAATTCAAATATTCCTAAAATACTAAAATAGACTTTCTCACAACACTGTATATGCCACCTCAAAATGCAGGTGCTATCTTTGCAGTGAAATATTTAGTAATATTATTTCTTTCTGCTGCAGTTCATCCCTGGAAGTTTCCGTGGTTCGTTGAATGGAAGAAAGATTCAATGCATTTTCACTGCTGCAGGTCTCAGCAGCACCACTCGTGCAGCAACCACAGACCCTTATGTCTTCTTTTTAACAGGCAGTGTATCAAATGGTGAGTGCAACACTTTGATCAAGTGACATATATTTTGTTTCGTAGCTTAAATAAATGTTTTTCTTCCCTCTACTCCTTTTCCAGGTTCTCTGGATTCTCCAGTCACTAGACTGTCCACAAATGGGTCAGTAGACTTAAGCAACCCTAACAGCACAGACGTTTCAGTAATAATTCCCAGTACAAATTCCACCACTGCTGCTCCAAACACCACTGCATCAAATGTCAATGCAACATTAAACACCACTGCATCCTCAAACACCACTGCATCTTCAAATGCCACCACATCTACTACCTCTGGAGTATCAACAGCAGTGGTAAGTGGGACCAGGCTGGTGAGCTGTTTTTTGTGTATGTTTGATTGTGTTGCTTTTTGTAGTGAAGGTGAAGTAAAATTTTGGTGAAGTCAGTGATGTTAACAGCTATTGTACTGTGTTGGATGGCAAATTGCTGTAGTATTTCTTTTTGAGGTTAAACTCTTGAGTTTACTTAAGATTTTATACACTTCTTAAACGTTGTCAACAGATATGTGTGAATTTCAGCATTGTATTTCATGGCTAATGTAAACACAACATTGCAGGACAAGGTCACTAAGGACAACTGTAAGAAGGACAGGGCATGTTTCTCCACTCCAGCCAACTGTGAACCATCTAGCTCAAGTAGCTGCTTTTTCGTCTCCACAAGAGGGGTGAACGGAAACTCAGACAATCTCACTTTTGAGCTCAGTGGGGATGCAAACGGTTACATTGCAGTTGGCCTGTCTCAAGACAACAAGGAGGTCTGAAAAAGACTCACATATGGCTCACATATTTCTCACATGTCCACGTTTAAAAATTTAATTGGGTTCTTAAACTTATTTCACTTTTCTTCTCATAGGGTGATGGTGACACCGTCTATTCTTGTGTCAACGAAAATGGTACAGCGAAGTTCATCCGTGCCACGCTAAACAACACCGTTCTGACTCCAGATAAGACTGTGAGACTCCCTTTTACAGAGCATTTTCTTTATGGCCAAGCTTTGCACGTTAGATACTTAACTATAAATGATGTGGTAATGAACAACAACAGGGATACTATAAAATATACAGTAGAACAGTAACAATGCAAAATTTTGACTGTCATGAGCGACAAAAGAGAAACCCACCGCTTTGAGATGGAGGGAAACTTTACTCACTCTGACCCTTACTTTTCAGTGACAAATTTGTACTTGTTTTGTCTTCCAGTTTAGCCCTGGTTCCTTCCGTGGCACTGTGAGCGGCACAAGGATTCAGTGCATTTTCATAGCTGCAGGTCTCAGCAGCACCACCCGTGCTGCAAACACAACCACTTTCCTCTTCTTCTTCACTGGCAACTATACAAACGGTGAGAGCATCACTACAAACAAAGGACTGAAAGAGATTTCAATTGTTAGCAAAATTTAAATGTTTTCTTAATTATTATTTCTACAGGCACTCTGGGGTCTCCGGTCACACAAATGTTTACAAGTTCATCAGTTGATCTAACCAACACTAACAGCTCAGACGTTGCCATAATAACACCCACTACGAATACTACCACTACTACTGTTTCTTCTACTACTACAGCAAAACCTGCTACTACAGCAGGGAGCAATGCACTGCATCATGCTGCATCTCAGGGTAAGAACTCAATACGGCAACATCAGAGCAATGCCTTATAGCCAGGCCAGGCAGAATCTGCATTTTGAAACAAAATCTCTACAGTGTGTTTAAAAGAGTGACACAAATGACTACTCTTTAGCTGCTAAATGCTCTTATTTGAAATGCACGGGGGCATGATACAATACATATTTGTACGACAGGCAGAACAATACAGAAACATTTCTGACCTCTTGCCAATAGAAGTAGTATCATTTTTTTTTAAGTCAGATAGCTGAGCAAAAAGATTAGGATGAAGCGTTCAAATGTCTTCAATAAATTAATTATTCCTTTTTTTTTTCTTGTCTTTTCAGCTGCTCTGGTAATTCTCTCAGGAATCCTTGCAGTCCTCCTGTTGTAAGGATGCTGCCAACATGTCATTTGCTTTCTGAAATTGGTCGATGAGCACTGAACGCTTGATGAACCCAACACCAAGAATATGTTATTCAGCATATTTATAACTGTTATAACTGTGCAATATTGCAACACTGGGAACAATGAAGAAAGAAGCTGAAAATATAGGGAAGAGGGCAATACATCATTTATTTAATCTTTGTGCGTGTGAGAAAGAGAGTGTGTGTTTGTGAGTGTGTTTTTTGCGAACATTAGTGTTTGTATTCTACTAATGTACTGTTACTTAAAATGAGGCACAGAGAGGACTGATATAAATGAGTATAATCAGTCTATTAATTTAATTGTGTAAGTGTGACGCCACCAAGTGGCTGAAATTATCTAAGATAATTATTTTTAAATGTCTTAATTTATTGTTACTGTTGCCTCAAACCATTGATTGCCTGTAAGTTTTAACTAAAGTCACATGTATATTTTTTGAAAAAAAAAAAAAAAAAAAAAAATTATGCATAATAAAATGTTAACAATGAAACTGGTAGATCAGTGTGCTTTTTTTTTTCCCCTCACCAGTGCGTGGAGTAGAGGCCCTTTCACACGGGACGCGGCAGTCGCCAGTGTCCTGCCACTTGTCCTGCACTGCGCTTCATGGCAGGCGTCGCCAAAGATAAAAATATTTTATCTTTTTGTGAGGGGGAGCGGTAGCCGCGTCGGCTTTAACCAATGAGTGAACAGATTATTAACAACCAATCATAGAACATTTAACTGAACTTACGACGGACAGTGGAAAATGGAGGAGAAGGTTGTTTTTTTTTTTTTTAATGCTCCTAAGGCAATTCTTCAAAAAACCTCCACTTGTGCCAATTAATTAATGGCAGGGTGACGCAAACAAAAATTTTCGTTACGTTTTATTTAGTTTTTAATAAATACAAATGTGACCCTGACAGTTGTAATTATGGCAACATCCGCCCGAGACCTCGTCGCGAACACCGGCTCAACAGCACAAAACGCTTCCACTACAAGATAAAGCAGCAGCCGCGCGGCGATTTCACCACGTCCCGTGTAAAAGGGCCTTAAAGGGTTCATCGGATGCTAAGTTGACTTTTTCATGTTGTTTGAACATTAATGTGTGTTGGCAGTGTATGTACAAATCTACCCTATAATGATAAAAATCCATGCAGCGGTTTTTAATTAATCTGTAAAAATAATATCCCCCTTTTCAAATCGAGCCATTCTCAGATGCCTGTCAGTGTGACGTCACACCCACAGAGGCTGCTCCCGCGATAGTTGATTGACATGAGCGTCTTACCTCAGATCAGCTGTCACAGTTCAGTAATTTCGATGCCGAAGCAAGGATGTAAGTTAGACAAGAATATCTCCGATTGAGCGATTGAGGTGTTGTTTTGCTGGATGTAATAATGAACATAGTTCGTCATTTACTCCCGACATCCGAGCCGCTGAAGATGCAGTAGATTACGTTTGTTTGTGAATGGAATGCGCCTCAAGAGCTACATATATCCGTCTATGTTCGCGCAAATCATTCATGATCCAGCTTCACTTACAGCAGAAGTGTGTACAAGCGTTTTTTTATGAATCTATGCGATCGCCTTTCCTTATAACGTGGTAGTTAGAAAGTTTAGCGGCTAAAACACGGCTCATGTAAACAAGATCATCATTCCACAGAGCGAAGAGAGGGGCGGGGTGAGCAGAGCTCATTTGCATTTAAAGGAACAATCTCTTAGAATGAGATTACTTTTGCGGAGCTCATTTTGACAAGGTAGGATAATAGGATAGGATGAATTTTATTTGTCCCAGAGAGGAAAATTTATCTTGGACAAAGTGCTACCATGTTGCTCTGAACAAACAATACTAATAAATAAAGACAAATTAAATAAAACAATTAAGAACATACATTAAAAACACAACAATATATATATATATATATATATATATATATATTGTATAAAGGTAAAATGCAAAACACAGTGAAGTGCTAATATTCTTTGAGTGTGTTGTTCTTCTTGGTAGACAGCTTTATTGAGGTTGGAAGAAATGAAAGTTTCAGTCTATTGGTTTTACACATTGGCATTCGCAGTCTCTTTCCCGATGGCAGCAGGTGGTATTCGCTAAAAAGAGGGTGTTCAGAATCGGTGCTGATACTTATTACTCTTCTCGTCTTGAAAGGGGATGCTGTAAATTAATAATATTTTAAAACTCTTTTGTTGTCTTTTTGTCATAAATTAAATAAATAAATAAATACCGTATGCAGAAGCCGCATTTTGTTAACTTCTACCAACCTTCACTGCAATTTTCACTCAGAAATTAGTAGTAAATTTCACAATAAATTATAAACTAACACATGAAAAATTGTAGAAAGACTGTAATGTAATTTTTCATTAGGACGGTTCTGTAAATGTTCTAAAAAGAAAAACTTTTAAAAAATGCTCTATAGGACAGAAGAGGTGAATGGTCTTTTAATACCAACAAGCATCTTGGATTTCTTTATTAGTAAAGCTATAGTGAAGCCTTATATATTCAATTTTAAATATCCTATATTATGTTTCTTTTGACTTTGCTATTGTCAAACATCTAAACATTTCATCTTATGAACACTAATATAAAAACACAAAATTAAGCACTTGCAATGTAAAAAAAAACCTTTGTGGGTTAATGAAACCAATGCCTCAGCGGATTAACTTAAAAGTTTATCATCCAAAAATAGTTTTTGGTCTGATCACAAACACTCATTGGTCCTTTTTGTTGCATCAGCATGTCACATTTCACATCTCCATCAAGTCATTTTTTCAGCTTCTTTCCAACAACATTATTTACATAGGCAAATAACTGTACGTCTAGTCAAACAAACTGCTCAACCAAGCTTATCAGGGGAAAAAAAAAAAACAAACAAACAAAAACACTAAGCAGACATCTGTAGAAATAAGCAAGTACCATTTGTGTCTGATTAATGTAGGTGGGGATTAAAAATGAATAATGTAAAATAATGATAATGACCTGGTGGTTTTCAAACCGCAAGATGCCTGTATGGGCGCAGTCATAGCGTGCTTCCTCACATGTTCGTGCTCTTCTGAATAAACAAACAATTTAGGAGCATTTACATTTACGTTTTTGGTTTCTGGAACATGCTTTCTAAGCAAACATCTTGTACAAAACTCGCAGTGAATAATGTAAATGTAGATGTAAATGGCACAGAGTGGCAAAGACCTAATGTGAGTGATGACATTTTAAAAATAGCCTTGTGTCATCTAGAATACAGATCTACAGATCTTTTCTTCATGCCGGACCACATGTAGGACGGTGTTTGTGTGCTTTCAGGTAGTTTTGACACGCAGCCTTCATGCATAATACAACAAAATGCAAATATCCATTGATCCAAAAGTCAAAAAGACAGGAAAGATGGCAACACTCACAAGACACAAACAAGATGCAGCATGACAGATAAAGACTGGGAAAACTGTGTTATGAACTGCTTCAGTCTTCATTCACTTCAGAAATTAGTCCTTGGTGTTTCATTGGAAGAAAGTCTTACAGTACACGTTAGACGCCATGGAATAGAGAAGGAATCAAGGTGAAAATGTGATTGCACTGAATTTGAATACAAAAGTGAATACAAACCTTGACATGCTTTAGATAAAAGTGTCCACCAAAGAGATAAATGTAAAATGATGTCTGTTTTTGTTTTTTTGTTTTGTTTTGGTTTGGTTTTTCCAGCTCCAGTCAGAAAGAAAAGTGGGAGGAGTAACAGGATCAGAATCATGTGACTGTAATGTAAAGCTGAACTTATGTGTTTCAGGTACAACATTCATTCAAACCTTCTCAAATGGAAGCAGAAAGAATCACAGATTGCCTAAAATGAACAAGAGGGAATTCAAGAGTCTGTTGTTTCTACTGGGTAAGTAATACATACAGTCATTATGTATGCATTATTTAGATAATGTCATCTAAATACACTTAAACATTATGCAATTATACATCCTAATTAAGTTGCTAATTATTAAGCATTGTTCTGTCTTTCTTATTTCAAGGGTTTTTCTCAGTCCAAACGAAGGCAGGAAGAGAAGGTGAGATTTTGTGACACTATTACGTCTCTTGTTAGTGAATTTGAGCTGCTGTTAAACATTTTTAGACACATGGTGAAAACTCACGACCTTAAACAAAAAGTGAATTACAATAATCAAGCCAAGGTGTGAGTAAGCCTTTCTGCATCAGTACAATATTCTGAAGCTGATAAAAGGCTACTTTAGTAACATTCTTAAAATGAGTGTTAAAAGTCAGCTGCGCATCAAAAATTACCCCAAATTCCACACCTGCACAGAAGAGAGAATCTGGCAATCATCCACTGTACGTTTAAATTACTACATCTATTTACAGCAGTTGAAGTGCCAATCAATAAAACTTCAGTTTTTGAACAGTTTAACTGTAGGAAGTTCTGTTTCATCCAGGTCTGTATTTCCAGTAGAGAAAGGAGATAAAGTTGAAAGTGCTGATGTAACATCAGGTTGAGTGCTAATCTGGGTATCATCCGCATAGCAATGGTAACCCAGACAATACTTTTGAATAATCTGCCCAAGAGGCAACATATAAATACTAAAAAGAGTAGGACCCAATACCGACCCCTGAGGAACACCCTGCCGCAATGGAACAGAAATGGAACGGAGATCTGTTTGCACCAGAATAGACAAATTGAGTGCGTTCCGAAAGATATGAAAAAAATATGAAAGCAGCAATAAGCTACAAGATGAGAGTGAAGAATTGGGAAGAGAGATCAAACAATATCAGATATATATAAAGATGATATTGAAAGATTCTTAAATTATTCTTGTGATGCGAACTGAATTTTCAGCATTATTACTCCAGTCTTCAGTGTCACATGATCTTTTAGAAATTATTCTAATATACTGGTTTGCTGCTCAAGAAACATTTCTGAATATTATCAACGTTGATTCTTCAATGGCTAGAAAGCTCAAAAGAACTGCATTTATTTGCAATAGATACCTTTTGATACATTATAAATGTCTTCAGTATAATTTCAGATTTATTTAGTGCATCCTTCCTGAATAAAAGAATCAATTTCTTCTTAAAGGAGAAGTCCACTTCCAGAACAAAAATTTACTGATAATGTACTCACCCCCTTGTCATCCAAGATGTTCATGTCTTTCTTTCTTCAGCAGTAAAGAAATTATGTTTTCTAAAGAAAACATTTTTCTCCATATAATGGACTGATATGGTGCCCTGAGTTTAAACTTCCAAAATGCATTTCAAATGCAGCTTCAGACGATCCCAAATGCGGTTGTAAAAGATCCTCTCCCTGAACTCTGTGTATTCTGGCTCAAGACAGTTAGGGTATGTTGAAAAACTCCAATCGTATTTTCTCCCTCAACTTTAAAAATCATTTCAAAATCATCCTACATCAGAAGCACCAAGCCAGTCTTCGCAAAGTTAACATGCAAGGTAAAACAGCGATATAGGATGATTTTGAAGTTGAGGGAGAACATGAGATGGGAGCTTTTTGCCATACCCTAAAAAAAAAAACGGTTCAGGCAGAGCGAGTCAAGACGAGCGTTTAAGATTAAAAAGTATATAAATTGTATTATCTTATGAAAATAACCGATCGTTACGCTAGATAAGATCCTTCTTCCTCGGCTGGGATCATTTACAACCGCATTTGGGATCGTTTGAAGCCGCATTTAAACTGCATTTTGGAAGTTCAAACTCGGGGCACTATAGAAGTCCGCTATATGGAAAAAAAAAAATCCTGAAATGTTTTCTTCAAAAAACATAATCTATTTATGTCTGAATAAAAAAAGACATGAACATCTTGGATGGCAAGGGGTGAGTACATTATCTGTCAATTTTTGTTCTGGAAGTGGACTTCTCCTTTAAGTGACCCCAGCATTTGAAAGCTTTTTACAATACTCATAATTTAAAAGCAGAAGGTCATTACTTTATTTATAATATATTATGTGTAAAATTCCAGCAAGAATAGAAATAAATAATTGTAAATACTGGCTTTTCCCTTCAACACATGCTAGTGAACATGGCAACTTGGGGCAGAGCCAGTCAGTCGTCACTATATAGAAACTGGCATGCACAAAACGCTCTGGATGGGAGAAACTACACCTGTAGTCATACTGCATCACAAAGTGACCCGTGGTGGACACTGGATCTGCTGAAGTCGTACAGCGTGAGCAGAGTGACCATCACTAACAGACTTGACTGCTGCGAACAGAGGATAAAGGGGGCAGAGATTCGGGTTGGAAATGATTCTACAAATGTTTTCAGCAACCCAGTGTGAGTCTTTCTGATCAATTCTTCCTAGTGGGCAATTTATCTTGAAAATACATCAAAATGACAGGTCCAATATGCAAATCCAAATGACATCAAAAACTTGAGACATGACAGTGATTTTATGTAAAGTGAACACCAAACATATTGACCTACATTTAACATTAAACCATTTTTTTCCCTCCTCACAATTTCAATGTGGAATTAACTTCCTGTTTTTACCCAATTACCACTGGAAGAACTTGCCATCCAAAGTGAATTTAAAATGATGCAACAGCATCTTGATCAACTCTTGACTAATATTTGATGTCAAATTAATATCAAGGTGCATGCTGAGTTACAAGTTTTCCCAATTTACGCATGAATTTAACTAACATTTATTTGAACTCCGTTACACATAAAATGTAGGAAATATCCAAAATATACATTGTGTTGTAAATAGTTAATCATATCAAATACAGTTATACAATTATGAGTAAAAACAGAAGCAACTCACTGTTTCGTCTTTCTTCAGATGTACTGTGGTTTCTACTATTCCAGCAGGAGCTACGAACAGCTACTCGTGTCAAGGGATGGAGGGACGTTATGTTACTGTGAATATCGCTGGAACTTCAAAGATTCTCACTCTCTGTGAAGTGAGAGTCTATGTGATGTTTCCAGGTAATTCAGAGCTACTTAAACACCCTAGTCTAAACCCCTTCCATTGGATTTTAATTTTTACAGTGTAAATGGTATTATGAGGTAGACGTGCAAAGGAATGTGCAAAACATGAGGCATAATAATAAACACTGTAAACGTGCAATGCGGGCAGGTTACTGTACAGTATTTTTTTAATACATATACACCTTTATACATTAGTGTGCATGGTCAGAGTGGGATATAGTGTTCAGTGCCTGCATTTAGGGTACGCAGGCTAATAGCTGAGGGAAAGAAATTGTTTCTGAGTCTTTTGGTGCGACAGTGAAGGCTCCTATAACGTCTCCCACATAGGAGAGGAGCAAACACAATATATAGCCTATATATTTTTTTTCACTATAGTTCCAGGCATAGTTTTAGTCGAGAACAGGACAAAAATGTCCCAGGTTACGACTGTAACCCTGGTTCCCCGAAGGGAACGAGACGCTGCGTCATCAAATGCTAGGGGAACGCCTCCAGCGTGAGCACGCTCTGAATCACATGTGTAATCAGTCCAATAGAGAAGCGAGATGTCATGGGCGGGTGACGTCATGGACCAGGAAGCTTAAAAGCACGTGCGCCGGCACCGGCATTCAGCTTACATGAGAAGCGAAACGCCAGCAGGGATGCAGGAAGTAGGGCCTGAGACGCAGCGTCTCGTTCCCTTCGGAGAACCAGGGTTACAGTCGTAACCTGGGACGTTCCCCTTCAGGAACTCGAGCTGCGTCATCGCTAGGGGAACGCTATACCCACGCCGCCCTAGTTACAAGTCCCTGTCTAGTGTGTGTGCTAGGACAGGAGAACAGAGGAGCCAGGAGCGACTCGCAGGTCTAAATCATAAAACCTGACAAAGGTAAGGGGCGAGGACCATCCTGCAGCATTGCAAATGTCCTGCATAGGGACACCAGAAAGAAAGGCCTTAGAGGCAGAAATGCCTCGAGTAGAATGGGCCTTAACCCCCAAGTGACAGCATCCACGATCCAGCGGCTAAGAGTTTGCTTAGAAGCAGGGAGACCCTTTTTAGGGTGGCCGTAACAGACGAACAATTGTTCAGATTTTCTCCACAAGGCAGATCTGTGAACGTATGTGTCCAGTGCTCGAACTGGACACATACAGTTAAGCTTTTGCTGGTCCGGATCCCGAAAAGGGGAAAAGGCCTGAAGTACAACGGGCCGTGGTGGTACAGAGGGAACCTTCGGTACATACCCTGGTCTAGGGTACAGAAAAACTTTGGCCATACCAGGGGCAAAGTCCAAATGTGACGGGGCCACAGAAAGGGCCTGAAGATCTCCTACTCTCTTTAGCGAAGATAAAGCTAAAAGAAGAACTGTCTTAATTGACAATAAATGATCAGAGGACTCTTCGATAGGCTCAAAGGGGGGCCCACAAAGAGCCTCTAGCACCACGGCGAGGTCCCAAGTAGGGACCCGAGGTCGTACAGGAGGCCTCAGCCTCAGCGCACCGCGGAGGAAACGTACGACAAGGGGATCCTTGCCCACTGAGGTGCCACCGAGAGGGGCGTGGTAGGCCGCAATAGCCGCCACGTAAACCTTCAGAGTGGAGTGGGCTAACCCTGTGGAGAACCGATCCTGCAAAAACTCCAGCACTGTACCAACTGGGCAGTTAACAGGGTCTTGCTGGCGGTCTCCACACCATGAAGTGAAAAGTTTCCACTTCAGGGTGTACAATTTCCTCGTGGAGGGAGCTCTGGATTGGAGGATGGTCTCAACAACCTCAGTTGAGAGACCGGAAGCTACGAGGCGTGCCCCCTCAGGGGCCACACCCATAACTTCCACAACTCCGGGCGAGGGTGGAAGATGGTGCCTCCCGCTTGCGAGAGGAGATCCCTCCTGACGGGAATCTCCCATGGAGAGCCGTCGAGGAGAGATATCAGGTCCGAGAACCAAGCTCGGGCCGGCCAGTACGGGGCTACTAATAGAAGACGGACCCCGTCCCGGCGCACCCTCTCCAGAACTCCTGGGAGCAGAGCGATCGGGGGAAAAGCGTACAGACGAAGCCTCGGCCCGTCGTCTGTACCATGGCATCCAGCCCCAGTGGAGCTGGATGAATCAGAGAGAACCAGAGGGGACATTGCGCATTCTCCTGAGTCGCGAAGAGGTCCACCTGAGCCTGGCCAAAAACTCTCCAAATCTGCTTCACCACCTCGGGGTGAAGCATCCATTCTCCGGGCCTCGGCCCCTGCCTCGACAGGATGTCTGCTCCCATATTGAGATGCCCAGGAATGTAAACTGCTTTCAGTGAGAGGAGTTTGTCCTGGGACCACACAAGGATCTGGTGCGCCAGCTTGTACAAGGGGCGCGAACGCAGACCTCCCTGGTGGTTGATATAATAGACCACCGCTATGTTGTCGGTGCGCACCAACACATGGTGGCCTATTAGGTCTGGGAGAAAGTGTTTCAGAGCTCGAAACACGGCCAGCATCTCCAGGCAGTTGATGTGCCAAGTGAGATGCCGACCGCTCCACAGACCGCGGGCTGGGTGGCCACTCATGACCGCACCCCAACCGGTGAGAGATGCATCCGTCGCTAGCGTTACGCGGCGACCAGGAGCTCCTAACACCGGGCCCTGAGACAGGAACCAAGGTTTCTTCCACATATCTAAAGTACGTAGGGCTCGCCGCGTGACTTTGATCATGCCGAACGGGTTTCCCCTCGGGGAGAACCCCTTGGTCCTGAGCCACCACTGTAGGGGTCTCATGTACAGCAGGCCAAAAGGTATCACGTTGGACGCAGCTGCCATCAGACCCAGCAGTCGCTGGAACTGCTTTACAGTGAGTGACCGGCCTTCTTTCACTCTCTTGACTGTCGTGAGGATCGACTCGATCCGAGCAGGTGACAAACGTGCCTGCATCGTGGTCGAATCCCACACCACGCCCAGATAAGTGGTCCTCTGTAATGGAGACAGCACACTTTTCTTGGCGTTCAGTCTCAACCCCAGCTCTTTCATATGAGCGAGAACAACATCTCGATGTTGCACCGCCATATGCTCCGATTGAGCCATAATCAACCAATCATCGATGTAATTGAGTATGCGGATGCCCCGGAGTCGCAACGGAGCCAGAGCAGCATTCACACACTTCGTAAAAGTGCGGGGGGAGAGTGCAAGGCCGAACGGAAGAACCCGATATTGGTATGCTTCGCTCCTGAAAGCAAACCTTAGGACCTTCCTGTGTTGAGGAAGGATGGAGACATGAAAATAAGCGTCTTTCAGATCTATTGTCACAAACCAGTCCTCGGACCTGATTTGTGACACAACTTGACTGACTGTCAACATTTTGAACTTCAGCCGCATGACTGAGCGGTTCAACTGTCTTAGATCTAAAATAGGACGCAGGCCCCCATCCTTCTTCGGAACGATGAAGTACCGGCTGTAGAACCCGGATTTTCTGTCCTGAGGAGGAACCATCTCGATGGCCTCCTTCCTGAGGAGAGTTGCTACTTCTTGTTCCATTACCAGACCCTGCTCGGGGCCCACCACAGTGGGAAAGACCCCGTTGAAAGGAGGAGGCGGAGCACCGAACTGAATGCGATAACCCCGCTCTACAGTGTGCAGGACCCATGCAGATACATTTGGCAGTAGTTTCCACGCTGCCAGATAATCTACTAAGGGAACCAGCCTCTCGAGACTGGTCTCTGGATGTTTTTGAACTGCTAGATCGGCACCCTGTAACGGCGCCCCGGCAGGAACTAACCGAACTAACTGTTCTAGAGACCCCCGCTACGTTGCCGGGCGGAAGAGACTGGGGGATGGGCTCGCCGGAGACATTGGTCTCCTGAGGGCACTGAGGAGAGACGGACACCGTGGAATGCGGTGCTACCCGCCCCTCCCCAGCAGGGGCTGCCCTCAGCGGTCCTGCACAACCGTCAGGACTGCTTCGCCGAGGACTTCTTCGCCTGAAGCACAACCCTCAGGTCGGGCCTCGGCTTAGAAGTCCCCGGCTTAGAGCGCCGCTGATCTCGGTCCTGCTGCGGAAGAGCACGAGAGGCGATGCTCTGCTTTTGACTCGCCCTATGTGAGGAGCTGGTACTCGGCTGGGGCTGCTCCCGCCCAGCAGCCCCAAGAGCTAGAACGCGACGAGGGAGGAACCGCTGAAACGCCGCCGCTTGTTTAAGAGCCTCCTGGTACCTGTCGATGACGGAATTGACGGCGTCGCCGAACAGGCCAGAAGGCGCAAGCGGGGCGTCTAGTAGGAAGACCCTGTCTTTCTCCTTCATGTCAGACAGGGTCAACCACAGATGTCTCTCCGCCGCCACCATAGCTGCCATAGACCTGCCGATGGCACGGGCGGTCTCTTTGGTGACGCGGAGAGACAAATCAGCAGTCCTCCTTAGCTCAGAGATGTTATCTTTGCTAATCTCGTCGCTATCGTCTAGCTCTTTCAGCAGATCAGCCTGATATGCCTGCAACACCGCCATTGTGTGCAGACAAGAACCAGCCTGACCTGCTGCCGAGTAACCCTTACCCACTAGCACTGATGTTGTACGCAGCGGCTTAGTGGCTAAGACCGGAGCCTTCAGAGACGATGACACCTCGGGAGACAGATAGCTAGCAAGCGTCTGTTCTACCCGAGGGATCGCTCTATAACCGCGCTCCGTTGTCCCCACCACATTTCCATAATAATCAGAGGCGGGGACAAAGAGACGGGCCGAGTATGGTTTACCCCACGATCTCCACACCTCGAAAAACGGCAGGCTCCGGTGTGAAGGAGGCGGCCTATTACACAGGAAGCGTTCATCTAGTTTGCTTCGCTGCGGTTCGGCTTGTTTCTCGGCAGGCCAGTCGATGTTTAATTTAGCAACCGCACGAGTAACCACCTCCAAAAGCTCCTCATATTGGGGCGAGTGTGGGGCCACCTCAACGCTCTCAGATTCGACCTCCTCAGAGGAAGAAATGGGGAGCGTTGAGGCTGTTCCCTGGGTGGAAGGAACCGCAGAACGGCTTCCGATCCCAGAGAACAGGCCCCGGATCTACCAGGTGAGGAAGGAGATAGGGTTTCACCCATCTCCATTCCCTCCAGTAGATCCAGCTGCGAACCCCACGAGTGCAGCTGATGCGGGCCAGACCCGCGAGGAACGCTGATGAAGGCTCCCTCCGCAAAGAGAGCCTTCCGGGAGCGGAGAGCACGCAGGCTAAGCAGCTCGCAATGCAGGCAGTCGGCCCCCTCGAGAGCCGACTCTGCGTGGTCCGCTCCCAAGCAAACCACGCACAAGCTGTGTGTATCCCCGCTCGGAATAAAGCGCGAGCAAGGAGGAACACACAGCTTGTAACGTGGATTGCTTTTAAGTTTAAGTTTTCTTAATACTTTGGACATTGTGTCTCAAATAAAAGTGGTACAAACTCGCACCAAAAAACAGACACGTTGAAAACACACACACACAGAGCGCTTCGCTGAATGAATGAAGCTGAATGCCGGTGCCGGCGCACGTGCTTTTAAGCTTCCTGGTCCGTGACGTCACCCGCCCATGACGTCTCTCTTCTCTGTTGGACTGATTACACATGTGATTCAGAGCGTGCTCACGATCCCGGCTGGGAAGACACAGACCCGACTGTCCCCGGTCGGCACAGCAAACTGCTATTAACAAGTCAATAAACAAGTTGCGAAAAAAAAACTTTTTGGCTTAGTAGCCCTGACTCCAATCAATCCTCCTTGACACTAACATTTCCATCCATGCTGGGCTAGGCTGTTCCTCTCTCTTACCGAGTGGAAGAACCTTCAAAAAACGCACAGAACAAAAAGTGCCTTACACTTTACTGCATGCACAGTGGTGTAGTGGTGTCAGGAGAAGTGGGCATACTCTTAATTTATTTAAGGTATTGTTTCCGTTATAATATACTGATTCAAATTAGTAATCGACAATTAATTATCATGTTACCACATGCGCGCTTTCCCTGACAAGCTCTGGCGCATGCAGGCGGCATTTCTGTTACGAAGCAGGACGAAGCGGGTGCGGGCCAATCATATTTCAAAAGAAGAAAACAAACGGAACATATGCTTAAAGCTCCACCTAGTTAATCTTATGAAGCTTAAAAGAGGAATTCATATGAGACCGCTTGATGCCGTCCGCTTGCAGTACTAACATTAACTTCGCTTCACGCATGTTTTGTTTTTTTATGTTTTTTTCCCCACCTTATTTCCCGCTCACACTTTTCTCATCCTAATTTTACAAGTTGCAAGTTGCAGAACACACGCAAAGTGCTGGCCGGTGCGGTGTTCTCCAATCGATTCGGGTATTACACAAACATGTTAAACAGACCCGGGACCTGAGGTAATAGATTGGGACCCAGCTGACCATTTACGTACGGGTCTCGGGTCCTCCGTGAAGACCTCTAGATGGACGTTACCCTACTCAAACACTTTAAGATATAAAATATTCTGATTAAAACCATTTATTGACACTATGATATTTTCCAGATAATTTGGCAACAGGACGAACCGTCACACAGTCATCAACCTATGGCACCTGGTTTGCTGAACATGCCATTGACTTCAGTCCAGATTCCAGTATGTTTTGGTCATCATGTTCCTCAACCGATGTTCAGACTAACCCATGGTGGATGGTGGATCTGCATTATATTTACAGAGTAAGCAGAGTTGTCATCACAAACAGACTAGACTGCTGTCCAGAACAAATAAACGGAGCTGAGATCCGCATCGGAAACTCTTTGGAGAACAACGGCAACAACAATCCCCTGTGAGATCCTCCTTCAGTGGCTTTATATCCATAAAAATCCCTGAAAACATGTTTGAAAAAAGATTCTAGAAGTCTAAATGATGTATATCTGTCTCTCTTTAGATGTACTGTGATTTCTAGCATTCCAGCTGGTGTTTCTTCCACCTACCTATGTAACAACATGGAGGGTCGATATGTGAATCTGTTCATCCCTGGAGATTCAAAGATTCTTACTCTGTGTGAGGTGGAGGTCTATGGAGAAGGTTTGATCAAAAAAATTTGCCAATGTATTGTTTTTGAAAATGTAAAATCCAAACAGTTGCATGCTCTCAGTGTTTGACACTAAACCATGTCCATCCTTATTGCAAGTGAACCTGTATTTAATGTTATCTAGGTGTTTCCCTTCTGTCTATGCATGTTCACTCTCATGTACCTTTTAGGTCCTTTTTTCCCAGACCTTTGTGACGGTGAAGCTGAAGTCCAGTTTGAGTCTGTCTGAACCTGATTTGAGAGTTCAGCTCCTGTCACAGGTGAGAGAGGGAAACATACAGAAATCTGAACTCAAATCGTGTTGATAGCAGTTTTAAGAGATCTGCTCCTTTCAGCTGCAAACTGCTCTGGCTAAACGGGGGATGTCTGATGTGACGCTGCAGTGGTCTCATAAACAGAAAGTGATGTGGAAGGAAGCTGCACAAAGTGAATGTGTTCATACAAACACTGGAAAACTGAAAAGGAGTGTTGATTTTGAATTAAAACAATTAAAATAATATGCATATATTACAAATGAAATGGAAAGTGACTTTTTAATGATGTAATGAACTGTTTTATTTACAGCTCAGTGTGCTGTAAGAAAGAAATGATGATGATCATCTTTGATGTTCTTCATTTACATGCTAGAATATTCTCTGTTCCTTAAACGAGAACTCCACTTCCAGAACAACAATTCACAAATAAAATGTCTTTCTGTCTTCAGTCATGAAGAAATGATGTTTTTTCAGGAAAGCATTTCAGGATTTTTCTCCATATAATGGACTTCATTGGTGCCCCGATTTTGAACTTCCAAAATGTAGTTTAAATGCAGCTTCAAAAGGCTGGGAAGAAAGGGGTCTGGGGTGCACGTTCACGACTCTACATACTATTGAATCATGTCAAAAGGTCACGCAGAACGTAGGTGGAACTACAGACCCAGTGTTTACAAAGCGAACGCGCAAAGACTAAGAAAGTGCAAGTAAGTTTGTAAATGTGCACTACAAACAAGACAAAACTATAATGCTGTAAGAAACAGAAAACATTAATCCATTGTTTACCTGGTTCTTTAGTCTATGATTAGCTCACCTCACCTTTTATCTGACAAGTTTTTGGGTTTGAGTCATTCGTTCATCACGTGACAGACTCATAAGATGAACGAACGACTCAAAAAACCAGAAGACTCGACACAGGCGAACTAATTCCAGTACAGAACCTAATAGGATGTTGCGCATGCGGGACTGAATGAATCACTCCCTGAGATGACTCGTTCTTCCCGAGTCACATTGAAGATTCGTTCAAAATGAAAGAATCGTTCAAGAATGACCCATTACTAATTCGTAGCATTGTGGACGCGCATCCCAGAGCCTGTGCTACACAAGCTTTTGTGCTTAAAAAGTATACAAGTTTTTATTTTTAGAAAAAATGACAGATTGTTTTGCTAGATAAGACCCTTCTTCCTCGGCTGTGATCGTTTAGAGCCCTTTGAACCTGCATTTAAACTACATTTTGGAAGTTCAAAATCGGGGCACCAGTGAAATCCATTATACAGAGAAAAATCCTGAAATGCTTTCCTCAAAAACCATAATTTCTTTACGACTGAAGACAGGAAGATATGAACATCTTGGATGACAAGGGGGTCAGTAAATTATTTGTAAATTGTTGTTCTGAAAGTGGAGTTCTCCTTTAATGTTGATTATAAAGTTCATAAAGTTGCATGTAAAAACTGAAAATACTGATTCCTGAAACTGAATTTTAAAACATGCAAACTGATTTCTGTAAAGCTGCTTTGTAGTGCAATTTGTAGTGTATACAGTGCAATTACTTGACAATGTGGAGGTTTATTTAGGTGAAATGTGTATACTTACATTATTTATATTGGCATTATTTTTAGATTTTTCGTTGTTGTTTTTAAATTTTATTTCAGTTAAAGTTTTTTTTTTTTCTTTTTCTTGAAACAATATTTATAACCACTTGATGTCAGCAGCAGCATCATTACTGATGCAATTAAAAAAAAAAAAAAAAAACAAGCAAGTTTAATACATTTCTTAATGATAAAATATTACAAGATTACAGAAACGGTACAAGATGATATGATCAAAAAGTAAAAAAAAAAACATTATTATTTTTCAATTACTTTAACTCATCATAATAATTTATCAATTTAAACTTGATTTTAATTGAAATTAGATTCAACTAAACAAGATTTTTAAAGGGGACATCGGATGCCCATTTTCCACAAGTTGTTATGATTCTTTAGGGATTTCATGAAATGTCTGCAAAATTCCTCAATGGTTGTGTAAAACAACACCCTTTCTACCTTGTCAAAAACAGATATGACCATCAGTAAATTTGAGGCCCTGAACTGCAAGATGGGAGAAAAAAATCTATGGGGGAAAAAGTATATAGTGCTTAAAATCATTCCTGAGTTGAAGTCTTTATCCTTTCTCCTCGATTTTTTTATTTTATTTTTTTTCTCTCTCTCTTCAAAAATAGCTAGCTAATATTAGCATGCTGTACCGACCTCAGTCACAAGATGTCACAATCAGTATGCAGGAAATCTACTGCTTAAACCACCTTAAATCTTGAATAACACATTTACATGAAGGATTTGCATGTCCTTATGTATAAATGTATAAATGCTTGTTTCTTAACTAATTTGACCATCTTGACAATGAGAGAAAACATTCTTATAGAGGTGAGAGAAAGGCAAAATAGGCCTATGTAGTCTACATAAATGTCAGATCACTGTAATAATAGTAAAAATAGTAGTAAATACAGAAATAAAAGTTACTTGCAGATTACTTTGACAGATTTATCAATTGAAACACATGCGTCAGTAACCCCATGAGCACTGTGAAGTTATGGATGTAAATACTATGTAATACGATACTATTTGACTTTAAAAAAAACTTTCTGTTCTACTCTTTTTCCCTTTCTAGCTTGTACTTATCTAAACAATGCCTGTTATATGGTATTATGAGCACTTCCTAAGTCATTTTGCCTCTTTAGGACAAATCGCTTGATGTATTCCCGACTTGTAAGTCGCTTTGGATAAAAGCGTCTGCTGAATGAATAAA
The DNA here is from genome assembly GCF_022985175.1 of Labeo rohita. Taxonomy (NCBI): domain Eukaryota; kingdom Metazoa; phylum Chordata; class Actinopteri; order Cypriniformes; family Cyprinidae; genus Labeo; species Labeo rohita. Next base: position 51,665,684 of record NC_066875.1, read on the forward strand.
TGTAAATAAACAAATAATCTCTAGTATAAACAATGGTTCACTCATAGTTATATGTTTTTTTTTTTTACATAATTTGTATAAAGTAACATTCTAACCCACATGCAAAATAGCAGTACCAACATACAAACACTGAAAATCCCCTGAAAACCAACAGAATATCACATAACCATGGAGATTTATAAATATAACAATCAATAATTGGAAGGTGGAGGGTTTTTGAAGCGTGCTGTACGCTGCTACGGCAAAGGCTGGCCAAGTATAATTTATAGTTTAATGGCACAGTTTATTTTAATTTGACCTATTTATATATAATTTTACATTTGAACTCAGTGGCAAGTCAGATGGTTACATCAGAGCTGGCCTCTCTCCAGACAGCAGTGTAGGAGATCAAATCCAGTTGCTTTTTTAATCATGTGTAATCTTAATCTTTAACTTTAGTTCATTGATTAGTTTACTATTCACATCCTCAGGGTCAAGGAGCCGCTGTCTATTCTTGAACCAACGTGAAGGGTGCACTGAAGTTAGTTCTTTCATTCCACAATGAACAATCAAAGACTCAGGATAATACAGTAAATCCGATTTGATAGAGCCTTCTCTACAAAGAAACTGTTAGTATACAATTAAATAAAAACAGGTTGCGGTGTCTATATTGGTGTCTATATAAGTTCTATATTGTATATTTTGTTTTGTAGTAGTAAATGTCATTCCTCCTCTGCTCATTTTCCAGTTTCTTTGGATTCTCCAGTCACTAGACTAGGGGTAGGCAAGTTCGCTCCTAGAGAGCTGCTGTTCTGGTGTGTGTTTCCCGTACAACGACGTAACTCACTGATTAACCTCCATAGTACGATGCAATGTTGTGGAAATGAACTAGCTAGTCACGACTGTTTCCCGAACAAGGTCGCATCTCCGTCTTTTGAACCACATTAGTTGAACAATGTAGGGCCGTTGTTAATGACATCACCAAGTAATAATTTATGCTATTTAACTTATTAGACATCTCTAAAATACAGCTATATTAAACATGGCACGGGTGACTAATTTACTATTTTTTGTTCCGTGTCATTTCGCTTTATTTGATGTTTGATTCATCGTGGGTTTCCTCTTACGTCATACTCCGGGGTTCCCGTAGGCATTTATGCACATTCGCACTAGGCAAAAACGTCGCTTGTAGAGGAATCTTAAAAATACATAGATTAAAATGCATTTATATTTAGATGGAGTGAAAGATATAGATTGTACGGCATGTTAGCTTGCTTACTGTGCCCAAGAGCATAATTTATTGAGCCCATATGTCTTACTAACAAGGAACTATGCTTCTAACGACAGGTCAAGAGCTGTAGTTCCAACCACGTAAGTTTGTGATGCTGTTTGCGAATGTTCGTTTGAACTGTTGAACTGTGGTTTTGGGAAACATCGAATCATTGAACTATGTTGGTAACAACGGAACTTGTGACCATAGTTGTCTAACGATGCTTTTGGGAAACACACCCCTGCACAGTTTAACTCCAACCCTAATCAGACACACCTGAACAAGTATGGAACGGAGTACTGAAAGAAAGCCAAGTCTCACATCCCACGAATGTCTACAAATTCTACAAATTGGTTGATCTAACCAGCACTAACAGTTCAGATGTTGCCATAATAACACCCACTACAAATACAGACTCTAATACTACCACTCTTACCGTTTCTACTACTACTACTACTGGGTCATTCTATAATTAGGGGTACATTTAGAATTTGACAATGTGAAGAAAACAGTTTTCCTGTTTCACAAAAACCCTAACATGACCTTGCTTGTTGACATTTTTAGTGTTTTGGGCCTATACTCGACATGGAAGCCTGAGCATATGGTATCTTTAGAAATATATTTTCATAAACAAAACATAAGTTTTAGTTAAATTGTCTTGTTAAAATTTGCAGCAACTTGTGTAACACTGTTGGCAGTCAATTAATCCACTCTTGACACAGGTTTGCTAGTTTAACCAATATTAGGGGAAAGAGAGTACAAAACTTCGGTAACACTTTAGAATACAGATCCGTCATTAGTGAATAACTACACAGGAACAAATGACTAATGCACTATTAACATTCTAGTAACTACTATTGACTAACAAGAAACTCTGATTAACGAATCAGTAAGTAATAGTGCTCAGTGGAACATGGTAGTTCACTATTAGCTAAACAGTAACTACTATTTTTTTATATCTAATAAGAACTACTATATACATGTTCATAATTACTTTAAATGATGCAAAATGTATAGTAAAGATCATGGTAACCCACTAATAATGACTCAGGTAATACCAAATGCTTCAGAGGGAATTACTATTTTTTTGGATCCGTATTCTAAAGTGAAGATCATGAGAACTCTCTAGTAATGACTGAAATCATTGTAAGCTATTGAGGCATATGTAAGGTTTTGGATAGTAGTTACTGAAGTGTTACTACATACTTCAGAAGGAATTACTAATTATCTGGATCCGTAATCTAAAGTGAACATCATGGTAACCCACTAGTAATGACTTAAGCGTTACCAAAGCCATTGGAAGTATGGCTATCCAGAACCTTACAAAAACCTCAATAATTTTAATGACTTCAGTCATTACTAAGGAGTTTTCATGATCTTCACTTTAGAATATGGATCCAAAAAAAAAAAAAAAAATAGTAATTCCTTCTGAAGTATTTGGTAATACCTGAGTCGTTAATAGTGGGTTATCGTAATCTTTACTATACATTTTGCACTATTTACATTAATTATGAACATGTGTATAGTAGTTCTTAGTAGTTCTCTGGGAGATATGAAAAAATAGTAGTTACTGATTAGCTAATAGTGAACTACCATGATCAACTGAGCATTATTACTTACTGATTCGTTAATCAGAATTTCTTGTTAGTTAACAGTAGTTACTAGAATGTTAATACTACATTAGTCATTTGTTCCTGTGTAGTTATTCATCAATGACGGATCCGTACTCTAAAGTGTTAAAACTTCTAGTGTTTCATCCATGTGCTTCTATAGGAAACATCATCATACTCAATACAAATTATGCGAGAACGGGACAAACCATTCTTTTTGGGTTGGGGGGTTCTAGTGGGTAACTTAGCTGACAATGATTTTTCGGACACAAAACAAGTTATATCACAATAAACACTTATTATTTTTGAAGCACAGACCCAAATGTCTTGATAACGTACTCTAACTGAAGGCAAAACTAAGAAATTAATTTATATTTGAGGTAATTTTCATGCTTAAATGCAGAGTAGAATAAGCAGCTTCACAAATCTGACAGCTGAATAGCAGGGTTGTATGTGATACGAACATCATTTTTAAACAAAAGATACGGCTTTTTCAACATACAGTAGTGTGATTGGTAAAAATATAATTGTGTACTAGAAAATTAAGCATTGGAGCTTCATACTGATGAAAATATATTAAAAATGTACTTCACGGACATGAGATGTACCCAGAATTGTAGAATGATACTATTACGGCGACGACTGCTACAGCAAACCTGCTACTTTACAGATTCACCAAAGGATGAGAAAATATGAAAGATGTTTTAGGAAGAAAAATATTAAAATAAAAAGCTAACTGTTAAAAATGTAAAACTTTTGAAAAACCTTTATGGGTTAATGAAACTAATGCCTTACTCAGTGGAAATACTCCCTTCACTGGTTTTGTTCCATCAACATGTCACATTTCATTCATCTCCATCAACAGTCATTTTCTTAGTCTCCATCCAAGGAAAAAAAAAAAAAAGAGAGACATCAACGTTATTTACATAGGCAAAAGAATTGTATGCCTAGTCAAATGAACTGCACAACCAAGGAACTGGAAGCACTGGAAGCCAAGAAAAAAATACTATAAAGCAGACATTTGTAGAAGTAAGATTTGTGGCAGATTAGTGTAGATGGAGCTTGAAAATGAAAATGTAAAACTCATAATGATGACCTGGTAGTTTTCAAAGCCCAAGACTCCGGTACGGGTGCAGCCATAGTGCGCTCATTCACAGTTTGTACTCTTCTGAGTAAGCAATTTGGGAACATTTACATTCACATTCACATTCATGTTTTGAAGAAAGCCATTGTCCAAAATAGGTTCAAACACAAATTGACCCATGCTGATGAAACAGTGTTTGTGTGCTCTCAGGTAGTTTTGACAGGCAGCCTTCATGCATAAACCAACATAATGCAAAAGTCTTGTGAACTTCTGAAGTCTTAAGAAATTTTAAAATGGCAGGTGCAGTACTCACAAGATGAAAACAACATGCAGTATGACCGATAAAGACTGGAGAAACTGTCATATGAAGCCCTTCTGTGGCACCGCTCTGATTTGTTTTGTTATTTAGGAGCTTGATAGCTTCAGTCTTCATTCAATTCAAAAATTTTACTGAAAGAAAGTCACACAGGTTAAAACGGCATGGAATAATGACAGAATTTAAGTAAAAGTGTGATGCCACTGAATTTGAATACCAAAGTGAATACAAACCTCAGTGTAGTTCAGGAAGATTGTCCCTTGGTCAGGAGAAGAGGCAAAAGCAAGTTGACAAACCGATCCAGTTTGGTGGATTTTACTATTGTTGTTGATATTTACACCTAGTATTTAATGTAAGCATGTCAACTTATACCCTGACTTGCTTTAGATATATGTGTCCGCCAAAGAAATAGATGTAAAATTTCAATTGCATTGACATTTTCATATCGTTAATCACTAAACGTTAGCATTATTAGTTAGCATTATTCTCAATGAGAATGTGTTCACTTGTTTTGTTGCTAAAAGATGGTGTTGTTTTTTTCTGTAAACTTTTTCCAGCTTTCATTCAAGAAGAAGAATGGGAGGAGAAACAGTATCATGTGACTCTAATGTAAAGTTAAACTAATGTGTTTCTCCCAGGAACAATATTCATCCAGCCATCTTCAAAAGAAAGCAGAAAGAACGAATCACCTGAAATTAACATGAGGGATTTCTACAAGAGTCTGCTGTTTTTACTAGGTAAGTAAAACATACAAGCTGTCTAATATCTTGGTAGAACTTTTTTTTTTTACAGTCCTGTTCCTCATTTGCATACTACGTACTAAAGCAATTACAATAACTAGGAACTAACCCTGAACCTACCCCATGTAGTTACCTTATATTACCAGTACTTTCTTATTATCTTATAAGTATATTGACAGTACATATAAGTACACATACTGTAAAATAACGTGCAACCAATACTATTTAGTTTGTTTCTAGCTTTATCTTTCAGACAGAGACACATAACAAAACTGAATGTGTTGTTCTTGGATTATGTTATCTAAACACGCTTAAACTATATACTTCTACTTAAGAAGCTAAACTGTGTAAGATACACCTCAGAGATCATACAGATTTTTTTGTTAGTGTAAATCTAACAAAATGTAGGTTTATACTCATAAAAGAAAAGTCTATTTAAATGTCTAAATACTGAGCATCATTCTGTTTTTCTGACTTCAAGGATATTTCTCAGTTCAAACAAAGGCAGCAAAAGAAGGTGAGATTTCTTGAATTAAAAATGAATTTGAATTTTTTGTTAATTAGTTTGTGCTGCTTTGAAACACTGATAACCTTCCAGAAGTGATTATGCGATACTGAAGATCCACCCACCTCACAACATCTCAATGACTCAAGATCATTGACTGCAAACATATATATATATATATATATATATATTTTTTTTTTTTTTACTTTTGAAATGTGCGAGAGACCAACAATGAGCAACAGTCAATGAAACTACAATAGACTTAAAAAAATGGAGAAAGTGAGGGATTGGGAGGAACAAACAATAATTAAATTGAAAGATCCTTCAGAAATCTTTATACTCATTTGATGCTCAAGATTCTATTCACAGATGAAAATAAAACTCAAAGGGAGCTTTAATTTGAAGTATAAATCTTGTTCCATTAAATGTTATCAACATAATTTCAGATTATGCATCCTTCAAATAAATAATTGTAATTGTAAGGAAGATTTTTCCATTGAACATATTCCAGTGAATGTAGCAACATGGGGTACAGCCGTTCAGTCGACAGTAAGTTTCAACTGGTACGCCGAAAACGCGCTGGATGGGAACAGCTTATCCTGTACTCATACTGCATCACAAAGTGACCCGTGGTGGAAGGTGGATCTGCCGAAGACGTACAGCGTGAACACAGTGACCATCACTAACAGACCAGACTGCTGTGACACCAGGATAAACGGGGCAGAGATTCGAGTTGGAAACTCTGCTTTAGATGTTTTCGGCAACCCATTGTGAGTCTTTCTGACATTCTTATATAACTACAGACTTTATAATTTCATAACTGTTAATAAATAAAGAAATAATACGAGTTTTTCATATATTCACTATTTGGAGGTGTTTAGACTATGTTAATACTGGTATAAGACCACAAAATAAAATCAAATAGCTACAGAAAGCAGCAAGAGTTCACTGGAATTGCCTGTAGGAATTCAAAATCACCCTATCCAAATCCTCAAGAAACTACATTTTTATGACAATACATTTTCACACAAATAATCCAAAACTTTCTTCAATTCTATACTTAAAAATAATGTAAACTTGAGGTTAAGTGAGGCAGATGTCAATTCACTTCACTTCAGTGATATAATATCACATTATGAAATATACAAAGTGTTGTAAAGAAAGAGAACAATATTGTATATAATGCAAATAACGTCATACTGAGCAGCAAAAAAAAAAAAAACACAGGAGCAACTCACTCTTTTGTCATTCTCCAGATGTGCTGTAGTTTCTACTATTCCAGCCGGAGCTACCTACAGCTACTCGTGTCATGGGATGGAGGGACGTTACGTTTTTGTGACTATTCCTGGAACTTCAAAAATTCTTACTGTCTGTGAAGTGGGAGTCTATGTGACTTTACCAGGTAATTCAAAAGCTGGTCTACACCCTTACCAGAGGAATATGACTTTTTTAAAGCTTTTCTCATTTCATTAGTGTTTAATATAGTTTGTTCTACAGTTCATGTCAGATTTTGTTGCAGGTAGTTTTTGCAATTTCATGATTTGCCCATTCAGGTAGATAGGACTTTGTCTTTGATGCCTAAAAATTGCTGCTCAGAGGTGCTGCAAATACAGCCGCAGAGTGAAAAGATTTATTTATTTGGAAAGGACTTTGTCAAGACTCCACCAGTTCAGACAGACCTGATAGAAATGCATTCCTAGATTGAAGAAAAACTCCAGAAACATGTTCAAAGATTATAACACTGCGATATCTTACAGTTAATCTGGCAACAGAAAAAAACGTCACACAGTCGTCAACCATTGGCACCTGGTTTGCACCACAGGCCATTGATTCAAATCCAGGTTTCAAAAACCCAGGATCATCGTGTTCCTCAACCAATGGTCAGACTAACCCATGGTGGAGGGTGGATCTGCGTTATATTTACAGAGTTAGTAGAGTAGTCGTCACAAACAGACTTGACTGCTGTCCAGAACGAATAAATGGAGCTGAGATTCACATCGGAAACTCTCTGGAGAACAACGGCAACAACAATCCCATGTGAGATCCTCCTTCAGTGGCTTAATATCCATAAAAATCCCTGAAAACACATATGAAGAAAGACTAGAAAGCTAAATTATGTTTTCTCTGCCTCTCTTCAGATGCGCTGTGATTTCTAGCATTCCAGCTGGTGTTTCCTCCATGTACCCATGTAACGATATGGAGGGTCGATACGTGAATCTGTTCATCCCTGGAGATTCAAGGTTTCTTACTCTGTGTGAGGTGGAGGTCTATGGAGAAGGTGTGATCAAACAAGCATATTTGTTTGATCAACAATAGTTGAAATTTGGCAATTTATTTTATTGGAACAACAGTTGCATGCTCTTAGCTTTCAATAATTCACTACATAAAATGCATTTGTGTCCATTTTAGTGCAAAGTGAATGTGTATTTAATGTCATCTGGGTCTTTTTTGATTTACATTGTGTATTTTTGCTTGTGATTTTCAAAGATCATTACACAACCTCTAATTGCATCTATCTTATCTTAAATGACACATGCATTTCCACCAAACTGCTTGTCGTCACAATGCATATCAAGTTTTGTAATATTTACATTTAGCGTTTGCTTTTCCCTTCTATACGGCACTCTCATGTGCCTTTTTAGGTCCTTTACTGAAAAACACCTTTGTGAAGATGAAGCTGAAGTCTAGTTCGAGTCTGTCTGAACCTGATTTGAGAGTCCAGCTCCTGTCACAGGTGAGAGAGGGAAACAAACAGAAATTTGAAATGGAATCGCATTGATAGCAGTTTTAAGAGATCTGCTCATTTCAGCTGGAGTCTGCTCTGGCACAACAAGGGTTTTCTGACGTAACGCTGCAATGGTCTCAACCGCCCAAACAGGAAGTGATGCGGAAGGAAGCTGCCCCAGGTGAGTCTGTTCATACAAATGCTGGAAAACTAAAAAAGAGATTGATTTTGAATTGAAATAATGAAAATGAAGGTGACGTTTTTATGACGTAATGAACTCTTCTATTTATAGCTCAGTGTGCTGGAAGAAAGAGATGATGATGATGATGATGATGATGATGATGATGATGATGATGATGATGGGGAAACCTAAACTCTCTTTTGATTGTCCTTGATGTTTTTCATTTACATGTTCATATTGACTAAACTAAATACCCACTCTGCCATGCTGAGGGGAGTGACGTAATAGTTTTTTAAGTCTGAATAGCTTGTGTCAATCCACAAAGATGTGAAAATAAGTTTAAGCAAAAAAGGACTAGTACCTTATTACAAGTACAGATGTTTCCTTCAGCTCAAAACACAACGCAATGTGTAATTCATGTAAAACATCTGTAAAAATCAATACAGAAAATTCAGAATATTTTTACTGACTTTTTTGGAGTGTATGGTTTTTATATATAGATCTCACAATCATCTAATATTTTGTTTGTATTTAAGGGACAGTAATTATTGAAGACATTCTAAATAAAAGAAGGTGGTTTAAGACAAAAGACAACAGTGTAAGACATTTGTTTTTACAGTTACAGAGATTTGTAGATTGCCTGGGATTTGTGAGTTTTGAGACTTAAAGCTTTGAGATCTGTGTGGGTTTTGGAGAATTTATTTGGACATTGTGCTGTTATTTGTTTGTTCCCTTCTGTCTGTGTTAACACTGTAATTTTGCTTTTTTATAGAAATAAAAATCCATTAGTTTAGCCGGAAACATACGCTAAACTCTTAAAAATAAAGGTGCTTTAAAAGGTTCTTTACAGCGAAGCCATAGAACCATTCAGTCTTTTTCTTGCCTTTTTATAATCTGAAGAACTTTCTTTCACCACAAAGAACCTTTTGTGAAACAGAAAGGTTCTTCAGATGTTAAAAGTTCTTTATGGAATCATTTAGACAAAAAAGGTTCTTCTATGGCATCGTGAAGCACCTTTAGTTCTAAGAGTGTACAATAAACCGACAGTGTCTGGTCTGCACCATACAACCAAGGTCGCCAGGTTTGCGTGACAAAACTAGCCCATGCAAGTAAAAACAGCCCGAAGTAGAGCAATGATCAAAACTCAAAATACGTCTGTTCCATACAGTACTTAAAGGGGTCATCGGATGCCCATTTTCCACAAATTGATATGATTCTTTAGGGTCTTAATGAAAACTCTATAATATACTTTGGTTAAAAATTCTCAATGGTTGTGTAAAACAACACCCTTTTTACTTTGTCAAAATCAGCTCATTCTGGTCGAGGCTGCTTTAAATGCAAATGAGCTCTGCTCGCCCCGCCCCTCTCTTCTCTCTGTGGAGTGACGAGCCGCATTTAGCCGCTAAACTTGCTAACTAGCACATTACTAGGAAAGGCGATCGCAAAGATTCATAAAAAAACCCTTATACTCACTTCTGCTGTAAGTGACGCTGGATCACGAATGATTCACGCGAACATAGACGGATATATGTAGATCGGGAGGCGCATTCCCTTCACAAACAAACGTAATCTTCAGCGGCTCAGATGTCGGGAGTAAATGACGATCGCTACGTTCATTATTACATCCAGCAACACAACACCTCAAATGCTCAATTCTTGTCTAACTTACATCTCTGCTCCGACATCAAAACATGGAGGTCGGACTGTGACAGCTGATCTGAGGTAAGAGCTCACGTCAATCAACTATCATGGGAGCGGCCTCTGTCAGTGTGACGCAACAACGACAGGCATCTGAGAATGCCACGATTTGAAAAAGGGGATATTATTTTTACAGATTAATTCAAAACCACTGCATGGATCTTTATCATTATAGGGTAGATTTGTACATACACTGCCAACACACATTAATGTTCAAACAGCATGTAAAAGTGAGTTTAGCATCCGATGACCCCTTTAAAATACATATTATACAGTTGATGTTACACACACTGATTATAAACAGCGCTAAGGCTTCCTCACAGCGGCCCTCCTTCACAGAACTTAACATCTAGAGCAGTTTTATCATAGGTAGAATGTTTCAATACAAGCATTTCAGTCAAATGTAATGTATGCAATATTTCAAACCTTTAACCTACAAGGGAAAATCAATCCATGGGAACAGTTTAGAAGTACATGAGCTGCAGGAGTCAGATTTGACTGATCAGGGTGGAGAGTAAAGAGAGATGATTGACAAGACCGTGCTGATACTGAGTTCATGTGCTCCGTTTACACATAGTGTGTATGATCACAAAATTAAAAGTGAAAATAAAAAAGTGATTTCAGTACCCCCGATTTTGAAAGTGGCTCCCCGATGTGCAAAAATTCTATATGATATTAGGGCCCTATCTTGGTGTTTCCATCCAGAAGACAGATATCTCACAGATTGCTCACACATGACAACAGGAAAATGCTAAACTGAAGTAGTTCTACAGTGCCTCCTTATGGCTGGCTGAGATCTGCAGTAGGTCTCCAAGTACATTCCTCAATTGCATAACCATATCTAAAATACTTCCATTAAATTCCATGCAGGGAATCTCAGATACTTATTTATTTATTTATTTATTTATTTATTTTTATAATAGACAATAGATATTTTTTAACAACATTGGACCCAATTTGCTTTTACTGAATGGATCAAATAAATAAATAAATAATCAAATATCTGCCATGTAAACAAATATTTGTGTGCAATTAACTCATTTATCATAAATAAAAGTTTGTACAGTAATTTAGGAAATAAGCTGCATTAATGTTAATGATTATTTAAAAAATGTGTTGTAATAAAAAAAAAATGTTTTATTTACACGTTATTCAATTTCACATATTTACAATGTAAAACCTCATAAACCATTAGATAGCAGAACAAAACTATACTCTAATCCTAATTACTAATTACAATAATATTCACTGTGCTGCCTGTACAAAAATATTTTAATTATTTAAATGTGTGAGAGTCATTATGGACTTAAATCTGAAGGTTTGTCACTGATGTTTTGTGATGCAAGTGATGCAAGAGTCTGCTCCTAAATAAATCCGGAAGAGTTTGGAAAGCTGCCGTTGTGTGTGTGTGTTCATTTATTTACTTTTTAAATTTAAAACTCACTGTATATAAAAATATATCTCAAATCACTCTCCACCTTAAATCCACACTGGCATTGTTAGCGCCATGATCTACTGTTTGAGCATATAATTATAAAGCAGCAGGTCAGTCTCATATATCTATGTATGAGATTTGTCAAATGAATATTTAATACAGCTTTGACAAAGATAAGTGATTTTTAATGATTAATAACACAATCATTAAATAGCTTATAGGGACAGTATTAAATATATTCAGAATAAAACAAGTAGGTTTAAGACAGAACAGTGTAAGTTGTTTTTGCTTGCAATTATAGGGATTTGTAGATTTTGCCTTCGATATAAGGACATTTGCTTTTGCCGATCAGATGTGTTTTTAATTCAACAAATCAGAGTACAGCTTAATTATGATTCAAGTACAATCACTTTGCATCTCTTCTCCATCATACTGTGTTGACATGATGACTACATGCCCTTTTGTTCATTCGATCGGCTGACATCTCTGAACTACAGTGAAAAACACTGATGTAAGAAAGGTGAGATTTCAGATTTGTATTAACTAATTTATTCATGTTAATTTACACTTGTTCATAACTAAGACAAATTTTTATTCAACTTGAAATGTCTAAAGCTACATTAATGAATGCTGTAAATATGAGGTCATCATGAACTAATGTTAACAGATGTAAAGACGTTCCATAAAAACCTGTGAACACATTTGTGAAAGTCTTGACTTTTTGCACTATTTCATATTATATTTTTAAAACGCATGTAGAATTCAGAGAATCTTTGTATTTATTTGGATCATTTGCATTATGGTGTTATTTGTTTGTTCCTTCCAGTCAGCATTAAGGCAGTTTGAAAAACAAATGATGCTGCCCTATATGTATCTGTATTTGTCAGATTACAAAAGTTTCCAAATACAGATGTATTATTTAAGCCATAAGTAGCCTATATCAATTAGGTACAGTATATCTAATATTTTTTAGAGCTGGTAATGTGCATTTCTTCATCATGAGTGCAGAATAAACACATTCATGAGATTAAACTCAACCACTAACAAAACCTATTTTACATTCAAATACTAATATCTATGTTCAGATAACTAACAGTATACAAAACTAAAAGCCCTTTTTTCTGTACAGTAATGCTGAATTGACAAATATCGTTATATATCCAACAGAAACCATCCTTCTTCAGATGATGTAAAGTATGTGAACACGTTGTATAAACACACAAAGAAATTTTTCTTCAGTTGCCTCACCAATTGGAACAAATTGCAGAAGACTAATTAACATCCCTTTCACACAATTGCAGGTGTTCAGTGCTAAATACAGGTATAAATGAAGATCAAAACATTTATGATCTTGCACTGACCAGATATGTGTATGTTTTGTGGCTTGAAGACTGCATCACTTTTGCGTGAGAACACCCATTCAGGCTACAAACTTAGCATTTAGAAGCATTTAGAAAACATAAAGTGAGAGAGAGTGAATGAGAGAGAGAGACATGAGGTGTGAGGGAGGAGAGATGAGGTGTGTCATGTGATTCACATTTACACAGATGGTCCTCCATAAAACTGATATCACTCACACTCTCCATCTTAAAAGAAAGGCAGACGCCTTTAATCAACCATGAAAAAGCTCTACAAGTGCCTGTGGATCTTACTGGGTAATGTACAACATTCATGCATCTGATATTTTAGATTTACAGTAATAGCCTATAACTGTTTTCTACAGGAGTTTTCTATAATGCTCCGTTTGTTGAGATGTTGCTGTTTCTAGTTTAGTTCAAACGCATCTCGTCCTCTAATGTGCAATAACAGCCATATTTCTTACCAAACAAACCAAAATTTTCTAGTTCAGTCTTCATTTAAATGAAGCCAGAACTATTGTTCCTTTCTGTTTTTTTTTTGTTTTGTTTTTTTGTTTTTTTACAGACTGAGCACCGATCTTTGAATTCTGTTTATTCTTTTTTTTTTTTTTTGCATTATTATGTACTTCTTTTTTTCTCATTAAATAGATTTTGCACCATTTGTCACTGTATCTCTAGAATAGTTTCTCTTCGTTTCTTTCATGCGCTTTACAAAACAAAACTATATGTCAGATCATTGCTCATTTGTGTATGCAAATGATTTGATGAGCTCTTTGTTTGAAAATCAAGAAAGTCCAGTAGCGATTTACAAGAATGGCTCCTCATTTTACATTAGGTTTGCATAGCCTGAACATATTGACTACATTGATTATTACCCAAAAAAATAAAACTCATTTGATCCTGTCTGATTCATTTTGTCAAAGGTCACAGTGGTTAACACACCACAGGAGGGGAAAATCATCAATAAATAATTACTTCAAATTTTTGTTCCTCAGAAGAAGCTGTTATATAACTTTAGAAGCAAGTTCTGAGTGTAACTCATCATAACTTGACTAATAATAACTAATAATAACTGAATAATAAACAGAATTAGCCAACAATGGCATTTTGGGATTTTCAAATGCAAAGCTTGAATTTCAAGGATTAGGCTCATCAGAAGACAAATTCAAAAGCCACTTCTGCTTAAAACTCATTTAAACGATGCTGCTGACATTAATTCATTTTATATTTATTAATACAGTTGCTGTAAAAGAGCTCTCGTCGACGGTCGTTATCGGTGGCGGCATGACCAGGTCTTCAGAACAATAGCAGAATCTATTAGCAACACTCTTAACATCTGCCGGAAGACAGAGCCGAGCAGGAATGTCATCCACTTTGTCAAAGAGCGAGAAAGACCAACCAGAGAACATCAAAAGACTGGGTTACTCAAAAAAAAAGAAAGGCTGGAAAGCCAAATGTTGGAGGTTGGGTGTCGGGGCTTTGCAGGTCAGTCGCTGTACATGGCATGCACGGCGCTCGGGATAACAGGAGAGAGGCGAAGGAAAGCGATTCACACCATGATAGACGCAGTTAGAAAATCTCACCAGAATTCAAACCTTAGTTCAGCTGGCTCAGCCCCATAATGCTACTTCACAATAAATTATTGTGAAAAATACAAAAAGTTTAATGGTAATACTTTGTTTAGCCCATAATGCATTGTGAATTACAGTCGGTTTCTGTAGAATTTTACTGTTAATCTATGTTCATGCATCTAAACCAAATGGCCATGTCCATATTTCTGTACAGTAATTCTGCATTGTCAAATATCACCATGTATGCAAACAGGCAAACAAATTATGTAAATATAGCTGACAGAGTTGTATAAGCAAGCAAATAGATTCATCTGTGATGTGTCATGACACTTGAAATTGGGAGGAGACGCAAAATACCACTTAACATTTATTTTAGGTGATCACAAGTGTCCAGTGACAAATAAGTATAAATTAAGTTCAAAACCCACTGACACTGGTAGGTAATTGAGTGAAAAACGATCTGATCATTCAAAGCGTATGTTTTAGGCTTGTAGACTGACATTTTGTGTGTGAAAATATCCATTGTACTGCATTTTACTATTATGGTAAAGATAGACTTTGCAGCAACAATCATTTTAGACCATTATAATAAACACAATAAAAGTACTTAATTATGTTAAACCATAAGTTTTTGTTGGTTATTAGCATGAATTTACTAGGATATAAAAAAGCACACAATGTCTTATTCTGCAAGACCTTATTCTACAGTAAATCCTTCATCCTACCCAATTCTTAAACTTAACGACTACTTTACTAAGTATTAATAATCAGTAATCAGGAGTATACTGAGGCAAAAGCCATAGTGAATAATTAGTAAACAGTGAGAATTGGACCCTAATCTAAAGTGTGACCAGAATAATTTATGTAGTTATCTATTATTTATTTGAAAGAATTAAAAGGTTGACATAGGATTAGAAAGTAATTAGTAATAAGTAATTAATTCTTTTTGGAGAGAGTAATTTGTAATCTGTTGAAGATGTAATTAGTAACTACTAATTAATTATTTTACTACTATTTTTTTTTTTTTTTTTAACTTACCCAACACTATTCCCACTTTAGATGGGTTGAGCTGTGGACTTTCTTGATCAGTGATGAGGATTCTTATTGGAGTCTGTCTTGTCAGCTGCATTCTAACAGGAAGGAAACAGATTGACAAAGACATTATCAAGTCAGATAATTCTGTTGTCAAATACTCAAGATAATGTGCTGTTCATGTATAACCAGCAGGAGGGCAGTGATGTGTGAACAGAATTTGGTGAAAGTACAGTGTGCTACAGTAAAGTTATTAACTATATGTCCAATTACAGTGATGTTAAAAAATCATATAAATTCATAAAAATTGTGTAAAAGCAATTTTTTTTTTTTTTTTTTTTTTTTTTTTTTTCAAAATGATTGTTGTAGTAAAACCAGAAGCAGATCATTGAGGTGTGAACTAAATTTGGTAAAAGTACAGTGTGTTACATAAAAACTGTGTACAAGCAATTATTTTCAAAACGAGTGTTGCAGTATAACCAGTCAGCACATCTTCAGACTGTTCAAAGAATGGAGCTCCGCTCTTAAAGAGGCCACAACATTTTCACTCATTACACATGGAAGGAAAGTACTTCTACCTACAGAAAAGCCTTAAAAACTGCTTAAAATCTGCTTACTTTTCATCTCTTTTAAAAGAAAAACACAACCTCAGATATTTATTCAATACAGTGGCTAAATTAACAAATTCCACTCATTTTCTGCTATATGAGAGGAAGAATTGTATAAACTTGTTAAATTATCCAAACCAACAACATGTATATTAGACCTTCATACTGGCTGTTATAAAGCCTCTCACCATGTCAACAATCAGCATAAGACCACAACACCAGTGGAGTTTTGGTTTCTTGCCACTGTTGCCTTTGGCTTGCATAGTTAGGGACACTTAATTTTTTGCAATATTATCGACCTGATCGCACAGACACTACTGCAAAAGAACTGAGAAATGAACTGAGCTGGATGATGACATCACTGAATCATTGATTAATTGATGAACCCATATACTGTATGCACACACACACACACACACACACACATACATACATACATACATAAAACACTATACAATTTGATATGCAAATCACATAAAATAATGTATCTCGCAGTTCAGTAAGTGAGTCAGATGTTGATTCAATAAAAGATTTGTCTGATTGATGCGTACCTACGAGAACATTCATAGTATTGGCTAAAGCTAAAAGTGATGATGTCAGCAGTAATGAAAACTGACCAACACCCAGTATCTGAGAAAAAAAAAAAAAAAAACTTAAAACAGGGTGCTTATAGTGGGCCAATTCACACCGGCTCTTCTTAATCTTTGGCATACTGACATTTTGTCTTCCTTACTTTGCATCTCAAAGTCAAAGCATCAGCATCACTGTCCATGAGCAGCAAAAGCTAACTGGTGGCACTAACAAGCAACCTGAAAATATCTTCAAATATTTTTATTTATGTTTTTTTTTTTAATGGTAGAAATGTTACAGTTTTTCTCAGTCGCTTTGGTGCATTTCTCACAACACTATTTACATTTGCACAACATTTACTTCAACCT
Organism: Labeo rohita; assembly: GCF_022985175.1. NCBI lineage: Eukaryota > Metazoa > Chordata > Actinopteri > Cypriniformes > Cyprinidae > Labeo > Labeo rohita. Next base: position 51,682,734 of record NC_066875.1, read on the forward strand.
CCACAACATTTAGTCATTTGTGCACATCATAGTAGCAGTTTCTCATTTCTTCCAACAAATTGCAAATGCTTTTGGACATGCATCAATTGCTTTCATACAACTCTCTGCTGTTTTATAACATGATCATTTGCTTATGTCATGTCAGTCAAAATTAACTAAACTTGTGAATGCTGAATAGTCATTCCATATAAAACTAATAGTCCTCATTTCATTGCTTGAGTCATTACATACAAAAATGTTGAACTAGTTGTCAAAATCTGTCAAGCAAATTTTATAAAAATTTTTAAATCTTTTTTTTCCTGAAAATGTCTTCTTAATTGAACAATTTCTGCAAATGTGCATGAATGATTTACAGACCTATGTATGTTGTAGGTTCAGTTCCAATATGTACTGCAATATTGTTTACAATTGTGCACAGCTCTACCCAAAGGGAGTTTATGTTTGTTGTAAATAAGGGTGTATTTATTCGTTTACACAATGCTTTGAATAAATTAGAATTGCAAAGAGCATATGAAGTAAAAATGTGAAACATACATATTCAGTGTCTTGTACTCAGATACCTCACTAAATACAGTAATGTCTAGCTTTACTGTAGTTTTCAAATGGCTGTGCAAATAGTATATAGTGCTGTCTTTAGCATTTTCAGGAAGTGTCACCAAAATCTGACTTTTTTGCATAGGAAAAAATTTACAGAGTAAACTGTCATAATGAAAACATGACAAAGCCATTTGACTATCTTGTTCATAAACAATGGTGTCAGGACTTTTCATCTTGATGACACTGACACTTTCATTGACATGAATACTTGCTTTTGAGGAATGAGCTATCCATTTTGAGCAAGTGACACGCTTTTGCAGGTTATCAACTAGGTTTTGCAGTTTGTACTAATTGTTTTGAGAAATGCATTAACTGTTGTACAAATGTAAATAGTGTTGTGAGAAATGCACCAAAGCGACTGAGAAAAACTGTAAATGTGACAATGAGAGACATCCCACCTTTTCTGAAAGGTCAAGAATTCTCCCACATATTCTTAGTGTCTCCCTGATGCATGCAAATTATATACAATATCTTCAAGTGAGCGAGAGAAAAGCCCTGTTTCAAGGGTATGAAAGTGCTTTTCTTTTTGGTGAATCAATCTAGGGATAGAGCTAGGGGTACCAGGGGCCCACATTGACTGAAGCATGGCCTGTCTGCTCAAAACAGCCCTACCAGATAGATAGATAGACAGATAGACAGATAGATAGATAGATAGATAGATAGATAGATAGATAGATAGATAGATAGACAGATAGACAGATAGATAGATAGATAGATAGACAGATAGACAGATAGATAGATAGATAGATAGACAGATAGACAGATAGATAGATAGATAGAGAGAGAGATAGCAAATCAAGTGGAAAATGAGTAGTGAGGAAAACTATGTACCATACAGTTATTTACAGTGAGTCAAAGTTAACCAGGTTAAAGACCAAAGACATTTAACTTCTGTTATGATGGAGTGTAGATTAAATTTTATCTAGCCAATCATAATACATCTTAATTACGATTCAAGAACAATCACTTTGCATCTCTTCTCCATCTTGCCGTGATATGACGGTTAAAAAAAAACCTGTGAACACATCCATGTATTTTTGCTTTCAGCACTACATCTATTTAAATTTTAAATTTGCGCAGATTTCATTTGGATCATTTGCATTATGGTGTTATTGGCTTGTGTTTGACAGTTTGCAAAACAAATCATGCTGCCCTAGATTTATCTGTACTTGTGAGATTACAAGATGAATTAAGGTCATACTGCAGAAAGTGTCAGTATATGTGACCTCTTGAAGAGGACCTTTTTAAAGCTGGTTTTGTGCATTTCTCCATCCTGAGTACTGAAAAAAGACATTCATGAGATATTTAACAAACTCAACCAGCAAAAGTATTCACAACTTATTTTACTCAAAATACAACAATCTATCAAAAATCTATGCTAAAATATCTGCCAGTACACGTCATTGTTCTGTATAGTCATTCTGATTTGACAAATATCACTTTGTATCCTACAGAAACCATCTGTTTAGATTATGTAATTTATGTAAACAGGCCAGAGAGAGTTGTATAAACACACAAAGAGATTATTTTCCAGGTACATCGCCAAAGGGGACAAAATGCAAAAGGCTCATTAACATCCATTTCACACAATGCTCAGTCCCAAATAAAGTTCAAAACATTTACTGATCATGTGCTGGATAGCCCACTGGCACTGATAGGAAATCAAGTGTAAATCAAGCAAAAGTGTTTCCTATGCATTAAATCATATGTGTGTGTATGTTTAGGGGCTTGCAGATTGATGTTTAAAATATTTTCCTTTTTTGAATAAAAAAAAAATATATATATAAATATTCATTGTGATGAAAATTCAGTGTGGAACACTGGAACATTTAACACCAATATAGTAGTTTTTGGAACATTTTAGAAAATAAATTACTTAATAATGTTACATTTTCTCACAGTTTTAAGAAAACAGAGAGAGGTGAGTGACTGGGGCGGTGAGGAGGAGAGATGACGTTGGTCATGTGACGCACATTTACACAGATCATCCTCCATAAAAGTGATATCACTCTCACTCTCCATCCTAAAAGAAAGACAGATGCCTTTAATCAATCATGAAGAAGCTCTACAAGCACCTGTGCATCTTACTGGGTAATGTACAACATTCATGCATCTGCTATTTTACTAGATTCACACTAATATTAACACTAGGTTTTGTGCCTTGTTTTCCTGTTCAGTTTGCAATCATTTCATCCACTAATGTGGATTTACAGGGTATTGTGTGAAGATTTCTTGACAAACTAACCACGATATTCTAGAATTTTTTTTTTTTTTTTTTTTTTTTGATAAAGCCTTTTTACATTTTGTATTTTTATTCATAACACAGATCTTGCACCACTTTCTTGTCACTTGATCTCTAAAAATTGTGAAAACAATTACTTTTAACAATTAATTTTTGTTGTTGTTGTTGTTCCTCACAAAAAAAGCTTTTGTGTAACCTCAGAAGACCAAGTGATGTTCTGATAATTCAAATGAACATTACATTTAAATAGTCTCTGAAGTTCATTTGAATCTTCTTGTTTACACAGGGGTTTTATCAATTCAAAAATTGGCAAATGGAGCAGATGGTAAGAATCATCAAGTTTAATGACATTTATTTTATTTGGTCCAACTGAATTTACTTTTAGGGGAACGTTTTATTTTTTTTCAGCCCATACAAAAGCACACGGTTTCATCAGACACAGTGTTTTTCTAAATACTTCAAATTAAATACATTGTCAGTTCATACAACAAATGTTCTGCAAGAATACATTTTAAAAAGTCCTTATTTTAGATTAAACATTTCTAATAATATTATATACTAAGCCCAGTACTATACAGGCCAAAGCAAAATATCACATTTTGGATAACTAATAGATAAATAAGTATCAAATAGAGGTAACCAACAACAGCACTTTGGGAATTTCACTCAAGGAAATGAAACCGTTGGTTAAGTCTTATCAGGGACAATTCAAAACTTCAAAAAGGGATGTAATGAATGAAATTTACAAATGAAGCTAAGAGAAATCAGACAAAAACTAAGTGTCATTATGAAAGTGAGTGGATGATGACAGAATAAATTATTATTTCAATAAATTAAATTGAATTCCATAAAGAATTGAATGAAGAGACCTCGATCCTTGAAACTTGATTTTCCAGAGATCATAGCATCATGGCGAAAAACAAGCCAGTCGTCCCAGTATGGCACCTTCATTCCTGAGTTTGCGGTCAATGGTGACCGTGACAAATGTTCCCACACCAACCCACAGATGGACCCGTGGTGGAAACTGGAATTACAGCATGAATACCTAGTGAACACAGTCGCCATCACTAATGTAGACAACATCTATTATGACCGGATAAACGGTGCAGTGATTCGTGTCGGGAATTTGCCTGACCTTTACAGCAACGCAATGTAAGGTTTTCTTTTACATTTATTGATGTAGCTGCAGATAAGATGAAGAAAAAGGCATAACACATGATCTTTCAGTCTGTAGATGTGCTGAAATTCCAACCATTCCAGCTACTCAAACAGCCAACTTCTCCTGCAGTGGGATGAAGGGGCGTTACGTGTTTGTTCATATTCCTGGAGATGGGAGGATTCTTGTTCTTTGTGAGGTTCAAGTTTACGGGTATTTGACAGGTAATGTTTATGTAAATTACGATTCCACTGATGTATATTGATAGACATTATGCTACAACATATAGTTTTTAATCACTGAATGTCTTTATCTCGCTCAGCGCAGTAGGTAGCTACTGCTTAAAGTTATTGACACGATAAGACTGTCCATTCATAATATTAAAAATATCAGTTAGACAAGCAATCAAACATGAAAGAGAAGGCAATACTGTGTTTATAAGTTTTTTGCTCTCTCTATCTTGCTGTGACCCGATTTGTCTACTTATAGTATGCCCTAAAAGCACATACTTTTTTGATGAAGGAAAAGTACATCATTTTGAGTATGTAGCAGAACAGTAGGCAAGCTTTGGGATAATCTACTTGGTCATAACTGCATGTTTAATGTATGCTCTCTTGCTTAATTATGTGCATTCTGTCACCATTTAAACTGCTCCAGGGCCGTGCACAGACCTTATGAGGGCATGTGCTGAAACTGAAAAAGGGCAGTTTCACTGATGAACGTTTTACAGTTTTTCAGAAAATCCTGCATGGAATTGTGCCTTATTTGTAAATGAATCTGAGGCAAAATGAAGTGAACAAAGAACCAAGTTCTTACTGACACAGTCTAGATCTTCATTAAAAACAAAGCTCATCCGTTCTTTTCTGAAGTTGGGAACGACGGCAAGGCAATGAAGACAATGAATGTTCTTCCACAACTTGGCACTGAACAGCATCTAGTTGTTGCATCTAGAGTCATCTTTATCTTTTAGTTTCTGTGTAGACCTGCATTTATCTCTCTTGTTATTTACAGTATGTTGGTGATGTAGAAGCATTTGTAAGTATTTAGCTGCACTAAACACCAGTGGCAGCCATGGCCTTATGGTTAGGGAGTAGAGCTTGTAACTGAAAGGTTGTGGGTTCAAGTCCCAGGTCTGGCAGGGATTGAAGGTGGGGGGAGTGAATAACCAGTGCTCTCTCCACCCGCAATACCACGACTGAGGTGAGTCCCTTGCGCAAGGCACCGAACCCCCAACTGCTCCCCAGGCACCACAGCAATAGCAATATGGCTGCCCACTGCTCCGGGTATGTGTGTATGTGCACTTGGATGGGTTAAATGCAGAGCAGAAATTGAAAGTATGGGTCACATATCACGTCCTTTCCTATTAAATCATAGAGTCGTGCATTACACAACCTGTTTTGGCAGACGGGCTTCAGTATAAGCCGTTTGTAGACTTCCAAGAATGTTTGCATTCTAAAACATATGTTTTTACAGTACAATGACCAGGAAATTTTCATTTCACAGTTCACAACTGGAGGTTATAGATAATGTATACATAATATACATTGGTGAATTTCCTCAAGAGTCTTAACACCATAGGGTGAATTTTAGATGCTGAAAGCGACTTCTGACCAATGAAAAATGTGTCTGAAAACATGAAATAACCCCCAAAAAATGACCCAAAGGGCTACCACAATCGGCTAAGCACCCAATGGGGGGGGGGCACTCTCTCACATATTTTCTAGGAAATCTGGCATCAAATGGAACCGCGACACAGTCGTCAACATCTGGGGACTGGTTTGCTGAAAAGGCCATTGATGGTAATCGAGGTCTCCAGAGGTTGCGTACAGGATGCTCCTCAACCCTTTCCGAGGCCAACCCATGGTGGAGGCTGGATCTGAGTCACGTGTATAGACTTAGTCAAGTGGTCGTCACTAACAGAAACGACTGTTGTGTAGATCAAATGAACGGAGCGGAGATTCGAATTGGAAACTCTCTGGAGAACAACGGCAATGGCAATCCCATGTGAGAAACTTGAGATCCAGCACAAATGTGAAGAACTGAGCAAATATGACTACTTTTATATCCCTCATGTGTTTTTTTCTCTGTCTGTAGATGTGCTGTTATTCCTGCTATTCCAGGAGGTGACTCTTACAGCTACTCATGCAATGGGATGGAGGGACGTTATGTGAATCTGATCATTCCTGGAAGCATGAAGACACTCACTCTGTGTGAGGTGGAGGTTTTTGAAGAAGGTATATCTGAAGTACTGGATTATAACCACAAATATTATTCGTTTTAATATTGGATTATATAACTAACAATAAAGTTTGCATAATGCTATGGATGCACTATAATACTTTTAATAAACACAAACGCAACAAATAGTGTGTCTTTGTCTGGTGTTTTGTGTATTTTATGAATGTTTAATAATGCTTGTTTGTTTAGGTCCTGTTTTTAAAAAATCAGTTGTGAAGATGATGTTGAACTCCAGAGATGATTTAACCAACCCAACAATGAGAGAAAACATTCTGGAAAAGGTGAGAATACACCTTATATAACCGAAACAGGGCATTATGATTTCGCAAAGTGGAAAACGCAGACAGAACTGAAAAGTTCAGCCATAAAAATGAATTGTAAAGTATAACATGAATGCAGTATCACGGAATTCGTGAAATTTGCGGGGAACAACAAAACCGAATTCATAGGGCCCTAAAATGTAACATCCATTAAACTTAATAAATTGTAACATTTTCACAGTTTTGTAAACTGAATCATTTGTAAGTGGTCACAATTTCAATGAATTAGACATGCTTTGATTACTACAATTTAATTTAACAATTTAAAATCAAAAGTAAGTTATAACAAACAAATGGACAAAAATATGACATATAACAACAGGCACATGCTAATTTAAAGTAGGTCTACAGCGCCACCTTATGGCTGCAGTTAAACATCTCCAAGACAAATGATTTAGTCCTGGTTTACATGATTTATAACCACATTCATATAAACCTATCTAAAACACTTTATTCCTTTAAATACTTTACTTACATTAAATTACAAGCAGCAGGTCTCAGATACTTTGATATTCTTAAGAACTTTGGAACCCACTGACTTTCACTGTATGGACAAAAAAAAATATCTACAAGATGCAATGTAAACTAATGTTTGCATGTGAATAAGTGGGTGTGTAATTTATAAACCTAAAAAAATATTTTGAATAAAAAGATCAGAGTGTTTTGTTATTTTCTGATCTAGCTGGTTTAGTATTCATGTTATTTTCAGTTGAGATCTGCTCTGGCTGACAAAGGATTTGCAAACGTGACACTGAGTTGGTCTCAAACCCCTGAACAGGTGATCCAGAAGGTGAACGCTCCTGAAAGTAAGTCTGTTTTCACGACTTCTGTACAATAACTTAATAAGCTGTGTGAATAAAAAAAAAAAAAAAAAACGTGATGTAATAATAAAAAAAAATTTATTTACAGGTTGTGTTAAAGTACCATGATACCCTGGAAAGCTGAAATTGATTCAAATTTCTTCATAATTGTTTATTAACAGTTTAAAGCCTCTTCAAGCATTTCTGCTGCCGTGTGTAAGCTTACATAAAACATTGGATGGTAAAATAAAACCAGAGCTGGGAAGTAACTAATTACATGTAATCTGGATTCTGCAATTCGATTGCAAAATTTAAGTACTTGTAATTAGATTAATTTACATTTTGAAATACGCAAGCAGACTACAGTTACATTTTATTGATTACATACATAATTCCAAAATGTTTATATTAAGTACCCCTAAGATTTCAAAATAAATTAGTAAAGTAAAAGTAAAGCATGTGTATGTTCACAGTTTTCTGATGTTGGTTAATGGTCACATGACATGCAGACAAACAAATAAAATTTCTTTTTTGTTTATGATGTAATTTATTATAAGCTTGTCATTAAACTCACAAACCCTCTGCAGTTCCCTCATGAACACCAGTTTGGGAAACCTTGACATAACGTAATGTTTAATGAACTTTGTTGTTATTAACAATGCATAGAATATATATTTCTTTCCCTTTGTATTTTATATCAATATGTTACAAGATTATCCTGTTTAAATCCATCTGTGATCAAGTTAGTTCAAACATAATCAAAAAGTAGTCTGATTATATTTCCTAAAATGTGTAATATAATAGATTATGTTACTAACTAAAATTTATTTCATGTAATTTATAATCAGTAACAGATTGCAATTTTCAAGTAATCAACCCAGCTCTGAACAAAACTTACTAAACAACATATTGCACTAAATCCTCATTACTAATTGTAACACTATTTACTGTGCTGCTTGTACAAGATACTTTTTTAAAGATAATTTCAGGAAAAAGTGAAACTGTCTGAATGTGAGAGAGTAATTAAGGATTTTAATCCAAAATCTTGGATTCTTTCACTGATTCTTTGCTGCAATGTAAGTTTTTAATTACTCTAGTAATCCTTATATAATACATAAATAAATCCTTAAGTGTCTGGAAAGCTGCACTGAGTGAGTGTGTTCATTTATTAATGTTTTGTTTTGTTTTGTTTTTAGAATTAGATGTAAAATCCCAGATTCTGAGAATTTTGGACCCTATAGGCTACTGTATATAAAAATATATTCTATCTCACTCTCTGCCCCAAATCCATTGAAGCTGCTCAAAAATAAAAATCTACTTCCAGATGACTTTGCCATATGTATTCATTCCAAGAGCACTTCAGTTATTGACTATTGCCTAAATTTAAAGAGCAATATTAAGTTACGAATATAAACAAACAACGTCTTTTTAAAACATGAATCGTAAGAGTTCGTGAATCGGACTACACTCCCTCTGTGTGTATTTAACTAAACAAGAAGCGGATCATGAGAGTAATTTGTTCACTCGTCCCGTTGTATGTTTATTGTTTTGCATCCAGCGTGTGAGGACAACCCAAAACAAAGACTTTTCCCGCTATTAAAGTCACTTCCGGATTTGAAACAGAAAGCTGAGTTTATCTGCTTACTTACCCTTAAACGTACCCAGGTATGTCACATAACCTGCTTTTTGAAATATCCCCCAGACTGAGCTTTCTGTAGTGATGTTACGTTCACTGCTGAAGCTCCGAAACGTGTGTCGACAAATCCTGGTCGCTTTCATTGAAGCGCGTATCGAGGCTTGTATGGCTTCAGAGCAATGACGCATTTGGTGACGTCCGAATTAAGCCTTGACTCCACCCAAACGGTTCAGAAAGCGGTTCGAATCTTGCAAATTCACAGTCCTCTGCCCAGTTAAATCCAGACACTTTTAGACTTATAACCTGCCCTGCTGAAAAAAAAACAGCTTAAACCAGCTTAAGCTGGTCAAGCTGGTTTAAGCTGGTCTCCCAGGCTGGTCATAGCTGGTTTTTCAAGCTGGTTTTAGAGGGGTTTTGGCCACTTTTTTTTAGCTGGTCAAGAGCTGGTTTTAGCTGGTCAAGCTGGTTTTAGCTGGTCAGCCTGGCTGGTCTTAGCTGGTTTTAGCTGGTCAGCCAGGCTGGTCTTAGCTGGTCAGGCTGGTCTTAGTTGGTTTTAGCTGGTCAGGCTGGTTTTAGCTGGTCAAGCTGGTTTTAGCTGGTCAGCCTGGCTGGTCTTAGCTGGTTTTAGCTGGTCAGCCTGGCTGGTCTTAGCTGGTTTAAGCTGGTCAGGCTGATCTTAGCTGGTTTAAGCTGGTCAGCCAGGCTGGTCTTAGCTGGTCAGGCTGGTCTTAGCTGGTTTAAGCTGGTCAGGCTGGTCTTAGCTGGTCAAGCTGGTCAGCCAGGCTGGTCTTAGCTGGTCAGGCTGGTCTTAGCTGGTTTAAGCTGGTCAGGCTGGTCTTAGCTGGTCAAAATGTTTGTTTGATGATTGATTGATTACATAGTGTCTGCCCCAATTTTCCTGACAAATAATGCAACGAATAAGTAATATGTTTACTTTTAATAATCTGCAGGACCACAAGGAACCATTAAAACAATTTTTATTTGATCTTACAGCCCCTTTAAGAACAAATATTTACAAAATAATTGGAATGATTACAATTCTAAAACTATATTAAGAATTAATGGTGAAGATGAACAATAACAGAATTCTAAACATATTATGCATTTTCATTTTTCTTTTCTTTTTATTATATCTTGTATTTTTTTGGGATATGTAATGCCCCACTTGTTTCTCCCTCTTCTCTCTCTCTGTTCTTTCAGGCTCCTTTTGTTTCCGCCAGTCACTGAAACAGACTTAAAAAAGAAATAATTTAGATTATTAATTTTCAACAAGTAAAACTACTTAAAAAACAAACTATAGTGTCATGTCTTTGTTGCACATTTTCCTTTTTTTCCAGACATAGCCTGCAATCATTTAGAAACATGCCCCTGATAGTTGTTCTTTTTATTGCTAAAATAAAATTGATAAAAAATGATATATCCAAATGGAAGTGCATATACACTTCCATTTATATTTCTGTAGGTGTTTAATTAATGTAGCTATTTTATTGAATATGAATGGGATTATCTTAGCATGGATGAATATGAATAAGAATATCTTAGCATGAACAATTTTAGCAGTTTCTATTCAAAATTGATAATAAATCAGCATATTACAATGATTTAAAAAGGATCTGACACTGGAGTAATGAAAAGACTAGAGTTCTGAAAATTCAGAAATAAATTACATTTTAAAGTATATTTAGTCAATAATATTTCAAAACATTACTTTTTTTTTTTTTTTAATTAATTTTCTGTATTTTTGATCAATTAAATGCAGCTTTGATTAACAGAAGAGACTTATTTAATAAAAAACATAAAAAATCGTACTAATCCCAAACTATTGAACGGCAATGTAGATAATAAAAGAATATAATAAAAGGAAAAAGGAGATCTTGGTATGTGTGTATGTCTTACATTTTAGAAATTTCACTGAAAATCCTTCATTTTGCAAAGAAGAGTGGCAACTTGAGTTCACTTCATCCGGTTTCTTCTGTACCATTTGCCCTGTTGTTTTAGATGGTACTTTTCCTTTCGACTTCTTTGTTCCTCTTAAACATCTACAAATCAGTCAGGAAACAGACAATATGTAATTCACATTAGTTTTAGCTTTTGAGACATCTGAATCATTCTCCCTTAAAAAATGTCTCTCTTCTAGAGATCTTCTAACATATCTACATGTAAAATGCAGGTATTCAAATTCTTAGAATGCAACCATTACCTTTGAATGAACTCCAAGTCTCCGTCTGTCTCCTGGTAAGGTTACTCCGGAGTGAATATATGCTGCGAAAAGGCCAGACAAAAAGATGGGCTGGATTAACTCATTCTTTAAACCAAAGTTAGCAAAAAGCATTACAATTAAACAGTAAGCGAATTAGCAAGTTATCAAAGGTACTCGCACGTCTCGCTGCTTACGTTAACCGCTTTAACAGCACCGTTCAGAGTTTACGTGATAGTTTACGTCCTCCGTGAGCGGGATGACCGCGAGTTGCGAGACTTAACGTCAACCGTTTCATTTCGGCGCCCCTGTTAACAGATGACTGCTTGTGCAAATTTGATTTACATCATAAAATGATCATGAGAAGGTGCTGAACAACACGACGTTGCCGTGAATCACAACTGTTGTCAATGAAGCGTCTAATTATTACCGTAGGAACCCAGAGATTTTCCGCCTGTAGCCGCTATGAGGCCGGGGAATGTGTGAAATCCTCCCGCGACCGCGCTCCTTAAACCCGGCACAAGTCTCCCTCGCGAATGTAGACACCTTAATACACTACTGCAGTTACCAAGCATGAAAAATTAAAAGTGAAATAAATCACTTACCGCAGTTGTGAATCGTACTTATTGCTGCTCCCGAATGTCGACCGTTGAAGAAAATCCCGCCTCTGTAGATTTAAAATTTACAGCAATATGCTGTACATTTGCGTCAAACCACCACGTGATCCACGTGATCAGATTATGCTTTAAGCACTTCTTGTTAAAGATATTGTTTTTTTTTTCTCCTAGTGTTTTTTAATTGCAGGTGTTTGTTATTTATTATATAAGGGCTGTGCTTGTTTCATTTAAGTTGTGTAAAAGTCTAATACCCAAACACTCCTTAAAAATAAAACAGCTGACTATATTTGGTCATACAACTATGGTGAATGTATTTCTTCAGACAATAATTTAATCTGATTTGAGTTCTATGCTGATTTTTTGAGTGCTAGCTTGATTTTTGCTATACTTTATACTACAATTTATTTTAGACTCTTCTCAGATATATTATCATTAACAATTAGAATAACTTAAGATGTATCATCTAGCCTACCTGATTATGATACTAAACATACCTTGAATTGAACCTTGTCAGTAAGTAAAACAAACTGATTAATTTGTAATTAGGTCAAATGGACAGCAGCTTGGTCAGGCTGGGAGACCAGCTAAAACCAGCTACTTCCAGCTAAAACCAGCCTGGCCAGGCTGGGAGACCAGCTAAAACCAGCTAATTCCAGCTACTTCCATCTTAACAAGCTAAAACCAGCCTGGCCAGGCTGGGAGACCAGCTAAAACCAGCTACTTCCAGCTAAAACCAGCCTGGCCAGGCTGGGAGACCAGCTAAGACCAGCTATTTCCAGCTACTACCAGCTACTTCCAGCTAACCAGCTAAAACCAGCCTGGCCAGGCTGGGAGACCAGCTAAAACCAGCTACTTCCAGCTAAAACCAGCTACTTCCAACTTAAACCAGCTAAAACCAGCTACTTCCAGCTAAAACCAGCCTGGCCAGGCTGGGAGACCAGCTAAGACCAGCTACTTCCAGCTACTTCCGGCTATTTCCATCTTAAACCAGCTAAAACCAGCTACTTCCAGCTAAAACCAGCCTGGCTGGGAGACCAGCTTGACCAGCTTGGCCAGGCTGGGAGACCAGCTAAAACCAGCTACTTCCAGCTTAAACCAGCTAAAACCAGCCAACCAGCTTAAGATGGGTTTAGCTGTTTTTTTCAGCAGGGTGCTTATTGCCCCTGCTGCGTATTATGAGCAAAGACACACATTTGATAGCCCCGTTCATTCCAAGCCAATACGTGTATTACACAGTTATACAGTTGTATTATGTTATACAATCATTATATACCACCACAAAATACACATTATATTCATATAAATGGTCTATGTGGAAACTGATATGATATTTTCTTCACCGTTATTTCTAAGCCTTAACTGGCGCAAAATACCGTGTATCACAGATCACATCAGGTCATGTGTAATGTACCTGCTTGTTTTACACTCTTTGGCCACCAGGTGGTATTGTGAATGCCTCGAGAAATGAACCCTTTTGTGAACCACTTGGCTGAAAAGCTTCAATGCTTCATGAGGCTTCATCTCGCCACCACTACACTGTAAAATCCAATAGTTTACCTTACTTAGATATAATTAGTTATCTTTACTTAGATGCTATACTTACTAGGTTTTAGCAAGTTACATCTACTTTCAAGGCAAGTAAAACAATTTACTTACTACTTAGAGTGACGCTTACTTAAAATATTCAAGTAGCCACAAAGGAACCAATGACATTAATAAACCAGTGAGAGGCAGCAGTGCACTAATATGTTGCTAATTTGCAAAATAAAAACAGAAGAAGAAGAAAAGAAAAGTTTTTGAGGTGGGGCAATTTTTAATCTGCAATTATTTTTCACTAGTTATATTCACTCATTTCCCAAAGTCATCTTGAATGTTGTTTCAATACAACTGAAATATTTGGTAGAACATCATATAAGCTGACTTCATAAATTGATGTTGATTTTCGTAAAATGTGGGGGGGGGTTTTGTCGTTGTTTTTTACTTACCATTATAGTGATTAATGTTCCCTTTGGTTGGGCACTTGGAACTTTGTTTATCTTGTTATAATTTTTTTTCTTTTGATGCAGCAATGCAACATGAAATCATAATTTTTGATTTCAAGGGAAGAAAAATAATAAGTAGATTACTTTTAGAAAGTAATCCACTCATTTTTCTTAATTAATAACTTAATTAATTAGCTAATATTTTTTAATATATTTATAAATGATCTTTAACAATTTCAATGCTCATCATAAACACCTTTAGAAACTTAATTAAAGTAAGACAATCCTTTGATATTTGTGGTAATGTGCTCTAGTCAAAGTGAGACTTTAACATTCAGCACGTGAATCACAACAATGGTAACAATTCAATTTTATTTATTTTTATTAATTGTAACAATAACTATTTTATTATTTTCTTTTCTTTTTTTGTTGTGCTACTACTGACACAAAACAGTAAATAAAATTAGCAAATAAAAACAACAACAGTAAAACAAAGCAATTGCATAATTTATTCATGCCGCAATGCACTCTGGGAGTCAGTGAGTAGCTATACTAAGTCTAAAGTAAGTCTAAAGTAAAGGATCAAGTACCCCCTACAGTTCTTTTTTAGTTACTAGAACTCTTGTGTAAGTAAACTATACTAACTAAGCATTTGTCAGTACAATATACTATTCCTATTTCACTTTACTTAGTTTTTTTAAGGCAATCGGTTTGCATGCTTTTTTTAAGTAAACCCAACTAATTAGATTTTACAGTGTAGCGTTCTAAAACAGCAGCAGCTCACCTCACGCAGCACAGGCAACTCCCTCACGAGACAGCGCCTCCAGTGATCACAGAATGAATTACCGCCAACACTAAGAAAATCCTGTTTTGGTAAATGTGAATAATGGCGCCAATATTAGTGTTTGCCTTACGTGTAGAACTGCGCAGTTAATCAAAATACAGTTTCGATTTTGGCTTCCAACGATTATGAAAATACAATTAATGAGATAAAACGCTTATTGTGTGCCCTATGCCAGCCCTTTCCAGCAGTGCTGTTTCGCTCCTCCATAAAAGCCCGAACTTAATGTGCAAATCAGTAAAATCCTGTAACGTGACTTCTGCAAAATGGAATATGTAATTAATATGTTATTGTTTGTTAGATTTATCTGTGTTTTTAAAAGCACGAAAGAAAACTTGCACTGTTCTGGTCATATGACCCACTCATAATCATGTTAAATAATCTTGATTACAGTCTTGACCAAAATAATTGTGATTTTTGGCATTATCAAGCATACTTACGTGCCTTACAAACCTGCCAACATTATTAATCTTACAAAATCCCCAGCATGGTTGGTTCTTATCGCTATTTTTTACACTGTGATTTGCGACTGGCGACTAACATCATGATATCTAATGCATGAACTGATGTTAACAGATGTAAAGTGTTCCCATAAAACCTTTGAATACATCAGTGTATTTTTGCTTTCAGAAATGTTATTTAATACATTAAGTTGATGTGAAATTGTATAAGTTTCATGATTTTAATTAATTAGACATGCTCTTTGATTAATGCAATTTAATTTAACCATTAAAAAGGAGTTGAGAAAAATTAAAACGGGAAAAAAAAACAGAATCCAAATAAATAAATAAATAAATAAATAAATAAACAAATAAATAAATAAAACGGAAAAAACGGAATTTGGAAATAAATAAAACGGAATTTGGGAAAAAATAAAACGGATTTCATAGGGCCCTAATAATGTCCTCATATTGCTAGTCACGAATGCAAACTCAGTAATGTAACTTTGTCTGGTTTCCAAATTATTTTAATGTGGTTAATGCATTCACAAGGATGTTTACATGTATAAAGTATAAATGCTTGTTACTTAGGTCCTGTTTTAAAAAGATCAATTGTAAAGATGCTGCTTAACTCCAGAGCTGATTTGACCAACCCGATAATGAGAGAAAACATAATTATACAGGTGAGAAAAAGAATATGTAGCCTACATAACCCGTAAATGGACAGAATGCTCACACATGACAACAGGAGCATGCTAAATTGAAGTAGGTCTACAGCGCCTCCTTATGGCTGGGTGAGAACCGCAAGAATGGTCTCCAAGAACATTAGGAGGATTCACAAACGTGACACTGAGTTGGTTTCAAACCCCTAAACAGGTGATCCAGAAGGTGAACGCTCCTAAAAGTGAGTCTGTTTTCACAACTGCGTTCTGTACAATAACTTAGGAAACAAGCTGCATGAATTTAAATGATTATAAAAACCATGTGATGTAATAAGAAAAAAAATGTTTCATTTGCAGTTTATATTAAAGTACCATGATACCCTGGAAAGCTGAAATTGATTCAAAGTTGTTCATAATTGCTTATTAATAATGTAAAGCCTCTTTACGCACGTCTGCTGCTGTGTTTAAGCTAACATAAACCATTAGATAGTAAAAGAAAACTGAACAACATATTAAAGTAAAGCCTAATTACAATTTACAATATTATTTATTGTGCTGCCTGCACAAGATACATTGCTTTTAGGATAATTTCATTTATTTAAATGTGTGAGTTATTCAGGACTTTATTCTGAAAGCTTGTTACTGATTCATTTTTGTGATGTCTGCTGCTAAATAAATCAGTCTAGACTTTGGAAAGCTGCCATTATGTGTGTGTGTTATTTACTTTTTAAATTCTCAAACATTTATTTACAGGTTTAAATTTGATTCTAAATCAAAGATTCTGACACTTTTGAACCCCACTGTATATAGAATATATCTCATCTCACACCCACGGCAGATCACCAGGTGTTACAGTCACATTATTTTTAGAGGGACCGTCATTTATTAAATTTTTATAGTATCTTTTCAGTTATTTAAATCATTTAATATTAATGATCATTTGATTGGTAATTTATTCTTATTCTACTTGTTCTTATTCTGTTGTTTTAATTAGAAATTTTAAAAAGCTTAGAAAATAAAATTGACATAAATGACATACTTTTAATAAAGTTAGAAAAATGGCATTACAAAGGTAACAGCTACATTCCACTGTAAATCACTTTAAGGAGTCAAATATCACCTTGTAATGGGAAGGCTAATTTTTGATCAGATTTTCTGAATATTGATGAGAAGGTGCTCCTGAAACTTTGACTTGTGCTCCTAAATTTTTTTGCACACAAGTGCTACTAAAAAGAAAAGTAAGCGTAGAGTCCTGTTTACACAACATGCAAACGGGGTCTATGAAAGGTCCAACCATTCATTAGCGTAGCAAAGTTTTTAAAATCAACACAAACAACAGGCAAAATTAAAGCTTCAGGGTGTAGTGGAAATCAGTGTTAATTTTGTAAACAGAGACATCTTTGTTAACAAACATTTTTTCGGTGACTGAGACGAGACGTTGATGAGCTAAAACTAGTTTCTAATGATAAAAACTATTATGAAATTTATGCCGCGTCTTTGGTAACAAGACGAGATGGGACGACAAGGCTCTGGCTGCAGACATGCACTTGCATTTTCAGACCTGCACTCTCAGACAACTGCACTTCTGGAAGTGACATCACTTTATTATTATTTTATTTATTTATTTATTTATTTGTTTGTTTGTTTGTTTGTTTGTTTGTTTGTTTGTTTGTTTGTTTATTTATTTATTTATTGAATCTCTCAACATTTTACAACAGTAGCCAGGTGGTGAAGACAAGAAAAAGAAACTAAATTACAATGTCATCTGTAGGAGATAAAGACAAGACCCGCAAATCCATGGCCACAGAACAGAATATGAACGCAATGCGCAAAGTGTCTGGATAAGCTTTTTCCTCTAGTAGAAAACCATTAGCACTTGATATGGCTTAATGTATTAATACATTAAGTGCCATTAAAAGATCAAATTTGTTATATAGTTTATTACTTTAATGTACTTCAAGGCAAGCATTTGGCCATGAACACAATGCTCAAACTTTCACTTTATACCTGCCCAGCAAATGCTTAATGTGGCAAAACGGACTAAGATGAAAAAGACCAAATTCAGTATAAACCTTATTGTTGACAAACTTTATACCAGCAGATGTGAACGCACAATAAGAAATGCATTACGTGATATTAAAAGGACCAAATCTGTATAGGCAAGCAGACGTGCCCAGAACGCAATGCGTTAAATAGACATTTTCCTCCCATAAAGAAGCAATATAAATAAAACACAATGATATACAAGGGCTGCAGAGATTATTCTATATGGGAAAAGCGAATATAAGTGGCATTGCATTTATTCTGGACTCACCTGCTTGTCTGTAGTTGTTTTAATAATGAATAAGAGCATATTGAGTTTAGTCTTTATCCCATTATGCCACATTACGCCACGTTTTGCAGAGGAAAACACTATATAGCCTATATATACACATTATATTAATAAACTGTATATCGAATTTGATCTTATAATAGCACTCTAGCAATCTTAAAGGGGTCATCGGATGCCCATTTTCCACAAGTTGATATGATTCTTTAGGGTCTTAATTAAAAGTCTATAATATACTATTGTTAGTGAGACTTAAAAGGACTGTATGTAAGTTCTAATTGCCGGTTTTTTATTTTGTGTGGTAATCACTCCCGGGTGTCGGTCAGGACACAGGAACCAGACCAATAGCTGAATTGAGGGTGTTTAATGAACAGTTGAAGTAGGCATGGGCAAACAGTCTGGCTGTTGGCTTTATATTACAGTATACTGGGTATGTGTGTGTGTGTGTGTGTGTGGTTCTGAAATTAAACAAATAACAAATATAAGTCCCAGCATTACAAATTATTATCCATATACATTCTAGCAATAGCTAAACAGTAAATAAACTAACAGTAACATGTGCAAATAACTACCAGCATCATTAAAGCAATATTAACTGCCGCTAAGTACTATCACATGTTCGAAAACGTGCATAAATATGAAGTGCATCACAGATTTTAGTGAGTATTACTGATTGAACTACTCAAAGTATTCAACTATACAATACTACGGTGGCCGGGAAGTGCAAAACAACATTACAAAGTTTGAAACACTTTTACGAAGCTCGAGACAAATTTACATTTTGGAAAACATTTTTACCTATCATAAAACACAATTACATGGGAAAAACGATTTTACCAAGGACGAAACAAATTTACATTTTAGAAAAAAAATTAACAAGACGCAAAACACTTTTACCAGTCCCGAAACAAATTTACAATGACAGATTCTTTACGGAAAGGGAATGTACCACACACCGGAAGTGACGCGGTGAAAGGTGTTGTGTTGTTGTTGGTGGTGGTGAGCGCGGTAAATTCGTGTTGTGGAGTAAATGGCGTAAATAAAGTTTATGGTGACCGAACATGGACTGCGGCAGAGGGATGTTTTGCCCGTTTTGTGGCAAACACATGAGCAGCTTAACGTGGTTTTGCTTTACGTGTGGTCGGTGTTTGGAGTTTCTAAAGCACGCGGACCAGACGGAAACACCAGACATACTGCATCAATGTGTTCAATATTTTAACGAGGGTCACTCACCTCCGTGAAGTTGGCACCCCATAAAAAGAAATAATGACCAAAACTATGCCATTCGTTTGTGCTGATTTGTGCCGCAAAAACGAACGTTTGTGCTGGTTTGGTGTTTAAGAAATTAAACATTATTTTTTTGACCGTGTGACGTCACTTTCGACCCCATGTTGTCCAAATCGCTCCAAACCGGCGCAGTTCGTTTGTGCTCGATTTGTGCTCGATTGTACCGTTAAAATAAACACTGTATCTGTTTTCCTTCCCTAGATATAACAAAAATATTTTCGGGGCTGTGACGTCACTCTCCACCCCAGTTCGTCTAAATCACACAAAACTGGTGTCATTCGTTTGTGCTCGATTTGTGCTGGTTTGTGCCGTTGAAATGAACGTCAAATATATTTCCCCTTCTTAGAAATAACAAAAACAATTTGAGGCAGTGACGTCACTCTCCACCCCATGCCTTCCAAATCTCTCTAAACCGGTGCCGTTCCTTTGTGCTAGATTTGTGCCGCTAAAAGAAACTATGTAACCATGACCTCTTTTTAAATATAACGAAAATTTCACTGTCAACTGCATTTAGCGCCACTGCAGAGTTTTAAAAAAGTTAGTGTTCGTGCTGCGTTAAAATTTAAAATGTACTCTTTTCATTTAGTCTTTTCAAGTTAGTTTTTACTAACTTCATATTTAAATTTGACTAAATTAATAAATTATTAATAAATTGTATAGCCTGTATATAATTATATAGCCTAATTCAAAGCGCTCCCCACACAAAATGGCGTGTTTATTTGTGCTGATTTGTGCCAGAAATCCTGGTTGTGACTAAAATTCGTCTTAAATTGGATATTTAAAGGGAGAAAACTTAAGCACTTAATATACCATTATCTATAGGAAACATGTAGCCTAAAAGTAATTGCATGGCATGACTGCATTTTAATAGCTAATATGGTAAAGTTTTTCTGTCCCCCTTATAAACGATTATTTACCGCACTGCTTAAGAAAACGAAAAAGGGGCTCGTAGATAAAATAGGCTCAAGCTATAGACTACTGAATGTGTGCATGGCAGGAAAAATTACCGGTCATTGGAAAAAGACTACAAGAAATTGATAGATACTACTGTAGCTAATCACAATTGCTAATCAACGAGGTAAATCTATATTTGTACATATTTGTATATATTTTAATGCATGTTGAATGTTGAAAAAATCTAAATTTAATTAAAACGAATGTTTTGTTGATGTTGTGAGTGCACACAAATCAAAGTAGATTCGTTGCAGTTCCGAATAATGTATTACTCCTACCTTTAGCAAAAATGATGGCGTGTAGATATTAATTAAAAAATCGCAAGCGATATTGCCGGCGCCTCCATATCTGCGTGCTGTAGTTTCCACACTCCTCATGGATTAAAATGCACCTAAAAGCGCACATTTATATGTGTAATGTTTAAATTAATATTGTGAAATGCATTAATTGTTTTATATCTATAAATTTTATTTTAGGCAAGTGTTGATTTTGAGAAGGCTATCAGCTCACTGTCTGCTGCTGGCAGCTTGGTCGGCAAAGAAAAAAAAATAATTTAACAAACATAAAATGTTCCAAACATATTTCTAAAATAACTTAAAGAAACGAAAATAAATACAGCCACTTTGCTATTAAAAATATTAACGAATATTCGTGGGGAATCTATGTTTAATACTCTAATGGCACAAATCGAACACAACCGAATTATAACGATTTTTTTGTTGAAGTTAGTGTTCTGCCTTTAAATTTAAATTTAGTCAATTTGAAATATAAAGTTACTGCAAACTTGGAGCTGACAAAATGTAAAATTATAAGGCAGCATGAACACTAACTTTTTTTTAAACTCTGCAGTGGCGCTAAATTGGGTGGAGAGTGAAATTTTCGTTATATTTAAAGAGAGGTTTGGAAGGCATGGGGTGGAGAGTGACCTCACTGGCCCATATTGTATTTGTTTTTTTCTAACGAAGGGAATTAGGTACAATGTTTATTTTAGCGGCACAAACCGGCACAAATCGAGCACAAAGGAACGGCACCGGTTTGGAGCGATTTGGGCAACATGGGGTCGAAAGTGACGTCACACGGTCAAAAAAATAATGTTTAATATCTTAAACACCAAACCAGCACAAACGTTCACGGAGGTGAGTGACCCTCGTTAAAATATTGAACACATTGATGCAGTATGTCTGGTGTTTCCGTCTGGTCCGCGTGCTTTAGAAACTCCAAACACCGACCACACGTAAAGCAAAACCACGTTAAGCTGCTCATGTGTTTGCCACAAAACGGGCAAAACATCCCTCTGCCGCAGTCCATGTTCGGTCACCATAAACTTTATTTACGCCATTTACTCCACAACACGAATTTACCGCGCTCACCAACAACAACGCAACACATTTCACTGCGTCACTTCCGGTGTGTGGTACATTCCCTTTCCGTAAAGAATCTGTCATTGTAAATTTGTTTCGGGACTGGTAAAAGTGTTTTGCGTCTTGTTATTTTTTTTTCTAAAATGTAAATTTGTTTCGTCCTTGGTAAAATCGTTTTTCCCATGTACTTGTGTTTTATGATAGGTAAAAATGTTTTCCAAAATGTAAATTTGTCTTGAGCTTTGTAAAAGTGTTTCACACTTTGTAATGTTGTTTTGCACTTCCCGGCCACCGTACAATACACAACATAGCAGAAAATATTTTGTTAGAAAAGGTAAACATAATACACGCTGCATGTAAACAATTAACGAGTAGAAGTGACATGAATCTAGAAGTGTGTCATCTAGACATTGGCACTAAGTCACAATATAGCACAAGATAGCACACAAACACGATGATCTCAGTTATTAAACAGAAAATGAGAATAGAAACCTACTTTATGGCATCAACACACAATATAAAGCTATATTAAATCTCTGAACAGCACGACCACTCTCTAGACCCACGTACTGCAATAACTTCTCTCTTTAGTGTAACTCTGCGCATAACGGTACGCTGCTCATTGCTTATTGCGTGTGCTCAGGTTGTGTTGAAGCACATCAATCGGCACCAGAGTGGCGCATGCACGATTGCTCAGTTCTCTATGCAGCCTTTCTTACAACTATGGTTAAAAATTCTCAATGGTTGTGTAAAACAACACCCTTTTTACCTTAAAATGAGCTCTGCAAAAATCATCCCATTCTGAGGGATTGTTCCTTTAAATGCAAATGAGCTCTGCTCGCCCCGCCCCTCTCTTCTCTCTGCTGCTTTTAGCCGCGAAACTTGCTAACTAGCACGTTATTAGGAAAGGCGATTGCAGAGATTCATTAAAAAAAAAAAAACCTTATAGTCACTTCTGCTGTAGGTGAAGCTGGATCGCGAATGATTTGCTCAAACATAGACACGTTTATGTAGACTGGGAGGTGCATTCCCTTCACAAACAAATGTAATCTACTGCATCTTCAGCGGCTCAGATGTCGGGAGTAAATGACGACCACTATGTTCATTATTACATCCAGCAACACAACACCTCAATCACTCAATCGGAGATATTCTTGTCTAACTTACATCCCTGCTTCAGCATTGAAACAATGGAGGTCGGACTGTTACAGCTGATTTAAGGCGGGTCTGAGGTAAGACGCTCATGTTAATCAACTATCGTGGGAGCGGCCTTTGTTGGTGTGACGCCACAACGACAGGCATCTGAGAACGGCTCGATTTGAAAAAGGGGATATTATTTTTACAGATTAATTAAAAACCACTGCATGGATTTTTATCATTATAGGGTCGATTTGTACATACACTGCCAACACACATTAATGTTCAAACAATGTGTAAAAGTGAAGTTTGCATCCGATGACCCATTTAATACATTAAGCCATATTAATTGTTAATGGTTTTCTGTGGGAAGAAAACGCTTAACCAGAAACTTTGCACACTGCGTTCATATTCTGCCGTTCTGTGGCCACGGATTTGCGGGTCTTGTCTTTATCTCCTACGGACGACCATGTACGTTATGCTATTAAATGAGTTTTAATAAAAACTTTTAACCACAATGAGTTTTAAAAAATAAGTTTTAATTAAAAAAATTTAACCACCACAGCATCTTGTCTCCACTGGCAAGACGCACGATTTATGTGGATTGTAAGTGATGTCACCGGTAGCTGATAGTGCAAGTGGCGATTGCAAGTGACGCTGTAATTTAGTTTCTATTTTCTTGTCTTCATCACCTGGCTACTGTTGTAAAATGTTAAGAGATTCAATAAAAAATAAAAGAAATAAATAAAATAAAATAAAATAAAATAAAAAAAAAAAAAACTGCAAGTGATGTCACTTGCGGAAGTGCAGGTGTCTGAAAGTGCAGGTCTGAAAATGCATGTCTGCAGCCAGACCCTATTGGGATGGGACTAGAATATTATTTAAAGACTACCGGACATTCAAAATACATCCTATAGGTTAACTGTCGTCTTTTAAAAATGCGCCTCCCTGTCATTAGATTGCAGTCAGATAAGGGGCGTTTGCATAACTCAGTCTCAGTATGGAAGCCACGATAGCAAAACGCAAACTAGTGTTACGGTCTCGTCCTCCTTCTCTCTTCTGCGTTGTGATTTTGCGAATGCGTTCATACGATCTCTTTACTGCACTCCAACGAAACACGAGTCAGCGAGCCCAATTCCGTAATAAAGGTCAGGACACAGCGGTTTCATTGACATTTTTACCACAGCGTGCATTTCTTATTGCAACTGATGTGTTGCATCATCTTCCGTCAAATATTTTTGTCTGCAGCTCCCAAACAAACCACATGAGGGCACCCTTACAAACTAATAGCTGCCGCTGAATTCAAGAGGATTCACAATAACAATTCTAACTCCGTTAAGTCTGAAACAACACTGGTAGTCTGAAACAATGGCCTCAGTACCTGAAGAGTTAGGGATAGTGTCAGCAGACGTCCCATTTTTCCCGGGAGTCACAATTTGTTGTTGATTCAACTTAAAGTTAGCGAAGGCAGAATAGGCGAAATTGCACTGATAGATGCACACCAGAAGTGCTCTCTTTTGCTTCTTTTTTGCTTCTTTTTCTTTTTTTTTTCTTTTTATTATATATATTGCTCCTTTTTCACTACTGTTAAAGGGATTGCTAACTCAAAAATAAACATTTTTATCATTTATTCAAGTTTGAATCCTTGATTTGGTCTAAAGAGAGAAGAATTATTATTATTATTATTTTTTTTTGTTAAGACTTCATATAAAATAGCTACCAAAATAAATGTTGGTAACTGCAGTTTAACTAAAAGTTGACACAAATGTAATGACTTTTCTTCAACTAAAAGGCCTGTCAAAATGAACACTCGTGGAAACAAATGAAATTATACTTTGATGTTCAAGAACTTAGTTTATTTGTTCATGCTCAACTTCACTCACAGCCCAATATGAACAAACTAAAGTTTACCAACAACAAGAATCTCAACAAATACATATAACAATAATAATGTTTAATGTATATAGCACTTTTCCCACACTCAAAGATACTTTACAAAAGCAGTTACATAATAGACAATCATTTCACATAGTCATGGACAATCAATTCACATAATCAGTTAAGTGGACAATAGACATTTGCCCAGTCCAGAAACAAAAGTGATTGCAGTTGCATGTTGTTGTAGAGACACATAGCACTGTATTGAATAAACAACACAGAAAATAGACAGTATGTAGTACTTTTAGTACAGGAGATGGGCAGTGTCTAAAGAAACATAGTTATGACTGGTAGTATTAGGTAAACAAGTAGGCTTTGAGTTGTGATTTAAATTCAGAGTTTAAGTCACAACACATTTTGCTTTACAAATGAGCGCCCTTTGCATCTAAAATGGCCTATAGACTAATGCTAATCACGTGTTTGCATAGATGTTCCTTATGACGGGACTTTTTGCTATGGCCAATTTCACTTGAGCTCTTTAAGAAGGTTGGCAAGAAAGATGACGCCCCTTTAAATCTCTAATGAGACTTTTGTGTCAAAAATAAAATAGAATGAAAAAACAAAGCACTACTAAAATTGTATTATATTTTTAATTATATTTTTAACAATCACTTGATATAGGGTCATTCCAGCTGGAATCATCAAATTTTGGAAAAGTTCCCCACCTGACCCCCTCAGATTTGTCTGAAAAAAATCTATGTGATGGGTAGTATGCCCAATAGATCATATACAAAATTTCAAATCTCTACTGTGCGTACTTTTTTCACAAAAAATCTGTAAAAAAGTTTGTTTTTTACCCCGTTTTGGCATCACAGTCTGAGTGACCATGTTCAGACTGAAATATCTCCAGAACTATTTGTGCCAGGTCCATGAAATTTTCTGGGCTAAGAGTCCTAGTCCTACTTTTCTTTGAAACTATTACTTTAAGGGTTTTCAGATGTCCATAGAAACCTCAATCTTCAATGTATAAGCATCAAACTTGGTAAATGGTCTGATATGTACCATGTCTTTCACATCCTTTGACATCAATAGAGTCTGATGGATGTTGAGATATTAAGGTCCAAAAATGGAAAAAAAAACTATTTACACCAATGTTCAGAGCAATATTTCCCATGAATGACACTAGGTGTGAACATAAAACTTGTTTTTTTGAAAGAGCATATTGTTATTGATAAAATATAAATAAATTGGGATGGGGTTTTGCCTCATTTTTCTGTAATGATTTTTTTAAAACTCAGAGTTTCATCACTGATCCTATTGTTCACTTTTGCTATTCAACTTGGTATGGGCATTTCAACAGAATTTATTAATGTTCCACTTATACAAAAAATACAAAAATACAAAAAACATACTTCCAGACATGAGTCACTTTAATAATGTATACCACCAACACAAATAAATGTGTGACATAACGGTTACTGAAAGTTGTTCATGAACGTGTCTGAATCCACAGTTTCATTTTCTTTTATTACATAGCATCATCCAGTGGAAGTAACTGGCACATCAATTTTCATTATGATGTGCTGGAGAGGCACCCAACAGACATCTTCCCTTTTGGGCCAAAAGTAGCCTCTAGCTGGGCCATGGGGATGCAAAAAAAGCACTTGAATGTCTTGCTCTGTGTCAGAGACGTCTCTGATGATACCAACCCACCATTGTCGGTCATACACACAAGTAACATATTGTCCTGGGGCCATATCTGTGATGTGAAGGCCTTGTTCAACTGGGTCAACCTCAAAGTTGACTGATTGATTGATTGATGCTAGATCTCATACCACCTGAATATTATTATTTCTAATCAATATTGCCCTCCTTTCTCAATAAAAATGGATTATTCACTGGATTGGGTGGAACATCAAGATTAGGTACTTATGTTGCATTCCATTGAATGTCGGTAGTCGGTGAATCCGAGTTAGTTCTCCCAATGTCCGTCGTAAATGTGTTCCATTGTAACAGTTGGCAAAAATATGGATGCCTATGGACCGAACTGGCCTGAGTGTGTGTTTCGGACCCCCAACTTAAGTGGCCGTTCCATTGCACTTTCCTGAGGTGGAGGTCGGATTTCCCCGAGTCCCGAGCACAATGGAATGCTGCATTATAGCATTAATTTAGGCATATGAGTTCAAAATAGCTGGTACTACAGTAGTTGTGAATGTCACACAACAATGATTTTTTTTTAAATTATTACAGAAAAATGAGGCAAAACCCCATCCCAATTTTTTTATATTTTATCAATAAGAACATGCTCTTTCAAAAAAAAAAAAAGTTTTATGTTCACACCTGGTGTCATTCATGGGAAATATTGCTCTGAACATTGGTGTAAATAGTTTTTTTCCATTTTTGGACCTTAATATCTCAACATCCATCAGACTCTATTGTCTGATATCAAAGGATGTGAAAGACATGGTACATATCAGACCATTTACCAAGTTTGATGCTTATACATTGAAGATTGAGGTTTCTATGGACATCTGAAAACCCTTAAAGTAATAGTTTCAAAGAAAAGTAGAGGGCCAGCATTCAGGTGTAAATTCAGTAACAATGCTGTGAGTTGTAATTCATGCAGTTCTGGACTAGGACTCTTAGCCCAGAAAATTTCATGGACCTGGCACAAATAGTTCTGGAGATATTTCAGTCTGAACATGGTCACTCAGGCTGTGATGCCAAAACGGGGTAAAAAACAAACTTTTTTACAGATTTTTTAAAAAGTACGCACAGTAGAGATCTGAAATTTTGTATATGATCTATTGGGCATATTACCCATCACATAGATTTTTTTCAGACAAATCTGAGGGGGTCAGGTGGGGACCATTTGATGATTCCAGCTGGAATGACCCTATAGCGAGAAGTTAAGAGGGTTGAGTTAAGGATGAAAAGAGAAGAAAAGAGAAAAAAGAGATGGGTGGACAGAGTAGACGAGAGAAGAAAGACATCTTATCGAACCAATCAAGCCAGCAAAAAAAGAGAGTAAACAAAGGCAGGGTATGTCCTTGATACATCATTGGTCATGCAGAGTTGAATTAAAGACTAATAATCATTCTCTTTATTATTGCAAGTGATCTTCATATCTGGTTGTACTTCTGCTTAAAAGATGTGGATGCTTGGATACCTGTTTTCACTTCTCGGTGAGTATTGTTCACATCTCTTGTACAAATAATAGACAATAATTACTAGCGAAAAAGATTTCGCTTCTCAAACAGACAAACAACAAGAGGTTTGATCTTGAGTAGTAAATACTACTCAAGGTTAATACAACCATTAAAAATTAGCAAGCTGTTTCCAGGCATGAATTAAAATTTATGCCAATACAACTATGCGGTCTATATTATACAGTCTATCTAATACACATCTGATTTTCTGTCTTCTAAAAAAAGTGCATCCCTCGGTTGTGCCAGTATTGTTTAAAACCATAATCTCTTTTTCAAATAAGGTTTTAACCAAATGATTGCTTTGCATGGGCTGATGGTTAATCTTGTTCTCGAGCGCAGGTTTTATTTTAATATTTATACCAAATTCAAATTAAACTACACAGATGCATGAGAAAGCTGATTATTTCTTCTTGTTCAGAAAAAGAATTTATAAAAGTACACTACCAGTCAAAAGTTTTTGGATAGTAAGATTTTTAATGATTTTTTTCTTTTGGATGAAAAAATGTTTGTTTTTAAAGAAGTCTCTTTTGCTCACCAAGCCTGCGTTTATTTGATCCAAAATACAGAAAAAAAATGTAATATTGTGAAATATGTTTATTATTTAAAATAACTACTTTTCATTTGAATATATTTAACATGTAAATTATTCACGTGATCAAAGCTAAATTTTCATAATAATAATAATAATAATAATAATAAATATATTTATTTATTTATTTTATTTTGTTTTTTTAAAAAACAGTTGAGATCACCATTTAACTGAAATAAAAATATTTTGTATTATTTTGCTGTACTTTGGATCAAATAAATGCAGGCTTGGTGAGCAGAAGAGACTTCTTTAAAAAAACATTAAAAATATTACTGTCCAGAAACGTTTGACTGGTAGTGTATGCGTTGATCTAATACTAGCTGTACACTGATATGTAAATCCTAATGTAATAATTTGGTACAATGCACTTATTCTGTACATAGATGTTTTTATATATTTATCTTAAATAAATAAATACCTGCATGTAATTACATCTGTAATTAATTTCTCTAATTACATTAATAATTATACAGTTGACCCATCCCTTAGTTTAACCCACCCTTAAACCTACCCATGCCACCAAACCTGTCCTTAACCTTACCCGTATTCTGCCTCAATAGCAGCACAAGTGTTTTTCAATACGATTTGAACACAATATTTACTTTTTTTTATCTAAATACATAGTAGTTAAGGTCACTTAATATAACGTCTGACCAAATAGATAAATATATAACAATATGAAAACATAACAGAAAACCACACAACACTTCTTTGACATTCAGTTTTGAATAGAAATATTATAATAGAAATGCATTTTATATAAGCTTCTTAACTTTGGTGTGCATATATTCCTGCCATCTTTCATGCTTTTCCATAAACTTATTCCAGATATGTAATATTTGCTCTTTATTTCTGCAACAGGCACCATTTCCATTCATGCCACAACAAATAACTTGCAAGGTAAATAAAGTTTCTTTACCTAACAGACCACTCAGATCATTAGGATCGAGTCAGTTAGAAATACCAAGGGTTCACACGAAACAAGGGGAATCCGCTTCTCGCTATTATGCTGCCCGCAGTTGGAATCAGCTTCCAGAAGAGATCAAATGTGCTAAAACATTAGCTACATTTAAATCTAGACTCAAAACTCATCTGTTTAGCTGTGCATTTACTGAATGAGCACTGTGCTTCGTCCGAACTGATTGCATTATGTATTTCCGGTTCCGGTTTGAGCGAACGCTGGCATGTTTGACTGCCGCTGCTCTCCGGTGTATGTTTTTGAGCTCTGCAGTTTGTTTGTTTTCCGAGTTTTATCTAGTCTCATCTAGATTTGTTTTATCACAACGTTTTACAAACTTACTTGGATAACACCTTCAGTAAAGCTGTACCGCCAAACGCGAGCTTTCGCCACCACGTAACGACTGTTCTACCGTCCTCCGTGAGTAAGTTAACACTTTCTTTCGGGGTGTCGGTTGTTGGTTGCTGGTCATCGGTCATGCGCTTGTCTTGGTGGAGGTGGTCTTAAAAAGGGCTGCCTTGCCAAGTAACTGGCAAGGCCTCTTTTGTTCTCCATTTATATGCTTCCTTTGGGCTCAATTCTCCGGAAACATAAAATTAATTATCATTTTTACGCCAATGACCTCCAATTATATTTTCCACTCAAACCAGGAAATGATTTTTCATTTGAACATCTTTTGTCATGTCTTAGTGAAGTCAAGACCTGGATGGCAAAAAACTCTTTGCAATTTAATGAAAATAAAACCGAGGTGTTGCTACTGGGCCCTGCTGTTACTAATAATTCTATCAAAACACAGTTAGGTTCACTAAGTAACAACCTACACGACTACGTAAGGAACCTTGGAGTCCATCTCGATCCTTTTCTTCACTCTGACAAGCATATAAATACAGTTGTAAAGAGTAGTTTTTTTCATCTCAGATCATTGGCTAAGGTGAAACACTTTTTATCCAGTAAAGACCTTGAAATTGTAATTCATGCGTTAATTTCTTCTTGTCTGGATTACTGTAACTCTCTGTATGTTGGCCTACCTCAATCTACACTCTCACGGTTACAGATGGTTCAAAATGCGGCAGCCAGATTCTTAACAGGAACTAAGAAAAGGGATCACATCACCCCTGTTCTTGCTTCATTGCACTGGCTCCCTATGAAATTTAGAGTTGATTTTAAGATTCTTCTTTTTGCATATAAGGCATTGCATAATTCTGCCCCAGACTATATCTGTAATCTTATCACACCTTATGCAGCTTATAGGTCTTTAAGATCTAATGATCAGTTACTACTATCCGTCCCCCGCTCACGTTGTAAAACAAAGGGTGATCGGGCTTTTTCAGTAGTTGCCCCAAAACTCTGGAACAGTTTACCATTGCACATCAGAGCTTCTACATCATTGGATGTTTTTAAATCGAGCTTAAAGACATATTTTTACTTATTAGCATTTGGGTGATGTTGTGCATGTATTTTGCAAAATTAATTTGTGTTAAATTGTTGTGTTATGAATTTTATTTTAATTGCTCTTATATTTATTTTATTCTTTGCTGTTTATTGTTTGTAAAGCACTTTGGATCAACTACGGTTGTGTTAAACTTGTGCTCTATAAATAAAATTTGACTTGACTTGACTTGACTTGACTAATCATTTTCTGTTTTTAACGGTCTTAAATTTATTTTAAATCAATTTTTAAATCATTTTTAAATCATTATATCAATCAGTTTTTACATTTTACATTTTCTGTTTTATTGTTGTGATCATTGTTTTTATGATTGTTCTACTTCCTTTTTTGTGATTATTGTTTTTATTATTGTTTTTATGATTATTCTACTTCCTTTTATGTAAAGCACTTTGAATTACCTCTGTGTATGAAATGTGCTGTATAAATAAACTTGCCTTGCCTATTGTGTAAATTACATTTGACTGAAATGCTTGTATTGAAACATTTTGCATTCTACCTGTGATAAAACTTCAAGATGTTACGTAGCTGTGGTAGCTGTGTTTATGATCAATCTGCGCAAGGTGACTGTAAAATATACATTTTAGGTATGGAAATGAAATCTTTTAGGTTGATATGGGATATGGTCATTGCGCTACTTTGGCGGCCTTATAACACCCCTCAAATCCGGCCCCTCATTGTCCTCTTATTTTGCAAACTAAAATATGGCCACCCTACTTTAAATTTCTGTGGAAATAGATTATTGTTCTGTGTTCAGTGTGTTGACTGGTAGTGTATGCTTGTTTGACGAAAAATTAAGATGTTCCCTAACATGCAGCTTTATCACTTTCCAGATAACGTGAAATTAAGTCGTATTGCAGCTCAGTCGTCTGTATTTGAATACTATCGGGCTGATTGTGCCATTGATGGAATACAATACGCCCCGGGTGCAGCCTCATTTTGTACCCATTCACAGAGGGAGAAGAATCCTTGGTGGAGGCTGGATCTGCTGGATATTTACTATATTACCATCGTGACCATCACAAACAGAGCTGACTGCTGTCCAGAACGAATCAACGGAGCAGAGATCCGCATCGAAAACTATTTGGAAAACAATGGAAACAACAATCCAATGTAAGAAAGTTCCTCACATAACCGGTATGGAAAACATAACTGTTTTACGAGGTGGTGATTTCATACAAATTCGTACAGTTTCGGATCGTATGAAAATGATGTGCATATGAGAACATACACATTACTGCAAAAGTAAAATAGTTACAAAATTCCATGAGAGTGCGTTGGATAATTAGTATTGTCTGATGCAAGTAAAGCAACAAAAGAGACAAATGTTCTTTAATTTAAAAAAAAAAAAAAAGTTAAAAATGCTTTCATTACGTCTTGCTTGATGTAATCTATTGAAGCACTGTAAATGCGAGTTTTACAGTATATATTATCATTACGTAAATGGGATTTTTACAATCCTGCTGTTGCATTTTGTACTACAGAAATACTTGTTCATTTGAAGGTAGATACAGTATAAGCTCCTTTGCTGAAGTTTTTCCAAATATTCAGATGATCCTAACTAACTGTTAATGCATTACGTTCTTTTCTACAAGCCATTGTGGTGCTTTATTGCACTCTTTATTAACAAAGCATGACATAATGGATGTGTTTTCCATCATTTTTGACTCTCTCTAGATGTGCTGTGGTCACTAGTATTCCAGCAGGAGCTTCCTACAGCTACTCGTGTCCACATATGGAGGGACGTTACGTGAACATCGTTATTCCTGGAGATAATAGGTTTCTTATGCTTTGTGAGGTTGAAGTCAATAGGGGTTTTCCAGGTAATTCACTATATAAATGTATAGACATTGTAAGAAAAAGTGATGAGGACGTTGAAGATCTTGATAAGGATATTTATTGCAGCATAGCAGTGGCAAAGTACATGTTGTACCTTGGGTTTAACAGAGTCAGAATGAACCCAGAACATCCTAATCTCCAACCTTTTATACAGTTAGTTTACTACCTGTAATGTAAATGAGGTTGCTCCTTTTGTAACAGCTGTGGTCTGTATGTTAATTTAGTTCCTGCACCCCTTTGTCTGAGGTGGTTCTCAGTGTCTCACACCCGCTCCCATTGTACAGTTGGTCACCTTTTGCTCAGGATATAATCATCCTAAATGGTCTAGAAACAACATAACTGTTGACTTTCTTCTTCTCTATAATAATTAAGCCATTTTGGGAAATGAGCATGATTAAACATACATTGTGGAGTGGAATCAGAGTTGAGGCAGACTATAGATTCTTACAACATATAAATATTGTACAGTAATAAACATACATACACACACACATGCATGCGCCGTGAGGTAAATATAGTAGGTCAGCACTGGTTCTCAAGTAGTGGTTGTCTTTGTAGAAGACAATCACAATAGCTGCATCAATATAAGTTCTCAGACGTTTAGAAGCAAAAGTTTTCTTGAAGTCCATTTTATATTAATAACGGCCGTTCAATACACTAATATTAATCTACTTAATCTAACTTTTAAGAACAGCAGTGGTTTTTATCCACTGGAACAATTTTGGAAAGACATACAGTATTTTATCAGATGAACGTCCAGAAGCAATGTCTACAACAGTGCAACTCTAAATGGACACAGTTCTATATTCCACAGCCTTGTTTTTACTTATGTCAAATGAAGTTTGATTTTATCTCGACAAAAGTCTAGGAACTCATTTATTTCTCTTGTAAAAGTCATTCCATAACTTGTGTGTTTACTTATTTATTTATTTCAGTGAGAACATTTGTGAAGATGAAATTTGCATCAACCTCTGATTTAGCTGGCCCAGACAGCGACAAACTCCTCTATCAGGTTAGAAAGTACATGCAATTCATGAACTTTTTGTTTTTTGGCTAAATATAAAAACAAACCCTAAAAGCATAAAATTCAACTCCACTGAATACACACAGATTGCATCAGTCAGTAAAATCCATTAACAACACAATTTACTGTATGTTGCTTTATAACAGTAGCAAGTATAGGCATGCATCATGCAGATTTATAAAACGATCTATGTTTCAATGATGAAACAAGAAATCCCTCCCAGAAACTTCGCTCTCTTTGTTCCTCTGTGATAAAACAAGCTGCCAATCTCCACCTGATCTGCTGAAAACATCGAAAGTTTAATGAAACAAAACTCTTCCAACTAATCCACAACCATAAACAAAGGCGCTTATGGTGTTTAACTCCTGCTCTACTCGTGACGTTCTTTATTTGGATAAAAGCATCTGCTGAATGAATCACTGTGTAATGTAAATGCGCTGCTCAGACTGAGATCAGCTGCTTTGCTGATGAGTTTCATAAATGCATTGCATTTGGAGAAATAGTTCAGATACAGCATGTTATAAAAGTACAATGAACTCATCTGAAAATATCAAGAAATATGTAATACCACGTGATGATTTTTTTTTTTTTTTTTTTTTTTTTTTTAATTAAGTTGGAGGCTTCTCTGGGAGTAAGAGGGATTACCAATGTCAAACTGTCCTGGACAAAACCTCCCCAGCAAGTGGTGGAACAGGACGTAGAGGTAGAGGAAGGTAAGCATGTTTACACAAACAAAACATATTGTTTGGTTAAAGTACATAATTATGCATGTCTTAATATGCTTGCTTTACAGGTCCGTGTCAAAGAATCCAATAACCTGGATGCACAAAATGTCTTCAGAGGGAAACAATGACAGTCTGCAAATCCACATGACTGCAAATAAATATAATAAATAATACATTACTATGCATATTCTATTACGATTCATTAGTGATGAAGTGTTTAGCATCAGAATGTGTAATATAATTTGATAAGTATAAAGGTCTTAATTCACCATGAAAATGTTTGCATTATGCAAAACTCAACTGTCATAAATAAAAAAAGAAATAAAGGGTGCATACACTGAAACTGGACAGCAATTTAACATACATACATACATATATATACATATATATATATATATATATATATATATATATATATATATTTCTGGCTACTGTGTATAGGTTTCTATGTAAGTAGTGGTGTTTCTGAATGGGTTGAGGCTGGCATTTAGCGCATGAAAGTACTTGAACATATGTGATGCGATCTGGGAAAACCCGTTGGATGTCGCGCTGGGACGTTTACAGGAAAATCGAAAAATATAATGTCAGTTTTGCTTGTTTGTTGTTGTTTTTTTTATTTTATTTTATTTTATTTTTTGTTGTTGTTAAAATTAGTTTTTCATTAAATTAATATTCTATAACATCTTGTCTATCATCTCTGAAAATATCTCGGTGAAATTCACTTGTTTAGTGCAAAAAAATAGCGATTTATTGCAGCAAGCAGAAATGATTGTGTCTTTCTCTCATGTTAAGAAAGCGCTGCTGAGATGCTTTCCCTTAACACCACAAAAACAGTTAACCTATCAAAATAAACCACGTAACATATTTAATAAAGGTGTATCAATTCACATTCTCCACCAGTCCTGTGTAAACTACGGCACGCAAAGTTTATTGATTATTATTATTATTATTATTATTATTATTATTTTAATATCGTATGGCGGAGCGCAACACAGTCTGAAGTACCGTAGCTGCTCACTTAACCGATTTTACTCCTCTCAATCTTCTCAATCTTGGTGATGTCAGTGCCCAAAACGATGTTATTATGGACCATTTCATGTCCAGAGATGAAGGATCGGATGATGAATTTACTAAAGAAGAGGCGAACGTTGCGCTGCGCTCGCTTTTACTACAAGGCAGGCTGCGTTATTCGTGCTATCTAAACATAAAAGGGGTGGTCAAAAGTTCAGAGACTATGCCCATGATAAACAACGGAAAACACCTTAGTCTGTTTGTGTAATGATGCAGTATAGCGCTCCTGGCCGTTACAGGCCACAAATGCGTGCAGTGGACACAGTCTTAGCATTAATATAAGGAAAAGCCCCTCATACTTGAGAGCGGCTACGTATGAGATGTTTCTTGGAGTTTATAGTACTTGGAGTTTATAATCACTTCATGCGAGCGTAAAAAGTTTTTTGCGATATATTGGAGTTTTTGCGAAATTGACGCGTTTCCATTAGGCGTATTTTCAATTCGCAGTTTTAATTTGCGCATCTTGAAGGGTAATGGAGACGCATTTACTGATCATGTGCTGATTCTGAACGCGTCTCTCACTAGGCGCATTTCCATTATAGATGTGCGCAAAACTTTGGCTATATTATATAAATGTCGGTTTAAAAATGTATTGCGAAATGACTACGTTGCCAATTAACCGATAGTATGTGACTAAAACGTAATTTGTTTCTCTCGCGTCAAGTCATGGCAACGGATTTTGGTGGGATTTGGGCGGATTTTTGGCTTTATTTAATTGAAAGAGGCGTGTGCGTTTATCTTTACCGAAGCAGCGCGGAGAGCCGCTTCAGAAACTTGTGCGGCGCGGCTGATATTATCAGGAAAAGCCCCTTATACTTGAGAGCGGCTACGTATGAGGTGCTTCTTGGAGTTTATAGTACAAGAATGATTATATGACTTTTTACATATGCCGTGTGACCTGTAAATGCGGTAAAGTCGTTTCCATTGCAGTTTTGCCAAATATTCCTTTTTTGAATGGCCCGAAAAACCACCTCATGAGAGCGTAAAAACTTTTTTTGCTATATATGGGAGTTTTTGCGAAATCGACGCGTTTCCATTAGGCGTATTTTCAATTCGCAATTTAAATTTGCGCATCTTGAAGGGTAATGGAAACGCAGCGAATGTTTCCATTAACCGTTGCTATGCGACTAAAACGTACTTTGTTCCTCTCATTGGAACGGATTTTGGTGGGATTTGGATGGATTTTGGGTTTATTTAATCGAAAGAGGCGTATGCGTGTATCTTTACAGAAGCAGCGCTGAGAGCCGCTTCAGAAACGTGTGCGACGCTGCTGGTATAAACATAACATCAGCTCCAGTGACCGCACCGGAGCCGTTACACGCCGCAGATGTGTTCAGCATACATAGTCTAAGCATTAATATCAGGGAAAGCCCCTTATACTTGAGTGCGGCTACTTATGAAGTGTTACTTGGAGTTTATAGTACATTGAAGAATGATACTATTATTTTTTACATGCGCCATGTGACCTGTAAATGCGAAAAAGCCCTTTCCATTGCAGTTTTGCGAAATATTCCTTTTTCGAATTGCCTGAAAAACTACCTCATGCGAGCGTAAAAACTTTTTTTATGATACATTTAATTTTTAATGTTATTATAACCTAAAGATGCTATGTGAAAGTTTGGAACAGAAAATAGTGGTTTTCATCTAGCCACTTTCTTGGTAAAAAAATAAAATAAAATAAAATAAATAAATAAATAAATAAACATATTTTTACTTAAATTAATCAAAATGGATTATAGCGTTTTGGAAGCATTATTATTCTTCTTCTTCCGTTTCTTCCACTCTTGAGTCTATGGCTGCCCATAGAACCGTTTGCGGGAAAGTTGGGAAATTTAGCACACTGATAGAAGACAGTCCCAACATTAACCGCAGCAAATTTGGAGCCTCTAACTCAAACTCTCTAGCGCCACCACTTGTCCAAAATTTCAATCATTTTATGCTAATAACTTTTTTCTATAAAAACCTACTTTTTCGAACTCATCCTAGACGGTTTGTCTGATTTTCAACAAAATTGGCTCAGATCATCTTTAGACCATGCAAAAAGTTATGGAATTCAAGTTGATTAGTCAAACCATTTTCGAATAATGCGCAAACGATTTTTACAAAAAGCACGCAAAAAATGGATGTGAGGCTATATCTCCGCAACGGTTTGGCTATTGAGACCAAACTCAGTGTGTTATAACAAGCATGACCCAAGGCTACCCACAGTGTTTTGTTGCAGTGCCACCTAGTGGTCAGGAGATATGAAGAATGGCTATATTTGCTTATAACTTCTGAATGGTTCGGCCAGTCACAAAACTGGCCTCTTTAGATTCGGTGCATCATGCCGAGTGGAACCATACCCAATTTTCACATGTCAGCCATTTTGTAAAATGCTATTTTTTGTATGGACACACTGACATATCATTAACTCGTGTCTTCCGCACCATGCCCTGACAGTGCTCAAAAAAGTTTGGTGGCAGTGCCACCTTGTGACCAAAAGTTATAAAGGATATTGCAAATATGCTAATAACTTCTGCTTACATTAGCCTATTGTAATGAAAGTTTGGGTCAAGCTGAGAACATTGATACCCATTATGCCAATATTGGCCAAACATCCTGTCCGCCATTTTGATTAATGTTGAAAACCTACTTTTTCGAACTCCTCATAGACGTTAGTCCAATTTTCACCAAATTTGACTCAGATTATCTTCAGACTTTGCTGGCAAAAAGTTATGGATTTCGTTTCAATATACAAAACAGTTGTCCTTTAGCGCATCAACAAATTTGCTGGAAAGATGCCAAACTACATCAAGGGCTGTATCTCTGCAAAGCTTTGACATATTGACACCAAATTTTATGTGTGCCATTGTTACCTCACACTGACCACGCCACAGTAAGTAATACACCATTCATTAAACATTAATAATGAAATTTCGAAAAATGCTAATAACTTCTGATTGCATTAACCTATTGTAATTAAACTGGTCTCAAAACAATCGAGTCATGCCGACAACGTACATTCCAATTATACCACAGTTGGTTATGTTTTCATACAGCTCCACTATACATTTGAGGTGTGATGCCAAAATTATTCTGAGGCTGTATCTCTGTAAAGCTTTGACATAATGACACCACACTTTGTGTGTGTCATTGTCACCTCACACAAAACACACCACATCAATTTGAAAACAGCACCACCTATTGGTCAAAAGTGATAAGCCATTAAATTATATTTGTATTGGTTGTATTTTATGATTTTTTCAGCCATTTCAACTGATATCATCCTAAAATGGCTTTAATTACTCGTTGTAGTCCGTCTGTCACTCCTTGCCATGCTTAGCTCCTCATTCTGCCTCTTTTGTGCTTGGTCCCACAATTGCTGCTTGCAGTTATATTATTATTATCGTGAGAAAAAAAAAAAAAATTCAAAACATTTGCTCACTGCAAATCATTTTGCCAGCACGAGTCACATACATAAATACAAATATCAAAATGATTTATCATTCAGCATATTGAAATTGCACTTTGATGTTTATTAACTTTATTTACTTTTTTTTTATGCTGGACTTCACTCAAATCACAGTTTAATAGCCCTAAAACAAACTAAAGATGACCAGCAACAAAAATCTCAGCAAATACATCAGAGTAATGACAAATGAGGGCCTTTGGAATCTAAAATGGCCTTACGCTGAGAGTTTTTGTTATGGCCAATTTCATTTGAGCTCATCAAGAGGGCTGACAAGAAAGATGATGGATTTAAAAGGGTGGAGCTAAAGGATGAAAAGAGAAAAATACAGACGGGTGAAGAGAGTACTTGACAGAAGAGGTAAGTGAAACATCGTCCGGAACCAATTAAGCCAACAAAATAAGACAGAATTAACAAAGGCAGGTTGTGTCCTTGCTACAGTACATCATTGGTCATGTAAGGTGCAATTAAAGATAAATAACCATCCTCTTTTTTTTTTTTTTTTTTTTTTAAATGATCTTCATATCTGATTGTAGTCCTGCTTAAACATAAAATGTGGATACTTGGATACCTGTTTTCACTTTTCGGTGAGTATCTCTTTATACTAATAATAGACGATGTTTTTTTTTTTTTCTCTGAAAAAATAAGTCTTAAATGGACAACTAAGAGGTTTGGTCTTGAGAGTTAACCACTTGCAGTGGTTATATAACCATTACGAAATGCACAATTTATGCCGTTATGATGAGTAATTAAAAGTGTATGTCACTACAACAGCTCAGTCCATTTAATACAGTTTATCTAACACAACAGATTTTCTATTTTCCAAAATAAGTGTGCATCCTTTGCTTGTGCCACTTTTGTTTAATCTGATTATCTCTTTTTCAAATAAGGTTTTAAGCAAATGGTTCCTTTGCATGAGCTAACGATTAACTTCCAGCGTAGAGTTGGTTTTAATATTAATTTAGAGCCAAATTCAAAATAATCTACTACACAGATGCACTATAAGCTGATTATTTGTTCTTGTACATTTATTTATTTATTTATTTATCATACAGTATTTATTTATAAAAGTATGTGTTGGTCTACTACTCTTTGTACATTGAAATGTAAATGATACTGAACAGAACAAAAACAAACAAACAAGCAAAAAAGCAATATATATATATATTTTTTTTTTTTTAAATTGAAAACTAGGGATGCACAATAATAGATTTTGGGCAAAATCCAATATGCCGATATTTTTTCCAACTTATTTTGGCCAATAGCTGATGCCAATACCATGAATATACTTCATTTTGTTTGGAAACAGCACCAAGTCTCTCCTGTGCAGAAATTATAATTATTTGGTTACACTTATTTGTTAGAATTAAATAAACAATATTAAAGTTTTTTTTATAATGACAGTACCTTGAAGCTTTGAAAAAAACTCTAAATAAATTGTATATCAATTGCTGTCACTTTTTTTTTTTCCTTCAGAAAGATGCAGTGGTAACCTTAACATTTTATTTTAAGATTTAACATTTGTAGCTGATAAAGCAAAAGAGTTGTAAGAGTGATCATAATTTGTTTAGAACAAAAATATAACATATTACACATTAATAAATAAATCAGTATATATAAAATTATTTAAATTTACAAGTGTCATGTTTAGGGGGAGGCTGCTGCTGCTGTTGCCACTGCATGTTTAACTATGAGGCATGACAGACATGCAAGTAGATTAGAAATCAGAGATTTTGTAACTTTGGAGTGCATATGTCCCTCCCATCCAGATTTGCCATGCTTTATCATGAAATTATTCTAGATATATAACCATTTGCTATTTATTTCTGCAACAGGCACAATTTCCATTCATGCCACGACAGATAACTTGCAAGGTATAAGAAACCAATGCAGATTACTAATAATTTTCTACTCCGATTAATTTTTTATGCAATGTTAAAAAATCCAGTGCAGATGAATTATAAAACAGAATAACAATTTTTTTTTTTTTTTTTTTTTTGGTTACCCTTTCTAGAGAATATTGCAATCAAGGGAAAGGCTATACAGTCATCTACATTTTACTTCCAAGCACGTGCTGCCATTGATAATGACGATCTTACCTACACCCACATTAAAACCGAGACGAACCCATGGTGGAGGCTGGATCTGAAGAATCAACAAATCATTGGAGAAGTGACCGTGACTAACAGGATTGACTGCTGCTTTGAACAAATCGATGGAGCCGAGATTCGCATCGGAAACTCCCTGGAGAATAATGGCAATAGCAATTCCATGTAATAAAAATTTTGCCTTTACTTGTAAAAAAAAAAATTAACCATTTAAAATGGTTCTTTAAGAGTAAAACGTGAACATGTGCAATACTATGTGCAATTTATCTTAAGAGGAGAAGAGACTCATTGCCGCGTGATCCTGAAGTGAATAACGTTTCATATTCTCTCCCTCTGTAGATGTGCGGAGATTTCTAGTATTCCAGCAGGTCAATCCGTCTCTTACTCATGCGGTGGAATGCAAGGCCGTTACGTGAATGTGGTCATTCCTGGAGATTCAAAGAATCTCACACTGTGTGAAGTGAGAGTCTACGGAAACGGTATTTCTTGAAACCTAAACCTAAAAG
This sequence comes from Labeo rohita, assembly GCF_022985175.1. Lineage (NCBI taxonomy): Eukaryota > Metazoa > Chordata > Actinopteri > Cypriniformes > Cyprinidae > Labeo > Labeo rohita. The sequence goes on from NC_066875.1 coordinate 51,724,332, forward strand.
TCAAGATAGTGGGGCAAAAATGCCACGTATTTAAATCATGTAGTTAAGTAATATCACACAGGCAGCACGTGCAATGTTGCTTTTGTCTCGAAAGCACAGGTGCAATTGTGATACTATTGACTGTATGCAACAGTTCAATTACTAAGAACTTTACATTGTTATATTTTAGATAAACTACTGACCTCTTTTTGCTCAATTTTGCCAACGAAATTCTAGAATTTTAATTCCTGAATAAACCAGCTATTTGAACAAACTGAAAGAATGAATGACTTAAAGGGGTCATCAGATGCCCATATGCCACAAGTTGATATGATTCTTTAGGGTCTTAATGAAAAGTCTATAATATACTTTGGTTAAAAATTCTCAGTGGTTGTGCAAAACAACACCCTTTTTACCTTGCCAAAATCAGCTCTGCAAAAATCATCTCATTCTGATGGATTGTTCTTTTAAATGGAAATGAGCTCTGCTTGCCCCGCCCCTCTCTTCTCTCTGTGGAGTGACGAGCTGTGCTCTGAGAGATTGTTTACTTTAGCCGCAAACTAGCACGTTATTAAGGAAAGGTAATTACAGAGATTCATAAAAAAAAGAAAAAATAAAAAAAACTTGTACTCACTTCTGCTGTAGGTGAGGCTGGATCAGGAATGATTTGTGTGAACATAGACATGTTTGTAGATCGGGAGGTGCATTCCCTTCACAAACAAATCTTGAGCAGCTCAAATGTCGGGAGTAAATGACGACCACTATGTTCATTATTACATCCAGCAACACAACACCTCAATCGCTCAATTGGAGATGTTCTTGTCTAATTTACATCCCTGCTCCGGCATCAAAACAATGGCAGTCAGACTGCTACAGCTGATGTAGGGCGGGTCTGAGGTATGACGCTCATTTCAATCAACTATCGTGGGAGCGGCCTCTGTCGGTGTGACATCTGAGAATGACTCAGAAAAAGGGGATATTATTTTTACAGATTAAATAAAAACCACTGCATGGATTTTTAATATTATAGGGTAGATGTGTACATACACTGCCAACACACATTAATGTTCAAACTACATGTCAAAGTGAACTTTGCATCCGATGACCCCTTTAAGACATCTACAGCCATCTACTGGCAGTTTCAGTTTCTTATTTAGAGGGGAAAAAAACAGTTTCATATTAATTAAAAATATATTAAATTGCAGTGCTGTTTTTACTATATTTTTGATCAAATAAATGCAGCCTTGACTTCTTTTAAATACATTAGAAGATCTGAATTATTTCAAACTTTTGATTGTATGCTTGCTTGCTTAATTTTATGTGAACTTGCTTAAAATATAACCTAAAACGGAGCTTGATCACTTTCCAGGTAGTATGAAATTAAGTGGTGATGCAGCTCAGTCGTCTGTTTTCGAATACTTTGGCGCTGATCGTGCCATTGATGGAGTAAAATATGCCCCGGGTACAGCCTCATTTTGTACCCATTCAGTGATGGAGAAGAATCCATGGTGGAGGCTGGATCTGCTGGATAATTGCTATATTATAGCTGTGACCATCACAAACAGAGCCGACTGCTGTTCAGAACGACTCGACAGAGCAGAAATTCGCATCGGAAACTCTTTGGAAAACAACGGCAACAACAATCCCATGTGAGAAAGGTCCTCACGTAACCATTAACACAAACGTATTAAGACGTGGTAATTTGATGTGAAGGTGTAGAATTTGATTTGAGATTGTAAAAATGTCTATTCATTAGCCACCAATTTACCAAAATGTAAAAGTAGGTACGAGAGTCCCATGAGAGTGTGTTGGATAATCTATGACAGTGTATTAGTGCCACAATACAAAAAAAAAAAAAAAAAAAAAATAATAATAATAATAATAATAATAAATAAATTGCAAGATAACAATCGTAGAAATACAAGATAAGCTTCGACTTTGTTACTTTTAATATAACAAACTCCCAGCTTTCAAGTTCTGTCAATTTTATCATGACATACAAACCATGAATGTGTGCTTTTTCCCCTATTTACTAATACACTCAGAAACAGGTGCCATTTTTTTAAATTAAGAACAAACATTTAAAAAAAAAAAAAACCTACAATTAGAAAAATATGTTACTCTTCCAAAAAAAAAAAAAAAAAAAAAAAAAACACACACACACACATCTTCCCACCTCATGCACAAAATATCCGTTTTCATAAACTATCAATAGAAAGTCTGTAATTGAATTCTTTTATTATTATTTTATTATTATTATTATTATTATTATTATTATTAGATTTTTAATCTTGAAAAAATAATTTAGTGGCCTCATTGTTTGTACTGAAAAAAGAAAAAAGAAAAAAAAAACAAAAAAAACAAATTCACTTTCAAATACAAATAAATTTACATTTATTGAATTAGTCCAAACAACAAGAACGCCATTCAACATTCATTTATGTAACATTTCCTTTCTATAAACTTTTAACAAAATGACCCTGTGACGGGGTGGTTCACTGTGACAGGATGGTATGGACAAGTCATGTACACCATATGTAAAAACAGTTACCATCAATGGTAGGCCTGCTTCTTATTCTCTACATGTGTCCATTTATTCATTATCCTAACTACACACTACCTCGACCAGTTTTTTCTTAGTGAGTGATATAGTGAGTGAGTGAGTGAAATAGTGAGTGAGTGAAATGAGTGAGTGTGAGTAAAATAGTGAGTGAGTGATATAGTGAGTGAGTGAAATAGTGAGCGAGTGAATGATATAGTGAATGAGTGAAATAATGAGTGAGTGAGTGAAATAGTGAGTAAGTGATAGTGAGTGAGTGAAATAGTGAGTGAGTGAAATCATGAGCGAGTGAGTGATATAGTGAGTGAGTGAATGATATAGTGAGTGAGTGAGTGATATAGTGAGTGAAATAATGAGTGAGTGAGTGAATGATATAGTGAGTGAGTGAAATCATGAGTGAGTGAGTGAAATAGTAAGTGATATAGTGAGTGAGTGAAACAGTGAGTGAGTGAATGATATAGTGAGTGAGTGAAATAATGAGTGAGTGAAAGATATAGTGAGTGAAATGAGTGAGTGAGTGAATGATATAGTGAGTGAGTGAAATAATGAGTGAGTGAAAGATATAGTGAGTGAAATGAGTGAGTGAGTGAAATCATGAGTGAGTGATATAGTGAGTGAGTGAATGATATAGTGAGTGAATGAGTGAAATCATGAGTGAGTGATATAGTGAGTGAGTGAATGATATAGTGAGTGAGTGAAATGAGTGAGTGATATAGTGAGTGAAATAGTGAGTGAGTGATATAGTGAGTGAAATAATGAGTGAGTGAGTGAGTGAATGATATAGTGAGTGAGTGAAATCATGAGTGAGTGAAATAGTGAGTAAGTGATATAGTGAGTGAGTGAAATAGTGAGTGAGTGAATGATATAGTGAGTGAGTGAAATAATGAGTGAGTGAAATAATGAGTGAGTGATATAGTGAGTGAGTGAAATAATGAGTGAGTGAGTGATATAGTGAGTGAGTGAAATAATGAGTGAGTGATATAGTGAGTGAGTGAAATAATGAGTGAGTGATATAGTGAGTGAGTGAAATCCTGAGTGAGTGAGTGAGTGAGTGAGTGGTATAGTGAGTGAGTGGTATAGTGAGTGAGTGATGCGATACGATTCCTGCTAATAATATGTTCAAATCAGTCGCCAGGCCACTGGGATTTCTCAAAATACTTTACTCACAATATTATAACTTTAATCTTGTAATTGCTATGACTTTATTCTTGTAATTTCATTATTCATTTATTATCATTATTATTTTTATGTAGCAGTAAAACACGGTTATAATAATCTGTATTGTCTGATGCAAGTAAAAGAACAAGAACTTAAACTCAAAAATACATGAAAACAGAATGAACAAAAAATACCTTTTTTTAGCGATTGTGAAAGTATTCTTCCTTAGATACACATTACAGCAAAAACTTTTTGAAAGTCTGAAAATATACAAACACTATGTGTATTGCGATACTGCAATATAAATCTTTTAATTTGTCAAAAAAAAAAAAAAAACATCTTAAGTTTATTATTATGAAATATTCAAATATATACAAATACATAAGTATTCTAAGAGAATTATGGAATTTTAATGCCTTATGGGAGTGGGCAGTCATTGCTGTGCTTTTTTGTAATTATTTTTGCTTCCATTACTTAACAGTGGAGCTCCAGTTTTAAATGTTATCATTATGTAAAAGAGATTTTTGCAACCCCCGCTGTTACATTCTGTAGTGTCCTAAAGAAACAATCTTTATTAGTTCATTTGAAGGTGGATCTACCATAAGCTCCTTTACTGAAGTTTTTCCTCATAGTTCCAAATTTGCTAAACAAACTATTGCATTGCTTTATTTCACTTTACATTAATTTGGTGTGAAATAACTGATGTGTTATCCATCATCTCTTTGACTCTCTCTAGATGTGCTGTGGTTACTAGTATTTCAGCAGGAGCTTCCTACACCTACTTGTGTCCATATATGGAGGGGCGTTACGTGAATGTCGTTGCTCCTGGAGATAGTAGGGTTCTTACGCTCTGTGAGGTTGAAGTCTATAGGGGTTTTCCAGGTAGTTCACTACGTATTTAAATAAATGCTGTACTTTAATAATACACACACATATATATAGGATATGGGGTAAAAATATGAATGGTGCTGTACTTCTAGAAGACAATAACTGAATCAACAAGTTAACAGATGTTTAGAAACATAAGCTCTTCTTTACAACAGTATAACTCTAAACAGACACAGTTCCATGTCTCACAGCTTTGTTTTCAGTTAAGTTTGAGGTCTGTCTTGACAAAAGTCTATAAACCCATTTATTTTTCTTGTAAAACTCATTCCATGACTTGTGTGTGTTCACTTATCATATTTTTTAGTGAGAAAAAATTTTGTGAAGATGAAATTTGCTTCCACTTCTGATTTAACTGGCCCGGAGGAGAGCGAAAAGCTGCTCTATCAGGTTAGAAAGTACATGCTTACCAATTCATGAATGTTTGGTTTTTGCTAAATATAAAAGCAAAACCTTAAAAGCATAACACTGCACCTCAATCAACACCTCAATCGAATACACAATGATTGCACCAATAAAATCCATTACAAAAACAGTACAAAAATGACAAGTCCCTGTGCACTATCATGTACGGATCATGCATTTTGCCTATTGGACTGATAATATTAGTCACTGTACTCATAATCTCATTTTTAATAAGCATTTTAGACTCTTTTTACCCTTAGAAGCAAAAAGGCACCTTTTTGCTACTGCAGCTTTGAAAAACAGATTTACAAAACAATCTGTGCTTGAATGATAAAGCAAGATGTCACCTTCCAGAAACTTCACTCTCTCTGTTCCTCTTTGGTGAAAGGAGCTGCCAGTCTTCACCTGATCTGCTGAGACCATTAAACGTTTAAAGAGACAACTGAATAATCCTCATCCAACTAATCCACAACCATAAACAAAGGCACTTATTATATGTAACTCCTGTTCTACTCATCATTTGGATAAAAGCATCTGAATGAATCACTGTACTATATACATGTGCCACGCAGACTGTTGAAATCAGACTGAGATCAGCTGCTTTGCAGATCAGTTATCTGGAAAAGTAGCTCTGATACAGCATGTTTAAAAAGTACAATGAATTCATCTGAAAATATCAAGACAAATTTAACACCGGTTGATGTTTTTTTAGTTGCAGTCTGCTCTGGAAGCAAAAGGGATTACCGGTATCAAACTGACCTGACTGACTGTTGAAATCAGACTGAGATCAGCTGCTTTGCAGATCAGTTATCTGGAAAAGTAGCTCTGATACAGCATGTTTAAAAAGTACAATGAATTCATCTGAAAATATCAAGACAAATTTAACACCGGTTGATGTTTTTTTAGTTGCAGTCTGCTCTGGAAGCAAAAGGGATTACCGGTATCAAACTGACCGGTAATCCCTTTTGCTCTGGAAGCAAAAGGGATTACCGGTATCAAACTGACCTGGACAAAACCTCCCCAGCCAGAGGTGGAACAGGACATAGAGGAAGGCAAGTACATTTAGGCAAGGCAAGGCAAGTTTATTTATATAGCACATTTCATACACAAAGGTAATTCAAAGTGCTTTACATAAATGGAAGTAGAATAATCATAAAAACAATAAATCACACAATAAAACTAAGAATTTAAAACTTTTAAAATGATTCAAAATTGATTTAAAGACAGTTAAAAATAGAAAAGGATTATACATAGTGCAATCAGTCTGGACGTAGCACAGTGCTGATTCAGTAAATGCACAGCTAAACAGATGAGTTTTGAGTCTAGATTTAAATGTAGTTAATGTTTTAGCACATTTGATCTCTTCTGGAAGCTGATTCCAACTGCGGGCAGCATAATAGCTAAAAGCGGATTCCCCTTGTTTTGTGTGAATCCTTGGTATTTCTAACTGACTCGATCCCAATGATCTGAGTGGTCTGTTAGGTTTATATTCAGTGAGCATATCTGCAATGTATTTAGGTCCTAGGCCATTGAGTGATTTATAAAGGAGTAAAAGTACTTTAAAATCAATTCTAAATATAACTGGAACCCAGTGTAAGGATCTGAGGACTGATGTAATGTGCTCAGATTTTCTGGTTCTAGTCAGAATCCTGGCAGCAGCGTTCTGGAAGAGCTGCAGCTGTCTAATGGTCTTCTTGGGAAGGCCAGTGAGGAGACCATTACAATAATCCACCCTGCTTGTGATAAAGGCATGAACAAGTTTCTCCAAGTCTTGACTGGAAGCAAAACATCTAATTCTTGCAATGTTTTTGAGATGATAGTATGCTGATTTAGTTACTGCTTTGACATGACTACTGAAACTAAGGTCCAACTCCAGAATCACACCAAGATTCCTGACTTGATTTTTAGTTGGTTGACCCCTAGAGTCAAGGTATGCATTCACCTTGAGAACTTCCTTTTTGCTTCCAAATGCAATGACTTCAGTTTTCTCCTTGTTTAACTGAAGGAAGTTCTGGCACATCCAACTGTCAATGGGGCTGTAGTCATTTGGCCATAAGGCTAGGTAAATCTGGGTATCATTAGCATAGCTGTGATAGAACCAAATTCCCTTTCTCATTATTTGACTTAGTGGGAGCATATGCAGGCTAAACAAGAGCGGCGCAAGAATTGAGCCTTAAGGGACTCTACATGTCATGGACGTCCACTGCTCTCCTATACTCACATAATAACCTCTTCCTTTTAAATATGACCTGAACCAATTGAGAGCCATCCCAGAAAGCCTGACCCAGTTTTTCAGTCTCTCCAGAAGAATGTTATGATCGACTGTGTCAAACGCAGCACTAAGATCTAGTAGTACCAGCACTGATATTTTGCCAGAATTAGAATTTAAGTGAATATCATTTATTATCTTAACAAGCGCTGTCTCTGTACTGTGATGCGGTTGGAAACCAGATTAAAAATTGTCCAGGTATCCATTTGAGTTTAAGTAGTTGTTCAACTGATTGAAAACTACCTTTTCAATAATCTTGCCTATAAAAGGAAGATTTGATATTGGTCTATATTTGCTCAGTATAGTGTTATCAAGATTGCTCTTTTTCAGAAGAGGCTTAACAACTGCAGTTTTTAAGGAGTTTGGAAAAGTCCCAGAAAGAAGTGAGGTGTTCACCACTTTGAGGGATCTGCTTCTGAACAGTTAAACGGTCAAATCTCTCTGACCTCTGCATAAGGTCAGACAGCATGCTTCTGGTGTTTCCGGTGGCTGAAATATGTTGTCCTGGCTTCTCTGGCTGTTTACCAGAAAGTCGTCCTTCAGCGCTGACTCTTGGAGCTTCTGTAGTACGTCACAGTCTGTCTGTGATGAGCTCTGTGGGCAGGGATCAGCTGGGATAGTGTCCATGTGCAGTGCTTGTTGTGGCTGTGTGTCGTCGTCAGTGTCCTTGTGGGATGTGTCGACCACATGACTCGGAAGCTGATTTGAAGTCCTGTCGTCACTGATACATTGTCCAGGTGTGTGTGTGTCATTCATGTTGGGTGGACTGGCACACTCTACTGAAGGATGACGGAGTGAAAAGTAGATGTTGTCCTTTAGCACTCTTGCACCAAGTTTGTCTGGGTGGAGGCCATCCAGTTTAAACAGTTGTCTATGGCCACAGAAAAGACTGAAGTTGTCGATGAAGTTGACTCCTTTTAGACTGCAGGTTCTTTGTAGCCATTTATTCAGCCCAAGTAACCGTAAAAACATGTTAGTTCCCCTTGCTGGGAGTTGTCCACTGATGAACAACTGAACTTCAAGTTTTTGAAGTGTTTCGATGAGCTCACTGAAATCCTTCTTTAGGAGGTCTGACTGCCCTTTCCGAATATCATTCTTCCCCACATGGATGATGATTCGATTTGCAGTCTTATGCTTCATTATAATGTTCAAAAGTTCTTTGTTCACGTCAGAGATGGTTGCTTGCAGAAAGCAGCATGTAGTTGTAGTCCTGCTACTGATATTTCTGATAATGGAGTCACCCACTATCAGAGTCCAGGGCCTGAGCTGAATGCCGGTGTCTGCGCAACCTTGAGCGCCAGTTTGTAGCGATGTCAGCTGCTGGCTGATACGATCCATGTTCAATTACATTTGGGGATTCCTTACCAACATTCATTAGTGCTTCAAATCTGTTCTCAAGCTGTATAGGGGGTGGTAAAATACCAGTTTTTGCAAGCCTTATCATAGCCATATATGGGGTAGAGGATGCTACCACAGCAATATGACATACTCATGACAATCTGTCTCGATTGACTTTGGGTCTCGCTCCCTGTTTGTGCCATCGATTAGTTCCTCTACACTTATAAACTGTTGAGATTCACTAGATTCACTGGACTCACCGGCTGTATGCTGAGGGGGGTAAATCCAACAAGTAACTTTGTATCAAGCAAAGAGTCTCCTTTTTCATAGTATTATTCCAGTTACGAAAAGTTTTTAATATAGTTTTTGTGCCAAAAATGTGTTGTTTGAGCACTGTGCTGATCTGCTGAGGTTAAAATCTTAGAAAAATCGGAGAAAAGTATATAAACAGGGAGCAAAGAGCAGAGCAGTAAGCAAGAACGTCCAAACAGTAGCAAAGCCGGAAGTAAACCAACTCTTGAAAAAAACATTATTTGGTTATGGTACTGTTACGTCCTGTGGACGTATTTGTCAAATATGCGAGTTTTGAGAGTTATGTTGACTTTTGGGCATGTTACGTGCTGCATGTTTGCTCTCTCTTTCTTTTTCTCTCTCTCGCTCTTTCTCTCTCCCTGTCTCAGACTGCTAATTGGGTTCCAGCTGATGCGCATCAGCCATCGGTAGTGAGTGGAAGGCCGCAGAAACTCAAGCGATATAATACAGCAAAGAAGCAAGCCCTAGCTGCTGACGGCAACGCGCCACACTCTTTGTCCTGATCCAGAAATGTTTCTTTATTAGTGGTCTTGTGTGACCGAGTGCGGTCATAATCCTTTTTTGTGAATGAATTGCCCAATCACAAAAGGCGAGGGAGCGTGCGAACGCTGCTATGTATTCTTTTTCTTTGTGCTTATCGTTGTTTTGAGTTATTCTTAATTTTTATGTAAATATTTTGGTTTTTCGGAAGCGGTAGGGAGGGGGTGCCATTTTCTTTACCCTTGTAATTTTGCCTATGTTTATGTTAGTAAGGGAGTCAGGTAAGACTCTGTTGTTTATTTATTTTTCTTTTGTTTAGGATATTTAAAATTTCATTGATAGTTAGAGGGTTTTGTTTGTTATGTTGGCCTTGCCCTCTCCTGAAGATTTGCTTCCTTTACTCTGTTGCTATCAATAAAAAGATTATTTTGTTTAACTTTCGTGTTTGTTAAGTTTCTGGATCAGGGATTGACGTGACCGTCAGACATTTCTTTTTTTTTCTTTTTTTTTTGTTACAATCTCGCGCACCTCTAGACATATCGGGAGGCTTGTAACAAGTGGGGGCTCGTCTAGCCGTTTTTTTTTTTTTTTTTCTCTCCTTCACAAAGTGAGAATTCGTTCGTTTGGTTTTGGATCGCCAAATTAAACTTTTGCTCTGTTCGCCATGAATCAAACTCCGTTTGTGCGTTCGTAACTGACTGTGGATTATAATGGTGAGTATTCTTTTCTTTCTCTCACGTTTTGACTGTTTTCATCTTTGCGTAGGGAAGGAGTAGGAGGGAGACGTAGTAATAATGGAATTCGATTTAACAGCTTTTACTCTTACGCCCACGGTTGAAGTTTTTAATAGTTGTAGAAAAAAAGATTTAATTTTGATCGCGGAATTCTTTGATATTCAAATTCAGAGGGATACCACCAAGCAAGTGCTTAAGGAGAGTTTGTATGAGAAATTGATCGCTGCAGGTATTTTACCTAGGCAAGCTGGTGATGATGGTGAGCTTCAGACTGGTGTGGCAGGGAGTGCTGAAATAGTGCGGGACGCGGATCAAGAGGTAGGTCTAAGTCCAAATTTTGATTCTGTGCCTCATGAAATGATTGCTATAAAGTTAAAAGAGATGGATCTGCTAATTAAGAAGCAAGAATGTGAGGCAGAGATGATTAGGTTTCGCATGCTAGAAAAGCAGGCAGATAGAGATATTGAGATGCGTAAATTGGATTTAGAATCTGAGCGTTTGGCTCGGACGCCAGTTCCCCATATTCGGCCTAATGCAGTATCTTCGCCCGTAATTATGGCTGGGAGCACTGTAACTGAGGATTTTTCCCACACTGTTTCGAGTGAGTCATTTGATGTTAGTAAGTATATTCGACTTGTACCTCCATTTAGGGAGGCTGAAGTTGATTCCTACTTTATTGCGTTCGAGCGAATTGCAAGTAAACTGAAATGGCCAAAAGAGATGTGGGCTTTGCTGTTACAATGTAGTCTTACAGGGAAAGCTCAAGAGGTTTGCTCAGCCTTACCTATTGAAGGCTCTCTTGACTATGAAACGGTGAAGTCAGCTGTTTTGCGCGCATACGAGTTAGTCCCCGAAGCGTATCGGCAGAAGTTTCGCGGACAAATGAAAACAGTCAAACAAACGTATGTAGAGTTCGTGAGAGAAAAAAAAGTGTTGTTTGAGAAGTGGTGTTTTTCTAGCAGGGTTGCATCCCTGGAGGAGTTGCAGGAGTTAATCTTGCTAGAAGAGTTTAAAAATTGCCTTCCATCTAATATCGTTGTATATTTGAACGAACAAAAGGTTACTTCGCTTGCCAATGCTGCCGTTTTGGCAGACGAATTTGTGTTGACGCACAAAAATGTCTTCTCGTCAGGTGCGACTGTTAAATCTCAGGTGTGGAATTCGGAGAATTCAGTACAGCGTGTTACGCGTTCGTTTAAAGGCGACGTACCTCGTAAATCAAATGAGGGCACTGATAAGCGTGTTTGTTTTTTTTGCCTTGATCCAAATCATCGAATTGCGGACTGTAAAGCCTGGAAGCAGAAGAGTGGAGCTTCTAAGCCTAAAAATGTCGCTCTTGTTGAGTCTGTGTGTGTTAGCTCTGATAAAGGAGAGACTTATCAGCCTTTTTTGTTTAGGGGTACAGTCTCATTATCACCCGATTCAGAATTTAAACCTGTGACAATTCTGCGAGATACGGAGCGGCTCAGTCGTTCATATCTGCAGAAGTTCTGCCGTTTTCTGAAACTTCTTTTACTGGCAATGAAGTATTAGTACGTGGAATTGGGATGCGTTGTGTCAATGTGCCGCTTCATACTGCATATTTGAAGTCTGACATTGTTAGTGGACTAGTCAACTTTGCTGTGCGTGAGCAGCTACCTGTAGAGGGTGTTGACTTGATTCTTGGGAATGATCTTGCAGGTGGCATAGTCTTCCCAACCCCTATTGTAACTTACATGCCTAAAACTTCCCAAAATTGTGATCTAGCTGAAAAGTTTCCTTCTGTGTTCCCCTCTTGTGTGGTAACTCGTGCTCAAGCACAGAAGTTTAAAGAAGTAGTGGATCTGTCAAACTCATTTTTAGCTAATGACATGCCTAAAGCTTCGGAGTGTACTTTATTTGTAGCACCAGATCATGATGTTGACATTCCTTCTGTGGACGAGGAGATTGACACACAAACTTCACTGAAGGTGGGCAGGGAGTCTTTAGCTGCTGCACAGAGGGCAGACGCTTCTTTGGCGAAGTGTATAAAGGCTGCTGAGAGTAGTGTCTATGATTCCAACTCAGGGGTGGTTTATTTTTGGGAGGAGGGCTTACTGATGCGTAAATGGAAACCACGACAAGAAGAGCTAGGATGGCAGGAGGTGCAGCAGATAGTTTTGCCATCTAATTATCGGCAACAGGTCTTAAAACTTGCCCACGAACATCTTCTTTCTGGGCATGTTGGTATAACTAAAACTTATTACCGTGTCTCTAGATACTTTTTCTGGCCTGGGCTTAAAAACTCTGTCACTAAGTTCTGTAAATCTTGCCATGTCTGCCAGATAGCGAGCAAGCCAAATCAGAAAATTCCTCCCGCACCCCTTTGTCCAATTCCCGTTGTAAATGATCCATTCGATCGACTGATTATTGACTGTGTTGGACCACTGCCAAAAGGGAAAGCAGGACATCAGTATATCTTAACGATAATGTGTGCAGCAACCCGTTTTGTTGAAGCAATTCCACTTCGGACACTGAGGGCTAAGGTGGTGGTGAAAGAACTTCTTAAGTTCTGTACAACTTTTGGGTTACCAAGGATAATCCAGAGCGATCAGGGCTCAAACTTTACCTCCAAAGTTTTCAAGCAAGCTTTGCAGATGCTTGGTATTGGCCACCAAATGTCTACTGCTTTCCATCCAGAGTCGCAGGGGGCCTTGGAGAGGTTCCACCAAACTCTCAAGGCAATGCTGCGACGTTACTGTGTTGAAACTGGTGGAGACTGGGTTGAGGGACTTCCTTATTTGATGTTTGCATCCAGAGAGACCGTACAAGAGTCCCTTGGTTTCAGCCCTACTGAACTAGTGTTTGGACACACTGTGCGTGGTCCATTAAAGCTATTAAGTGATCAGTTGTTAAGTCCATCTCCTAAACCGGTGCCTGTTGATGAGTATGTCACCTCTATTCGTGAAAAGTTATGTAAGGCACGAGATCTGGCTAAGTTACATTTGTCTGAAGCCCAGTCAAAAATGAAAGATCGTTTTGAAATAAAAAGTGTGAAACGAGACTTTTCACCTGGTGATCAGGTATTGGTTTTGTTGCCAACGCCTGGATCAATTCTGCAAGCCAAGTTTGCTGGTCCTTACTTGATTGAAAGGAAGTTGAACGAAACAAACTATGTTGTTGCTACACCTGAGCGGAGGTGTAAACGTCGGGTATGCCATGTGAATCGGCTTAAAGCCTATGTGAGTAGAACATCTTCTGAGGAGAGTATCCATCAGATTGGCTCTCCCTTAGCCTGCGCTGCCGCTACAGTGAGTGTAGTAGTTAAGTCTTCGACAGAGGAGGAGGGATTTCAAGGCGGGGACTACTCCATTTTCCCTACCCGTCTTCAGAATTCAGCTATACTACAAGATCTCTCTGGTTTCCTTTCACATCTTACTGCGGAACAGTCTCATGACTTGATGGATTTGTTGAGTAATTTTTCTACTTTGTTTAGAGATGTGCCTGGTAGAACCTCTGTCTGTGTCCACGATATCGATGTGGGGGATGCCAATCCAATAAAACAGCACCCTTACCGATTAAATCCACGAAAGCGAGAAGTTATGCAAGCAGAAGTTGACTACCTGTTAAGGCATGGTATGGCTGTGCCCAGTCAGAGCCCATGGAGCTCTCCCTGCTTGCTTGTACCTAAACCTGACTCTACCTTTCGATTTTGCACGGACTACCGTAAAGTCAATAATATCACAAAACCTGACTCCTTTCCTCTTCCTCGTATTGAGGATTGTGTGGATAAAGTTGGTTCAGCTAGATATGTTACTAAGCTGGATTTGTTGAAGGGATACTGGCAGGTGCCTCTTACTCGACGAGCCTCTGAAATATCTGCATTTGTAACTCCCGATAGTTTTCTACAATATACGGTTTTAGCTTTCGGGATGAGAAATGCACCTGCTACATTTCAGAGGATGATGCATCAAGTGCTTTCAGGGGTGCCAGATTGTGAAGTGTACCTGGATGATATTGTGATTCATTCAGATGATTGGGTACAACACTTGGAGACTCTCAAAGGAGTTTGTAAACGTTTGGAGACTGCATCATTAACACTTAATTTGGCGAAGTGTGAATTTGCTAAAGGTACAATTACCTATCTGGGTAAGCAAGTTGGTCAGGGGCTGGTTAAACCAGTTGATGCTAAAATTACAGCCATTCTCCAGTTTCCAGTTCCATCTAATAAACGTGAACTAAGACGTTTTCTGGGGATGAGTGGTTACTACCGAGCCTTTTGTCCAAATTTCTCCACCTTGGTTTGTCCACTCACCGATCTCCTCAGTACAAAACGAGAGTTTGTGTGGTCTACTGACTGTCAATTTGCCTTTGAAGCAGCAAAGGATCTACTCTGTCAGGCCCCTGTTCTTTCTGCTCCTGATTTTTCAAAATCGTTTAAATTGCAGGTGGATGCGAGCAATAATGGTGCTGGAGCAGTACTGTTACAGGAGGATCAAGCTTGTGTTGAACATCCTGTCTCCTATTTTTCTAGGAAGTTTGTTGGAGCTCAACGGAATTACAGTGTAATTGAAAAGGAGGCCCTTGCGTTGTTATTATCCCTCAAGCATTTTGACGTATACTTGGGAAACAGTATTAGCCCTGTTGTAGTGTACACTGACCATAACCCCCTGGTGTTCCTTTCCCGTATGTCAGGTGCCAATCAACGATTGCTGCGGTGGTCCCTCACTCTGCAGGAGTATAGCTTGGATATCCGGCATAAAAAAGGGGTGGAGAACGTTATGGCGGATGCTCTTTCGAGAGTATAAAGAGCGCTTCTAAAACACTGGGTACTCACTATCTAATGGATAGTCGAGTTGGTATTTACTTTTTTTTTGGTATGTGTTACATTCTTGGTGGTGGGGGTGTTACGTCCTGTGGACGTATTTGTCAAATATGCGAGTTTTGAGAGTTATGTTGACTTTTGGGCATGTTACGTGCTGCATGTTTGCTCTCTCTTTCTTTTTCTCTCTCTCGCTCTTTCTCTCTCCCTGTCTCAGACTGCTAATTGGGTTCCAGCTGATGCGCATCAGCCATCGGTAGTGAGTGGAAGGCCGCAGAAACTCAAGCGATATAATACAGCAAAGAAGCAAGCCCTAGCTGCTGACGGCAACGCGCCACACTCTTTGTCCTGATCCAGAAATGTTTCTTTATTAGTGGTCTTGTGTGACCGAGTGCGGTCATAATCCTTTTTGTGAATGAATTGCCCAATCACAAAAGGCGAGGGGGAGCGTGCGAACGCTGCTATGTATTCTTTTTCTTTGTGCTTATCGTTGTTTTGAGTTATTCTTAATTTTTATGTAAATATTTTGGTTTTTCGGAAGCGGTAGGGAGGGGGTGCCATTTTCTTTACCCTTGTAATTTTGCCTATGTTTATGTTAGTAAGGGAGTCAGGTAAGACTCTGTTGTTTATTTATTTTTCTTTTGTTTAGGATATTTAAAATTTCATTGATAGTTAGAGGGTTTTGTTTGTTATGTTGGCCTTGCCCTCTCCTGAAGATTTGCTTCCTTTACTCTGTTGCTATCAATAAAAAGATTATTTTGTTTAACTTTCGTGTTTGTTAAGTTTCTGGATCAGGGGATTGACGTGACCGTCAGACATTTCTTCTTTTTTTTTTGTTACAATCTCGCGCACCTCTAGACATATCGGGAGGCTTGTAACAGTACATAATTATTCATGTCTTATATGCTTGTTTTACAGGTCAGTGTCACAGAATCCAATAACCTGGATGCGCAAAATGTCTTCAGAGTGAAACAAATAAATACAATACAGCCAATAAATTACCATGCATACTTTGCAGAAACGTAATTTTCTGGATTTAAATGATTAGTATAGATCTCTCTCACTCTCAACAAATTATTAAAAACCACTACAATGAGGAATCAATAAAGCACGACTGCTCTATATATCACTGTTCACTAAAGATTAAGTGTTTAGTATCAGAATGTAAAATATACTTTGAGTATGAGTACAAACTATTTCCATTTTACTTTTTTTCTATACTATATATTATTCAAATGTAGCTTTGAGTGCCTGCCCTGGACATTTTTTTTTTTCCTCAACTGTCTACATGTTGTCCATACTATTTCATACTTGTGCATGATACTTTTGCTTCCAATAAACACAAAACTGCTTCAGAAGATTGTGTATGAAGTTTTCTAACAACAATTCCAAAACATTCCGTTTACGAATCTGTAATCAGATTACTTTTTTAAAGTAACTAGTAAAGTAATGCATTACTTTTTAATTTTCAAGAAAATATACAAGTTACTTTTGCAAATAAGTAACGCCAGGTACTTTTTTTTTTTTTTTTGCCATATATTGATTGAAACCTGTCCTGTCCCCATGTTGAGAGAAATCGGGAGTAAGATATTACTTGAGTTCTAGAATAAATGTGAACTTGCATTAATTCATCTCACTCACAAAAAAACAACAACAAAAAAACAAAAACAGATTCAGTATTCCTAACATGAGTAAAAACTGTGAAATGCAACTCAGAATATGACGAAAACTTGTAATAATTAAATAAGTTAAATAGTATCAAAATATCCTTTACAAATACAATTATACTTTATGTATTTAATCCCATTTTATTAACCAGTGTCTAGTCTTGGCTGCTGACCTTCAATGATCCAGTTCAACCACACTAATAAGCAAAAATTACTCAAGATGAACTAACATTTGTTGAACATTTGCTGAAGAGTGTTGAACTTTCCTCTCGTGTTCTACAGTATAGATGTGAATTTACTTTTCCTTCAGGCTTTTGGTGTTCATTTGCTAAAAATCTAACTTTTTATTTTAAAATCAAACAAGCAAGCCCTGCCCAGATTTAAAAAGTAACGCAAAAGTAATGTAACACGTTACGTTCCATAAAAAGTAACCACGTAATTTTGTAATGCATTACAATATTGTAATGCATTACTTTTAACAGTAACTTTCCCCAACACTGCCTCTAGAGCAGGTGCAAAAAACCTGAGTTTATGCATGTTTCGGCCTGAGTTTTTGTTGCATTTACACAGTTTTGACCAGCAGGAGTTACCAGTGTTTGACGTTTTGAGCACCGAAGCCATTGGTTCAAATGATTCAAAGCTTCAGAAAGGTTTGTTTCTCTTGTCACTAGTAAAAATATATTAGCACATATGTGCATTACAATAAAGAACACATACAAACTCACAATGTATTCGATTCGGAGATTTTACATACAATGCATGCTTTCAGCTTTCTTAACTGTTACCATGTTAACACTGATTATATTTGTACTTTGCGTAAAGACGAAAAATATGGCTTATTTGTTTAGATTTTCAACTGTAGCATTATTAAAGAAGTGTATGTAGAACTTGTGCTAAATATAAATTTTTAAAAATATATACTTTTACATTAAAAGGTAATGTTATTTTTAGACCTGCACGATAAATCGCACGCGATTGCCATGCATGTTCAGTCAGTAAAGCTGGTTCTTTGATTAGAAGTAAATCTCTATCACGTGTGTTCAGCTGGAGCGGCAATTAATGCGTAAATTACTGACAAGCTACACAAAATTGCACTCATAATCGCAGATGAATCGCATTCAATTATGAGCTCTGTGTGAGTTGGCTCTGTGTATTATTTGCCGCTCCAGCAGAACACATGTGATGGAGATTTACTAAGAATCAAAGAACCAGAATTACTGACTAAACGCACATGATAATTGCATGCCCTAGTTTTTTTTTTTGTTGTTGTTCATTTTTTATGTAACATAGAGAAGACCAGATGCCTGAATCGTTTATTATTGTCATAAATAGAAAAATTGTCTAATACATTTCTTTGACTGAGTATATGGCACAGTGCAACTTTTCCCACATTTTTTAACATATGTACTCTCTTTGGCAAAAGAAGCTGTTATACATACGTATACGCATACATATACACACAGTTCATGTATTGTATAATTTATCATACACAAAATGGTAAAAAGGTTTTTGCCAGTCCGTCCAACAACATTTAGACCTTACAAACTCTGAGAGTCTATTAAATATGTTTCATCTTAGCCCATCCATTGAACAAACTTCAGAGACGCTTTTTCCCTGCTACACTGAACATTAACTAATAATTAAAGGTTTCAACCACACAGGAATTCTAGAAAATAATAATATGGTTATTTGAATTTCCCATGACCCTCTGTAGAGAATATTGCAATCAACGGCAAGGCAGTGCAGTCATCTACACTCCGCTACGAGGCTAATACAGCAACTGACGATAACAATTTTCACTGCACCCAAACCGAAACCGAGACAAACCCATGGTGGAGGCTGGGTCTGAGGGATCTACAAACCGTTATAGAAGTGATCATCACAAACAGGATTGACTGCTGCTTTGAACAAATCAATGGAGCCGAGATTCACATCGGAAACTCCCTGGAGGATAATGGCAACGGCAATCCCATGTGAGTACTTAAATACTTAAATACTTAAATAAATGTAACTAGACTCTTCAAAATAAAGGTGCTTTAAGAGGTTCTTCACAGTGATGCCATAGAACAGGGGTGCTCAACCCTGTTCCTGGAGATCTACCTTCCTGCAGAGTTCAACTCCAACCCTGATCAAGGACACCTGAACCAACTAATTAGGATCTGAAGGAGCACTTGGTAATTACAGACAGGTGTGGTTGATCAGGGTTGGAGCTAAACTCTGCAGGAAGGTCAATCTCCAGGAACAGGGTTGGGTTTTTTATTTAACAAAAAAAGTTCTTCTATGGCATCATGAAGCACCTTCATTTTTAAGAGTGTAAAATAGTTTTAAAATAGTTCTTTAAGAGAAAAACATGAACATGTTGTGCAATATTATGTAAAGGGGTTTTAAAAAGAGAATGAGACTCATGGCCTTGTGATATTGCTTAAGTTGTGAAATGATTAATGTCTCATATTCCGTCTCTCTCTAGATGTGCCCAAATTTCTGGTATTTCAGCAGGTCAATCCATCTCTTACTCATGTGGTGGAATGCAAGGCCATTACGTGAAGGTGGTCATTCCTGGAGATTTAAAGAATCTCACTCTGTGTGAAGTTACAGTCTACGGAAATGGTATTCTTGACAGTAATATTGTGTTTTGTAATATATTGTAAAATGTAATTTTTGTAAAAGTTTTGCATCATTATTCCAGTCTTCAGTGTCACACAATCCTTCAGAAATCAAAAAATACTGTTTATATTTGATCAAATAAATGCAGCATTAGGCTTTTTAAAATCTGAATTATTTCAAACGTTCGACTGATAGTGTATATAGAACTTGGTTAAGATGTGCCCTAATATGCAGCTGAATCACTTTCCAGACAATGTGCAGTTAAGAGGAATTGCAGCTCAGTCGTCTATATTTGAATACTATCGGGCTGATCGTGCCATTGATGGAGTAAAATACGCCCCGGGTGCAGCCTCATTTTGTATCTGTACAAATTGGGAGGTAAATCCGTGGTGGAGGCTGGATCTGCTGGATAATTACTATATTAGCGCCGTGACCATCACAAACAGAGCCAACTGCTGTTCAGAAGGAATCAACGGAGCAGAGATTCGCATCGGAAACTCTCTGGAAAACAACGGCAACAACAATCCCATGTGAGAAAGTTACTAACCGGTATAAAGTTTACTGTTGGTGGCAATCCAAACTTAAGTATTTTAAAAGGTGGAGGTTTTGTATGAATTTGTATGATTTTTGATTCTCTAATGTTGCATTCTGTCCTGTTCTACAAAATTTGTTCATAATTTTAAGGTAGATATAAGCCTAGGTTTTTTCAGTCTTAACTAAGATTTGATTCTACCTGTTGCATTACACTTTACTCAGTAAGTCATTGCTTTGCTTTATTTCACTCTTCCGTAAGTAGGTGTGAAATGATTGGGGTTTGTGTCTCTTTCAAGATGTACTGTGGTTACTAGTATTCCTGCCGGAGCTTCCTACAGCTACTCGTGTCCCGATATGGAGGGACGTTACGTGAACTTGTTTATTCCTCGAGAAGTGGGGTTTCTTACACTGTGGGAGGTGGAGGTCTATGGGAGTTTGCCAGGTAATTCAGTATGCATATAAATAAAACATTTAATAGACACACATACACACGCACAAACAAACATTTTCCTTCAGGCAATGTCATATCAAAAATAGCCATTCAGTACACGAATATGAATCTACTTAATCTGACTTTAACAATGACCAAGTTTTTATCCACTGGAAACCATTTGGAAAGACTTTTTTTTTTTTTTTTTCATTCAAACATTCAAAGGCAATGTTTACAACAGTATTTATTTCTCTTGTAAAACTCTTTCCATGATTTCTGTGTGTTCACTTCATTATGTCAATGTGTATTTTCTTCAGTGAGAAAAAACTTTGCGAGGATGAAATTTGCATCCAGTTCTGATTTAACTGACCCAGAGAATGACAAACTCCTCTATCAGGTTAGAAAGAACAAATTTGCATTCACTAACACTACAATTAACAGATACCAGGCTGTAAACTATAGTTTGGCACTCTACTATAATCAGTGTTGGGAAGGTTACTTTGGAAATGTAATAGGTTACAGATTACAAGTTACTTGATTTAAAATGTAATAAGTAGTGTAACTTTTCAATTACTTTATTAAAGTAATGTAACTTATTACTTTTAATTACTTTTTGATTACTTTTCTAAATTTCTAATATTTTCAACTGTTAATCATTTTGAAACATTTAAACCAGGCAGAGTTAACCTTACAGTAGCACTCAACACTGATTACTGTCAGACTTTCAAAATCCTTTATCACTTGAATTAAGATTATAATAAGTAAGGGATAATATACATCTTTATTTTGCAATAACAACTGGCTGAATGTACATTATCTCACTTATTACACAGCTGCTTGATAGATTATTTAGATGTTTTGTGTCGAAATTATTAGACACGAAACACTGATCTGAGTTGAACTATTTGAACGCAAAGCTTCCATGAAAAAATCAGTTGCTAGCAAACAGCAAGTTCAAACTAGACATTTTAGGGATACAGTGCAGTCATACCAGTTTTCTTACACAACATTTCACCACATAAATAATTAAGTAGTAGTACTAGTTTGTTAGTTATCTTATAATCCATTACAATGTACAAAAAAAAAAAACGTATGAAACAATAGAGCAAGTCCACGATACCAGGATGACAGAATTAAGAAATTGTACACATAATATTGAATTAAGCTTTAATATTTTATTAGCTAATCTTACCAAACGCAAAGCTTCCGCCAAGAAAAATTATCAAGCATATAGCACTGACC
The DNA here is from genome assembly GCF_022985175.1 of Labeo rohita. Lineage (NCBI taxonomy): Eukaryota > Metazoa > Chordata > Actinopteri > Cypriniformes > Cyprinidae > Labeo > Labeo rohita. The sequence continues at coordinate 51,745,709 of NC_066875.1, forward strand.
CGAAAGAGTCTGAGCTGTGGAATAATTTAATTTAAAGCAAAGCCACCACAAATTTAGACTTTTCTTTTCTTAGCCCTTTATTGTGATAGGACAGTAGAGAGATGACAGGAAAGAGCTGGAGGAGAGAGGAGAGCGGGATCAGCAAAGGACCTCGAGACGGGGATCGAACTGGGGTCACCGTGAGCGCAGTTGCGCTATATGTCCTAACAAGATCATAACATAAATAACATCATAGCAAGAAATAGTTTAATAGCTGTGATACTGGGTTTGAAATCAAATGTTTGCATAGTTATGACAGAAAACACTAGCATCTAACAATGCCTTGGAAAAAAACAATCTTAAAAAATAAAGTTTATGCATAAACCCAAATAGGAAATAAAACAGTTATTGAATAAGCATGTGTCCTATTCTGTGTCCTAAACTCCTGAAACATTGGTGTCTCATTTTAGAGCAGTCAATGCAATTTAAAAGAAGTCTATTAAATCTGTAAGTGGGGGTGGGTGTGTGAAAAAATTCAGATGTGATCCCCTTTGTAATCACTGGCATTTTTCAAAAGTAACTGTAATTTAATTACATATTTTTTCTCAGTAACTGTAACTAATTACAATTACATTTATTTTGTAATTCAGTTACGTAATTCCGTTACATGTAACTAGTTACTCCCCAACACTGGTGGTGGGTGCCTGGTTACATCGCAATATCGTAAATATGTGTTTTAAACCAGGAAGGCGAGCCAATGAATATTACACAAACTATGTGCAAACTTTACGTAAGAGTTATGATGGTGAACCTTTTAATCTCAGTCGATTCACTAGAAAGTGAAAGTACGTTATTCTCCGACTGACATCGGCAGTGTCACTCGAGGTGTCGCAGCCGTGACATGTTCCGCCGCAAGAGTGACACGAAAAATGACACAACCCATCGGCACGTCACTAGTATCAGTGGCACATGCCACTCTGACACGTGTCACTGGACGTGCCACTGGTGAAAAAAACAGCATACGCTGGTAGATTTTGATGCTGGGATGCTGGTTAGGTAGGTTTTAGTGCTGGTTTAAACCCTTTGCTCATTTTGTTTTGGATACACCGCTTGTTCCCTCCGTGAAATCATGTTGCAAAGCGTCGCATCTTGTCATTACTTCCTGTTTTTGGTTTGTTTAGAAGTATTTGGTCCATGTTGGGTTCACAGTTAATTAGAACCGCACCAGAGTTCGTTAAAATATATTAGCATATAGCCTATATGAGCATTACAATAAAAGATGCATACAAATTCACAATGCATATAAATACTAGACCGTGTAAAAAAAAGTTTTATTACCATGTGCATGATTGACTGAAGTGCTGCATGTCAATATTGGTTTAATAATCTTTATAAATAATAATCTTTAACATTTAGTAGGGGAGCGCGGGGCACAACCTAACACTTTTTGAATCTCTCAGTTTGTGTAAACCCACGTGGGCTTCAGAGTTTAATTTTTAATTCACGTTATTTTCACACTTGTCTAGTACAAATATGTAGCTTTACCTCAAAAGAAAGGAAGTGAAAAGTGACAACATGCCCCGTATGTGGGGTACATTGTAACATGTGAGGGGCACGTTGTAACATGACCATATCAAAGTCAAAGTAAACTTTATTGTCACTTTAACTTTATATGACAGCTTAAAATGTTGTCTGATCGAATGAAAAAAATATACACGACAAACTAAAATATTTTGTCAATGAAATACAATGATTCAATTTTTCAAATAAAATAATGACGTTTTTTAAAGAATTCAAAAAATGTCTAATTTTTGAGGTTCACAATGAACACATTGCAACCATGCGTGGGACGGCTATGATCGTAAAACACAGCTATACAGTATAGTACAAACACTGTGCGCAAATAGATGAAACACATTCAGACATTCGGAAAAACACTTCCCTCCCTCCAAACACAGCTCTCATAGAACACCAGACACATAAATGAGCCAAAATGCTTTACATTTCTTGAAATAATAATTTCTCAGCATTAAACATCGATTGTCAGTCTTTATTCACCTGTTTTTGTGTGTGTGTTTTTTTTTAAATCCATCCAAGTAAATAGTGAAAATTACATTGCTAATGTCATAGAAAAGCATAGTGTAATAATAGCGTGGCAGATTGTAACGCAGTGTTACAACGTCCCCATCAGCGCGACTGGGATATAAAACTGGTTAGTGTCTTCTGCTGGTTTGCCAAGCATTAATAAGATATCTAAACTGATAAATAACAGATTGGAGATTAAAATAATAGCAGATTTGTCTCATTTTGAATGAAAACTAAAACTTACTTCAGTCAGAAATTTACTTTTACTATGGTAAAATAAATATTCAGTGATATCTTCAAACGGCTTTTGAATTTTGGCGCACTTTTTTCTCTGTATAGCGTTGCTATGCCAACTAGTAAACACCATAAATTTGGTTATGATAGCGTGTGTGGAAATATTTAAACCACGCTGTTACAACTAACCCAGCGTTAGGTTGTGCCCCGCTTACCCCTATTTAAAACCCTAAATTACATAGTTGTTTAAATATCCCTCTTTAAAAGTGTTAAGTCTTTGATAGAGAGAGGTAGAGCAGTGAGGGTTGGAGGTGGAGAACGAGGGGTGGAGAATAACAACCATGTGATGCACAAACAGTCCTCCATATGACACAATTCACCCTGACATACACTGCTGATTTGACGGACCATTTCAAAACACAAAAAAGAGAGGTACTATTCTAAGATTTTACATAGGTCTATACTTTTAACTTTCTTAACTGTTACTGTGTTAAGGCTGATTATATTTATACGTCTATACTTTTAACTTTCTTACCTGTTACTATGTTAACGCTTCATATTTGTGCTTTGTGTAATATTGAAAAATAAGGCTTATTTGTTTAGTGCAACTGCAACATTATTAAAATAATTATATGTAGAATTTGTGAAATATGCTAAATAATAATGTTAAAAATGATACTTTTACATTAAAAGGGAATATTATTTTGTATGAACATACTTGTAAAGAAGACCAGGTTCTTGAATCAGTTTTCATGGTCAATAATTGTCAAAAAGTTCATTCATGACCAAAAAAATCATTACTTTCATGTTATGCTTGAGTTATTTGTTCTTGAAAATGATAATAAATCCTTGTGAATATTTGAGAATAACCAAAAATTCAATCTGTTGTGATACAGATTTACTGTACTGTGATGACAAAGAATTGTCGAACATCCCCTAAAAGTTAACACAATTATTTTGATAAATGTATGCTGCAGTGCAACAAATGATCATTAATAAAAAATATAAATCTTTTGTGATACTATGATATTATGGTAACAATGTTGTTGAATTTGCCCTAAACATTTTTGTTTTGTTTTGACTAAATTTGTGCTATATATATATTTCCTTATTAGTCTTTCTCCGTGAGAAATGAAGGGGCTCAACAAGTACATTTTTCTCTTACTAGGTAAAACCAAGCTTAAATATGTATAACTGCAGTAGTTTTGTGTGTACTATATAGGAGTATAAATCAGTCAATAAATCTGTGAATCACAGTACAACCATTTTTTCCACAGGGATTTTCACAGTCCAAGAAGAGGCAGCTGAAAAAAGAAAGTCTATAGTGTACCTGTTTCTCTTACTATAATGCATAAATGTGTCTAATTTATAAATGTTATAGCAGTTGTTGTTTTTGTGTGTGTGTGTGTGTGTGTGTGTGTGGTTTACTGTAAATAAATCTACATATTTGTGATTTTTCTACAGGAAGTCCAGCAGTTCAAGTAATGAAAACAGGTCTTTTTTTCCTCAAATTGGGAATGTATAGTTATGTATAATTTATTTATTAAAATGCAATATTGTGTAAAATGTAATATTATAAATGGTTTTCTCTTGTTTCAGCTTGAACCTATAACATGCTAAATGAATGTTTAGTGGTTTACTGTAATTTGTGTGTTTAGCTATATTTCCCTAAGCACCCAAACACTTAAGTAAGATTTGCATGTCCTAATCATAAACTCATTTTCTTAAAACAAAAACACTCATATATTTGCAAATTGTTGTTCATGAAAAACAGGAGGGTTTACAATACAAAAGGTTGAAGGGGCTTCATATATTTTAAAATTTATCTCACACTGGTTAAAAGGCTTTTAAAAAGGTTTCGGTCAGTCCTTCCAACAACATTTAGACCTTTAGATACAAATCTTAGAGTGTGATTTAAAAAAAAAAAAAAATCTTATCTTAGCCCATTCCAGTAAACAAACAGTGACACACTTTCTCTGCCACACTGAAAGTTAACTAATACTTATTCAATGATTGAAACCACATGGGAATTATAGATAATAATAACATGGTTATTTGTGTTTATCGTTGCACTTTCTAGAGAATATTGCAATCAACGGCAAGGCTGTGCAGTCATCTACACTCCGCTACGAGGCTAATACAGCCACTGACGATAACAATTTGTACTGCACCCACACCGAAACCGAGACAAACCCATGGTGGAGGCTGGATCTGATGGATCTACAAATCATTAGAGAAGTGACCATCACTAACAGGATTGACTGCTGTGTTGAACAAATGAACGGAGCCGAAATTCGCATCGGAAACTCCTTGGAGAATAACAGCAATGGCAATCTCATGTGACGACAAATTTGCATTTACTTAAGTGTAGCAATTTAAAATGGTTCTTTAAGAGTAAAACATAAACATGTTGTGCAATACAATGTAATGTATTTTGTTTGTTTGTTTTGTTTTTGTTTTTGTTTGTTTGTTTTTTAAGTGCGACTCATGGTCGTGTGATATTGCTTAAATTCATGTGAAGTGAATAATGTTTTATATTCTCTCTCTCTCTCTCTCTCTCTCTCTCTCTCTAGATGTGCAGAAATTTCTGGTATTCCTGCAGGTCAATCCGTGTCATACTCATGTGGTGGAATGCAAGGTCGTTACGTGAACGTGGTCATTCCTGGAGATTCAAAGAATCTCACTCTGTGTGAAGTGAGAGTCTATGGAAATGGTAATTCTTGACAGTAAAAAAAAAAAAAAAAAAAAAACACAAAAAAAAAAAACAGTGATATTATGTTTTCTATTGTAACATATTGTAAAACGTAATTTATTACTGTGATGAAAAGCTAAATTTTCTGCATCTTTTGTCCCGTCTTCAGTGTCACACAATCCTTCAAAACTAAAAACATAAAAAAATACTATTTATTTTTGGTCAAATAAATGCGACCATAGTGAGCGTAAGAGACTTTCAAATAGATTTTTAAAACAATCTGAATTATTTCAATCGTTTGAATAATAGGGAATATAGAACTTGGTTAAAATGTGGCCTAATGCAGCTTAATCACTTTCCAGATAGGGTGAAATTAAGTGGTAATGCGGCTCAGTCGTCTGTATTTGAATATTATCGGGCTGATCGTGCCATTGATGGAATAAAACACGCTCCGGGTGCAGCCTCATTTTGTACCCATTCAATGATGGAGAAAAATCCGTGGTGGAGGCTGGATCTGCTGGATAATTACTATATTAGCACCGTGACCATCACAAACAGAGCTGACTGCTGTTCAGAACGAATCAACGGAGCAGAGATTCGCATCGGAAACTCTCTGGAAAACAACGGCAACAACAATCCCATGTGAGAAAGTTACTAACCGGTTTAATTTTAGTGACCGTGGTAATCCAAACATAAGTATTTTATGAGGTGGAGGTTTTATATGAATTCGTATAATTTTACGTTGTTTTTATACGAATTAACCACCATTTCAAGTTATTGCAGCTCGAGTGTTATAAATAATAATCAAAGTAGAAAATGCGATTTGTGCTTCTCTAGTTTTGCATTCTGTCCCGTACTACAAAACATTCATCATTTGTTATAATTTTAAGGTAGATTTATGTTTTGTTTTGTTTTTTTGTTCGTTTGTTTTTCAGTCTTTTCTAAGATGCCGGTTGCATTACACTTTACTCAATAAGCCATTGCGTTGCTTTATTTTACTCTTCCTTAATTAGGTGTGAAATGACTGATGTGTTTTTCATCATCTCTTTGACTTTGTCTAGATGTGCTGTGATTACTAGTATTCCCGCAGGAGCTTCCTACAGCTACTCGTGTCCCGATATGGAGGGGCGTTACGTGAACGTGGTTATTCCTCGAGAAACAGGGATTCTTACACTGTGTGAGGTGGAAGTCTATGGGAGTTTGCCAGGTAATTCAGTATGTATATAAATAAAAACATTAAACACACATACACACAAATAAATGTTTACAACAGAATAACTCTGACCTAGCACAGTTCCATATCTCATAGCCTTGATTTCAATTAAATGTAATGCCTATCCAGACAAAACTCTTTATTTCACTTGTAACACTGACTACTGTGTGTTCAATTCATTATGTCAGTTTGTAATTTTCTAGTGAGAAAAAACTTTGTGAGGATGAAATTTGTGTCCAGTGCTGATTTGTCTGATCCAGAGAATGACAATCTCCTCTATCAGGTTAGAAAGAAAAAAAAAAATACACATTCACTAACACTACATATTAACAGATACTAGACTGTAAACTATTGCTTGCCACTCCTGTTTTCTGCTATCATGCTTGCCCCTTCATGAATTTGGCCTTTTTGTTAAATATAAAAGCAAAACTTTAAAGCTAAACTGAAAAGACATTCTGATATGTTGTTTAAAAGTACAATGAACTCTTAAAAATTCTTTTAGCTGCAGTCTGCTCTGCAATTAAGAGGAATCACCGACATCAAACTGTCCTGGACAAAACCTCCCCAGCAAGAGGTGGAACAGGCCATCACAGAGGAAGGTAAGTACATTTACACAACACAACACTTGAAATACTTATTTGTTGGTTAAGACATAATTATGTGAGTCTTGATATGCATTATTTACAGGTCTTTGTGAAAGAATACAATAACCCGGATGAACAAAATGTCTTTTGGGAGAAACAAATGTTTCCACAGTAACGCTGCTTGAAACAAAAGTAAAAAAACAGTTTTTATGTTATAAGAAAGTCAATATGTTCTAATGCATAACAGACTATATTCTCTACATTAAGTTCATGTTCTGAATTGAAATGATTATTATAGATTTCTTTCACTCTGTCAAAAAGTTGTCACACACTAAATAACTAAATAATGTGCAAATGCTCCTCTGTACACTATATCATAAAGATGAAGTGTATAATACCAAAATCTGTGTAATATCCTTTCAAGACAATGAAAAGTATTTTCATTATGCAAACAGAATGCCCTGGATAGTGATTATGTGCAAACTCCAAACACTGCAAACAAAAACACAATAAACATAGTCCATGCGATATACAGCTTATGTAGCTTTGTGATGAACAGACGCAAATTTAACTCAAACCTCAGGACACCACAGCCAGTGTCAATTTCCATCAGTTATATCTTATATTACAACTGGAGTGTTGCATGAATCCAACAGCATAATTTCCAAGAATGCAAGAGCAAATGTAAACTGAATCCAATAGCATGGGAGAAGATTAACTAAGAAAATAATGACTTAATTTGGGGTCTATTCCTTGTGCAAAGTTATGACCAGGGTCCGAAATTAACACTCGCCACTCGCCAAATGCGAGTAAATTCTCTGTCTGGCGAGTTAAATTTAAAGCGCCATCCGCCACATGGCGAGTAAATCTTTTCACCAGTAATGTTAATCAGTATCAGTCTCGCGGATCTCTGTGATGCTCCCCCGCCCCCGTCTGCATGCGACGTACCGAAGCGTAAGTGAAACGCGAGCGCCGCACTCACGTCATTTCCGTCTATCCCACACTCAACGTAGCGGTAGTTTCGTGCTAGTGGCGAGATGTGGCGGTTTTTAACTGGAGCCAGCCAGCCTTCAAAAAGAAAGCTTGGCGAACTGGAAGAAAAGCCACCACCAGAATTCTTATTGATGTTTTAATTTAGGGCTGGACAATAATTCGATATCAATATATATCGCGATAGATTTTTTTTTCAATAACGGTGATACGATTTTTAAACCCATTTCCGATATTTCGATATACATTTGTATATATATATAATTTTATACATTAGCATTTGTCACTGAATGACGTTAAGTGCTCAGCCGTCAGAAAGAGCAGAACAGAATTGCGTGATGACGTACATCACAGACACGCTGCCAGCGCTCAGCAGTAGTTGGTTAAGTTCCGTCGCGGAAAGTTTTAGCTACAAAATGAGTACCCCTGACCAGAAATTATATTTCTTACCAGAATAATATTTCTTGCCAGAAACCTCTAGAGCCTGTCATAGAGTGTCATCAACACTAGGGATGTTCGTTTCGGTTATTTTTCCTAACCGACCGCCGACGCTTGTTAACCGATTATTAACCGTTAACCGAAAAGATTATTTTAAATTAGAATATAATTATTTTAGAAAGGATAAGTGTCTGTGACCCGTTAAAATACTAACATTTGTTTTCCGGGATTAATTTTACATGCGCAAAAAGCAGCAAACAACAGAACATGAGGATTCACATGGACACGTCGCATCACCTGCAGCTTCTGCGAATGGAGAAAAACATCATAAAGCTAGGCTATATATATAATGAAAGAATATGCCTATAAGATAAATATTTTTACTTAATAAAACAAACAAAAAAAAAGTGAAACAAGTAGCTAGTAGCAGAGTTTTCGTTCATTTTTGTGCTGCGCGAAAGGAAGACGGCTGAAAACGGCATCCTGTTTTTCTTTATTTTACAAACAGCAAACCGTTTACAGTTTTGATGATCTGTAAAGATTCGTTTCCCCTGTTAGAAGGAGAAAATCAAGTGATTGCGCCGGCGCCGCACGCGCACACACAATCAGCCAAACATATGGAAAAAAAAAAAATCACACTGCTTAATCGTTATCAACGTACTGCCGTGATATTATGCCAAACATTTATTTTGTGTGGATATTTTAATGTGAGAAGTACAAAACCAGGTTTACATAACAAATAATATTTTAGCATTCAAATACATCTTGAATACGGAGACATTTGGGTTTGTGTCGTATGAGACACAATATTAGTTTCAGTTTCGCTTTAGCCTCAATGGTTTGGTTTTGTCTTGTCGCCGAGCTTCTTATATTTTTCATTCTTGTTCTTGTCTAAATACCGTTAAATTGAAAGGATTTTTTTGTGGAGTGAGGGGAACTAAAATAGCCTAGCCTATGTTTATAGTGTATTGTAAATATTTCGCGTCGACACCAGGTCTTTCTTAATAATAAAATGCGACTTAACGTTATAGGCCTACGCGATTTATCTTTTTTCTCTCAAAAATGCAATTTCATTTTATTTTAACCATCCAGAAAACGTTTTACAATATTTTGATGAGTGAATTACTGAAAAAAAAAAAAGACCTTTTAAACCGTTTAACTGATTGTATTAATCGGTCAAAATTCTTCTGTCGGTTAACGGTTAACCGGTTAAAATGAGCATCCCTAATCAACACTCAACAATGTTCCGGCCAGAGCAATGTGTTTTTGTTGTTGCTCACTCTTTATTTATTTTATTGTATTATTTTTGTTTCTTTATCCTGGCTGAAGCAGTTTGTTTGTTGTTTCAATTTATATGAATATTCAGCCTGTTCTAGTTTAAATGGAAATATATTATTGTTAATAAGCTGAGTCTGAGAATTTTATTTATTTGATAGTTTATTTCACATTTCCTGTTTGTAAAGGCTAAATACAAATAAAATATGAACCTTATTTTTTTTGTACTGTTTTTATTTTAAAAATATATATATATAATTTTAATAGGAGGAGCCTGGAGGTATTATAGACTTTGCAAATTCAGTTTGCAGACATTTGTAGGTACAAACATCCATTGTGTGTGTTTTTCCTGAGGCTTTTTAATATTGTCCGTATCGATATCGGAATTATATCGTATCGACCGAAATTAAGAAATATATCGTGATATGAATTTTTGCCATATCGTCCAGCCCTATTTTAATTGTCACTCCTCTCTGTCCGGAGCACACATAATATACGTATGAATAACGTGCTTTGGATATATCTGTGTTAAATCGTTCAGAATTTTGGCAGGTAAAAAATAAGCTTGGCCGGTTGATTTTTTAATCCACCGGCCAACTTGGCCGGTGTGTCAAAAACTTAATTTCGGTCCCTGGTTATGACTTAAGAAAAATATTTAGTTTATACTTTTTCATAGTAGCCTACTTCTGCATGATAACTCTGTTTTAAATAAACATAATGCCACTTCAAACAACTATTAGGTTTTTTAACCAAAATGTCCCCTTCACTGACTCCACCCTCTATAGATAACGGGTGATAAAACGGTTCCTCTTTTGGAATTTATATTTATTTTTTGTGTGGTTCAGAGACTTATTTGGGATAGGAACAAATAATTCTAAGTAATCACAAATCACAAAAGCAGACTATAAACGTAAGCCAAAGTGCTTTGAGGCGCAGAACATGATTAGCAAACCCGATCTTACGGGAACTTACCAATGGTCTTTTGGCGAAGAGTTTCCTCGTCCACAGCGTGATGACACTTAAACTTCCCATTAGCAGTCAGACATCTTTCATCAGCTTCCATCAGAACTGTAGGGACTTTGCATGACGATTGATCTTTGCCAAGAGTTCTCCCTTTAAAAAGCACTTTCAGAAGTCCGTGTAGTGGTTCGTGATAGACGGACTTATGAAGCAAACTTTCTAAAGCCGACGTTTGCTACAGCACAAGCAAGGTTGAATTGGGCCAGAACGAAATTCCAAATATTCGTTAAAAAAAGACAGATATTTTGCATATTCAAGTCATTCTATGTCCAGAGCTCGAGTTACATGTTTGTGCCAGTGCATAGCTATTCCGTGAGTTTACGAAGTAGCTCAAAAAATCTTTAAGTTCGTTACAGCTGCAGTATGAGCGACTCGAAATGGCCTAGTGACGTCACATTAAATGCGCCTATAGTTCCTGGTAAACATCCATTGACAAAACAAATTTCTATCTGAAAAGGCAGAAATGTCTAAATGTGTTACTATTTGTCAGCATTTTATTTTTATTATTTTTATTTGTAATTCTTTTAAATCACTAATAGGCTATATCAATAAACATCCACTGATAGGTGCTCTCTGATGTTACACTCACTGATGAAACATCAAACATCGTCTTCTGCGCAACAGCTGATCTGTAATTTCTTTTATTGGTCTGTAATGCATAGAATTAGGTTGGTCACGTGTGTGAGGTTTGGAGGTGGAGAATCACACCTCCTATATATATATATTTTTTTTTTTTTTTTTTTTTTTTTTTTTTTTTTCTATTCTTTATTATGCATTGACGTCACTTTCCCGCCGGAACACGCCCCTTCCGCAGCTGCGTAAATGGAATTATTAGGGAAGCTGCGAGTAAAACAAACAATAATCAGTTCAAACTAAAGGTTGCTGGACTCGATATAGCGTTCCTTACAACGTACCAAATATACAGTGGTCCATGGATATTGATATGCTGCCTGGAATCGTTGAAATTCATGAAATTAAACATGAAATTATAAATCCATGTTTTGCTGCCTGGAGTCCATTTGTTTCTGTGAATTGCAGTGGTTCATTTGCTTCTCTTTTTTGTAGCTTTGGCAGTCCATAAAAATATGCAAAGCTCTTTCTCGTTGTAAAAGTGTGTTCTGTCGCATTATTCACGCTGAAAGCAATGCTGCCACTCAGTGGGCGGAGCCGCAGCCACTCCAGCTGACTGTGGCGTCACGTGTATATCCTCTATAATTCAGAGTCCTCCATATAACATAAATCTGGCGTACAATGCTGATTTGACCGGACCCTTTCAAAATTCACAATAAAAACGAGGTACTAATTTAAGATTTTACATACTGTCTATCTTGTAAACTCCTTTTAAATGTTACTTTGTTAACACTGTGTTTGCACCTTTTAAAATGATGGAAAATAAACTCATTAGTTTAATGACTGAACATAAAGAAAACCAGATTCTTGAATCAGTTACTGGCAAAAGCTAATGACTCAAAAATAAACATTTTATTTATAAGCAATAGTTTTTCATGTAGATCTTGAAAATAGAATTAAACCCCTGTAAAACTTTAAAAATAATAAGAAGAAATATCAATCGTTTGTGATACTTTGACTTAGTGTATTACGATAAGATATTATTGTTGAACTTGCCCTAAAAGTTTATTGCCTAAAATTACAGTGCCACTTTTTCATCACTGTGTGCTTTCATTTGGTAATAAAGTTTAAATATCTGTTTCCCCCCTTAGAAATAAAGGGACTCAACATGTACCTGTTTCTCTTACTGGGTAAAGCCAAGCTTAAATGTGTCTGATTTCAGTAGATTTGTGTGTGCTATAGGAGTATAAATCTGTCTGTATATCTATGAAAAACAATGCAACCCTATTTTTCTACAGTGGTTTTCATAGTCCAAGCAGAGGCAGTTGAAAAAAGTAAGAGACTATGAAAACTGGTGATTTTTATTCTTTTTTTCTTCTTCTTCTTCTTCTTCTTCTTCTTTTTTCAGTAGTGTACTTGCTTCTGTTATTGTGAAGCTAAGTGCATAAATGTGTCTAATTTCAGTAATATGCATGTAAAATAGTAGGCTAGCAGTTGTTTTGTGTGTGCTAATGGTTTACTTGTAAATAAGCCTATCTGTGATTTTTCTGCAGGGAGTGCAACAGTTAATGACCCAAGTGGTAAGAAACCATTAAAACTGATCTTTTTGTGTGTGTATATATATTAATTATGTATAATTTAATTATTACATTTTAATATCATAGCAGCATATGTTTTGTTTGTACTAATGATTTACAGTAAGTTAGATAATCTATTTGTGATTTTTCTACAGAGGGTGCAACAGTTTATGATGCAGAAAGTGGTAAGAGACTATTCAAACTGATCTTTTTGTGTATATATTAATTATATTCAATTTAATTATCATATTTTAATATTATAGTAGCAGTTGTTTTGTTTGTACTAATGGCTTACTGTAAATCAGCCTATATATTTGTGATTATTCTACAGAGGGTTCAACAGATTATGATTCAAGTGGTAAGAGACCATTAAAACTGATCTTTTGTGCGTATATAATAATTATGTATAATATAATTATTACACTTTAATATTATATTAGCAGTTGTTTTGTGTGTGCTAATGGGTTACTGTAAATCAGCCTGCACTGTAAAAAAAAAACAAACACAATTTGCTGAGTCAACTTAAAATAATTTGTTGCCCTGCTGCCTTAAAAGTTCAGTCAACTCAAATAAGTTTAGTCAACATGAAATGTTAAGTTGTACCAAGTGAAAACTTGGATATTTGAGTTGACTAAACAAAAAAATGGTTTGTTAAACTTAAAAGCTGGGCTTGTTACCCAGCTGCCTTGTTAAATGAACTCAAATATTTAAGTTGTCACTTAATACAATTTAACATTTCAAGTTGACTAAAATTTTTTTGAGTTGAACTTAAAATTTTAAGTTGCCTCAACAAATTGTTTTTTTTACAGTGTTTATAATTGTGACCATTAAAACCTCTCCTCATCTGTGTATATATTAATTATGTATAATTTAATTATCATATTTTAATATTATAGTAGCAGTTGTTTTGTTTGTACTAATGACTCAGCCTATCTATTTGTGTTTTTTCTACAGAGAGTTCAGCAGTTTATAGTGTGGCAAGTGGTAAGAGACCATTAAAACTGACCTTTTTTTTTTTCATATGTGTATATATTAATTAATTGTGTGTGTGTGTGTGTGTGTGTGTTAGGGGTAGGCCTATAAATCAGTTGATATATGTGTACAACATAGTGTAACCCTTTTTCTACAGTGACTTTTACAGAAGAGGCAACTGAAGAAGATACCAGTCCATTAAAAGGTATGGTTTAGTTTGCTTTCTTTTGTTTAATCTGGCAACCATTACCATGTAACATTTCTGTAATTAGTGTTTAGCTTTATTTGCCTAAGAAACCAGACATAAGATTTGCATGTCCTAATCATGAACCCTTTTTCTAAAAAAACACTCCTATAAATGCAAAATGTAGTTTTTCATGGAACAGAGGAAGGTTTGCAGAAGTACAAAAGGTTGTAATTCATCTCACACAGGTCAAATGTTTGTTAAAAAGGTTGCTGTAAGTCCATTTAGACTTTTAAGAGACAAAGATACCTTCCAAACAAGCTAAAGAATATAATAAATAAAGCACAATAACTCTGCCTGACCAGTGATGAAGGTCTAATTAAACTTTATTCCTGACACATCCTCCAGACTGGTTGATTTACCACCTTTAATGAACCTTAAAATTATAACTGAAACTGTGTGGTTAGATTCACACTTGTTACATGAATGTGATCCATAAATTCACATGCATATGCTGTCACTGTTTTTTTCCTAATTATTTAGTGTTTTGGGAGAAAACTGCATTTTATTTATAAATAACATAACTAAACAAGAAATGTATTAATTAAAAGCAAAGTGATTTGATATTATTCCATTTGTATATTATCATTTTGAGTTTGTTTCTCGAAATCATGATTTCCTCTTCTAACATCTAGTGTTGATGGTTCAGTCCACTTATGGTCTCTGTTCTACTTTCAGTCCTCAAACACTACATTTTACTTCATTTAACACAATTTTAGGCAATCTGGCAATAGGAAGAAATGCTATACAATCATCCACACATCTCGGCTGGGAGGCCGGAAAAGCTATAGATGGTATCAAAAACAACTGGGCACAGTGTTCCTCAACCGGTTACGCGACTAACCCGTTTTGGAGGCTGGATCTGGTGAACATCTACAGAGTTCACAGGGTGGTCGTCACTAACCGAATAGACTGCTGTCCAGAGCACATCAACGGAGCGGTGATTCGTGTTGGAAACTCCTTGGAGAATAATGGCAGCAATAACTCCATGTGAGACTCTGCTTTTCAAAGGCTCTTTCACACCTAGAATGATAATAACTAAAACTATATTAAAGGGACAGTTCACCTAAAAATGTACAATTATGTCAACATTTACTCACCTTCAAGTTGTTCCAGACCTGCATAATTCTTTTCAGTTGAACACAGTTGAAACATATTTTGAAGAATGTGTGTAAGCAAACAGTTACAGTTCACCACTGACTTACACAGTATGGAAAAATACTGTATATTTTCTTGTGTGTTCAACGGAAGAAAAAAAATGTATACGGCTTTCCTATTCTCACAGAATTAGAGATATAAGACTTTATAGCTTTAATTATCATCCTTGGTGTAAACTGGCTTTTAGAACAATGAAACACAAACTCATGTAGAATCTGTATGAGCCTGATTAAATCTCATCCTTCTCTCCATTTTTCTCGTTAGATGTGCGGTCATTTCCAGTATTCCAGCTGGTGTGTCCTACACATATTTATGCGATTGGATGGTGGGTCGTTACGTGAGCTTGGTAATCCCTGGAAATATGAAGGTCCTTACTTTGTGTGAGGTAGAGGTCTACGGGACAGGTACTACGAATGTTATTAATATTAACCACCCAACTTCAAGTTTTATTCAGAGGCCCAAACTGAGCAAAAATTTATTTGATTTAAAAAAAAAAAAAAAAAGTCTAAGATGTGACAAGTTAAACGAATGGAAACAAATCCACACATAACATAAAAGCAACATAATGATAAACAGTGCACACGCAAGCAAAAGTTGCAAAATTTACAAATTATGTGCAATTTGTGGGAAAGAATTGTTTGTTTAGTCCCTAGAAAAGCTAAAACAAATGACCTTCCCAGAAACTATAAGTGCTGTGGTTCGTCTGTTCTGATTTGCCTTGCAAACTTAACCTCATGTGTGTGTATGTGGACATGCATGTTTATTTGCCTAACTAATGATCCATTTTAGAGTTCATGTTAAGCAGAACATTCATAAAGGTAAAGCTTCACTCCAGTGCCGATCTGACTGACCCTGCGACAAGAGACAAACTGCTGCAAGAGGTAAGAGAGAGTTGTTTTTTTCCCCTCACACTATGTCTCTAAATTACGTTACAGAAATGCGGCATTATATAAGGAATATTTCACAGTCACTGTAAAACTATTGATGCAATGACCTTGAACAAAACCTATTTATTTCTTTTTGTGTCTCAAAATACATGTGATAACTTTTACTCAAAGAATAAGGGTTTTTTTTGTTTTTTTTATTGACAAATATAAATTGTGTCTGAATAAATTTATGAATTGCTTGACTAATCTGTGCTGAATAAGTTGTTCTAGAAACGTTATTTGTCAACTTTGAAAAATAAATAAATAAATAAAATAAAATGTGGAAAATAAAGGATCTCTTGAGTATCTCTTTAAAATTAATGGCAATGGTTCCTCTCAGCTGAATTCGGCTTTGAAGATCCCTGATGTGAATCTGAGCTGGATTCAACCTCCGGTGGAAACCATCATTGAGGATGCAGGAGGGCAAGGTATATCAGTTAATGAAAGAGCCCAAAACAAAGGGTTAATTAAGTTGTACAATGTATGACTGTAAAAGCTCTGTAATGAGTTCATTACTTATTATTTACAGGTCCGTAAGGGTCTTTTGGGAAAAAGTGGATGCTTTTTTGGGGCAAACATTGTTCACATACTTCTTCAGGGTCCAGCCAAAAATGTTCAGCTAATGCTCATGAACAGATCTCTCTATATTAGAAACCCCTTTTTGTGTTCAGGAAACAATTTGGAAAAAAAAAATGATGCAACTAGGGGCATAGAAATCACTTACAGCAATTTTAAAAATTAAATTTTACTGCAAATTTTAGACAATGGCTTGAACACCAGTTTGTGTGATTAATTGATATTTATTTTTTTTTTTTTTTTAAATATTCTATTATTTTAATTTACTAAATGAGTTATTCGCCATGTTAAAATGATTCATATATGATTTGCATTGGTGAATCTGTGATGATTGATTGAGTTGTTTTGTTCAGATGTGCCAGAGAACACAACATGTCTGATACGTTAAATAATGCATATTTGCAATGATTATTTTCAGAGTTGCTCTGATTGACAAAAGTGTTTATAGTGTGCTGTGACAAATAACTGAAACATATAAAGATTCATACTGTGAACAGCTGCACTGTAATATCATGTCAAGTTTCCAGATGCACCAGGGACATTTTGCTTTACAAATTAGTTGATTACAGGATGACCAGATCACCTGTGTTTGATCCAAATGTTATTGTATCAGAATTTGTTTTGTGTAAGCGACACATGTGCATGTGTGACTCTTTGATTATGATAAAAGTCTATATAAATATTGCAGCCTGGTGCTGGTTTGGCTGGTTTATTGTTCAGTGTAATATACAAGTGTAGTGTATTTCACATGATGTATTAATTATTTTCACATGATGAATTAATCTTGCACAACTCTCGTAGAGAATATTTCAATCACAGAGACACTAAACATTCATGTGTTACTTAATAAACCACAGCAGTGTGGCGCCAACAGCCAAATTTACGTAAAAACAAATCCTCATGCATTACATCCAAATAACAGCTTATACTCCACCTAAAGTATCTTTAATGGGCGATAATTAATAACTTAAGCTCTGTGATAAATTACTAATAATAAACTGTCTGAATCCGAAGATGTGTTTTGTGAGAATGACTCAGTGTCATGAATCATATTAAATGCATTACATAGATCCTTTAAATTGTGAGGAACATCGATTATTAAAGCAATGTAAATGAAAAATGAAGAAAGTAATCCGAAGAGAGTATTCCCCATCATCACCACTTTCTTCGAGCACACTGAGCTGTAAATAAAATGGTTCATTATATTATAAAGACATAATTTTCCATTTCATTTGTAATATATGCGTATTCATTTTATTTTATTTTATTTTATTTTGTTGTTACTTCATAATCAACATTTACTTTGTATGAACACACTCACCTGGCACAGCTTCCTTCTGCATCACTTCCTGTTTGGGCGGCTGAGACCATTGCAGCGTCACTCCTTCATCAGAAACCCCTTGATCGGCCAGGGCAGACTCCAGCTGAAATGAGCAGATCTCTTAAAACTGCTATCAATGCGAATTGATTTCAGATTTCTGTATGTTTACCTCTCTCACCTGTGACAGGAGCTGAACTCTCATTTCAGGTTCAGACAGACTCGAATTGGACTTCAACTTGATCTTCACAAAGGTTTTCACCAATAAAGGACCTAAAAGGGCACATATAATCATACATTTTTAGGATACCAAAATACATTATTTTATCATTGCATGTTTTGTTTTTGACAATAATCCACAGCATTTTGGTTCAACTGCATGTGTCACTTAATATTAAACAGGTGCAACATGAAGAGGTTATGTACAAATATAATAAGATGAAATTAAATACAGATTCACCCGCAATAAGGATGAACATTGTTTAGTGTCGAATACAAATGCTTTTTATGTAGTGAACTATTGTAAAATGAATTGATGGTAAATATCAACAAAAACAACCTATTCGCTTTAATGCACTTATCAAAATAACAAAAGCATATGTCAAAGTTTAGTTTTAATTACAAAAATAAGTAGGCTATTTAAGAAGTATTATTTAACTTACAGTCTGCATGGGAGCAAAAAAAATATGTTCAAAAACTCAATATTTAATGTCAAGGAACATGTTTTTCACAACATCTATCATTTTCTGTTGATGTTTATAAAACACTCACAGACATAGCAGAAAATATCTGGCTCATGTTTGCATTTTCTTCTGTCACTGGCCATAATTGTAACCACGCATAAAATAATGTCAAACGTGAAAATGGGTTAAGAATTGAACAAATAGTTGTAATCTGGCTCAGATCCAAACACGAATCATGCATTTATGGTGTTTTTCTGCTAATTAAGGAGAATACAAGACTTCTTCAACTTACGAACGGTTCTCAAAAGCAAAAATCCTACGAAAAGCATCATATTTTGTGACTTGCTCAAACAAAACAGACACTAGCTATTTTTGGAATCAGCAGCCCAAAGTAGTAAGAAAACGGTTTTGGATATTAATTTTTTTATAGCTTGATTTTCTGTGTTTGATCAGACCTTCTCCATAGACTTCCACCTCACACAGAGTAAGAATCTTTGAATCTCCAGGTAAGAGCAGATTCACGTATCGACCCTCCATATTGTTACATACATAAGTGGACGAAACACCACCTGGGACGCTAGAAATCACAGCGCATCTAAAGAAAGACAGAGAAAACATCATTTAGACTTCTAGTCTTTTTTTTTTTTCCATATGTGTTTTCAGTAATTTGTATGGATATAAAGCCACTGAAGGAGGATCTCACATGGGATTGTTGTTGCCGTTGTTCTCCAAAGAGTTTCCAATGCGAATCTCAGTTCCGTTTATTCGTTGTGGACAGCAGTCTAATCTGTTTGTGACAACTACTCTTCTAACTCGGTACACAGAACTCAGATCCAGCCTCCACCATGGGTTAGTCCCACCAGCGGTTGAGGAACAAGCTGACCATGATTTTCTGAAACCAGGATTAAAATCAATGGCATGCTCAGCAGACCAGTTGCCATAGGTCGATGACTGTGTGACGTTTCTACCTGTTGCCAAATTATCTGGAAGATAGTGTCAAGAAAGTGTTTCAGTAAGCTTTCTTAAATCTAGGAATACATGTCTATCAGATCTGTATGAGCTGCTCTTCGAGCGGCCATTTCCTATCTACCTGAATGGGGAAATCATGAAATCGCAAAAATTGCCTGTCACTGCCACAATCACATTTAAATAACATACTTCAAATCTGACACTGACTGTCCCATAAACGTTGTTACAACATTGGCGATTGGCTCTATTATTTAGAAGGCGGGACTTATTCCGCCAAATTAGGCGTTGCGGTTTCTCCATTCATATGAGAGCATCTTCTGGGTACATTCCTATAGTCTATAAAGTCTGTATAAAGTCTCTATCTATATTAAATACCCCTTTTATGAAATTTCAATAGCTTAAAAAGTCAAAATCGCTTAGAAAGTGTTTAGACCCGGTTGTTAAGTAGCTCTGAATTACCTGGAAAAATCACATAGACTCCCAATTCACAAAGAGTGAGAATCTTTGAAGTTCCAGGAATATTCGCACTAACATAACGTCCCTCCATCCCATGACACCAGTAGCTGTAGGTAGCTCCGGCTGGAATAGTAGAAACTACAGCACATCTGGAGAAAGACAAAAGATTTGCTCATTATTAGTACTCTTCATTTGTATTTTCTTCTTTTATCAAAGTCCCAATATAAAACAAGTCATTTCACTTGGCGGCGATCTTTGAAACGCCTCTCCGACATGCAAGTGCAGCTATTCATAGGTGGAGGTGGAACCAACTCCAGGGTAAGGCTAAAAGCATCCAAATCTGTTAACTACAAACATCATAAACTTGTCTTTTTAGAAACAAACCACTCGTTGGGGGACCAAACAACTCCTTCTTGAAGTGCCCTTCTGCATCATCATCCCGTGACCACACGGAGTCGCCGTCATCATGGAAAGAATCAGCGCAAAGGATCATGGGGGCCCGAAGTGTCCATCAGTTGTACCCTTCGAAATCCTTCATTGCAAAGAGCCCTTTGAAGTGGCCAGTTTTGAGCACTTCGGTTTGGAACGAGAGTTACAAAGGTAACTCCAGTTCTATGAGTTCTGGATGACCGCCAGGGGCAGTGCTTCACACTGGTTGTTATCTCATCGCAGATCCACAGATCGAATCTAATACAAACAAAGTCCCTCGTGACCAGGATGACTCGGGGTCCTCCTCTATTTAACCACATGACTTCCTGCCGACTGTCCCTACGTAATCTTCTCACCCTGACTCCAAGTGACAGAAAGCTCTGGCGGTCATCCAGAACTCATAGAACCGCAGTTACCTTCGTAACTCTCGTTCTATTTCGTTCTTTCTGACCGCCAGAGGCAGTGCTTCACACTGGATGACTTATAACCAAAAGGTCACAAGGAGGTCCTATTTACCTCTTAAGAAGTTGAGGGTCCCAACAGGACAGCTGTTCCAAAGGTATCCGAATCAACCACATTAATCCTGTAATATCTGGAAAATGTGTTCGCTGCTGCACATATATCTTGAGTGCCTTTGAGCGCCGCCCAAGATGTCGAGATGTCCCTTGCTCTCAAAAGTGGCTCTGGCCCTTCAGAGGCCAGACACAGAGCTGTAGGCAGTCTGGATTCGGGTGCCAAATCTGACCCCCCAACTGGTGGAGGAGATCCATCCTCCTGGGAAGGCTCCAGGGGTCCCCTCCTAAGAGCCTGTACATCATTGGAAACCAGGGCTTCCCCGGCCAATTTGGTGCCACTAGGAGTAGCCTGTGGCATCCCTGAAGGACTCTGTGAACAGTTGCTAAGATTAAAGGTACTGGGGGAAAGGCATACAGTAACTGATCTGGCCAGCCATGGGCTACACTGTAAAAAATAAAAAACACAATTTGTTGAGTTAAAAAAAATTTGTTACCCTGCTGCTTAAAATTTTAAGTTCAGTCAACTAAAATAAGTTTATTCAACTTGAAATGTTAAGTTGTACTAAGTAACAACTTAGATATTTGTGTTTGCTAAACTTAACAGATGGGTAAGTAACTCAGCTGCCTTAAAATTTGAAGTTGATTCAACTCAAATATCTAATTTGTCACTTAGTATAATTTAACATTTCAAGTTGAATAAACTTTTTTTGAGTTGACTGTACTTAAAATTTTAAGGCAGCCAGGTTACAAATTATTTTAAGTTGACTCGACAAATTGTTTTTTACAGTGTAGAGCATCCTGCCCCAGAGGACTGGACTCTTCTGCCAGTAAAAACCAGAGGGGGCACTGGGTCATCTCCACCACCTCTGGGTTGAGTCTCCACTCCCCCGACAGAGGTTCTTGTCACCACATTCATCACTCCTGGGATGTGCACCCTGATACAAGTTAATAAATGCATTAATAATGCTTTATTATTGCATTGTGCTTTGTATATATTTATATCCATACTTATGTTTGTATTCTACATTTTCAAAACCACACATCTATGCACATGCAATAAAACCAATTTGGATGATCTAAATGAGACATCATTGTTCTGACCGGACAAACTGTAGCCTTTACCGCAACCCGAATTAGCAATAGAGTGCAAATTCGCAAGATTTTTCATATTTCACATTTTATACATTTTCTTGGATATTAAGACAGCCACCTGCAATTATGGCCAAATTGAAGATATGTTGTATGTTGTGTGCTCCTACTGAAAAAAACAAACAAACAAACAAAAAACTTAGGAACACCTTCTGATCACTTTTTTTTTTTCTTCAAAAATTGTAATTCAACAAAAAATTAAATTAAATTCAAACAATACCATACAATCAGGAAGAATAAGTTACCAGTAAAATGAAATCAGCAACAATAATTCACCTTTGCACAGCACAGAAGAGCACAAATGTGGCATTAAGGAATATGTACAGATTTGATAAGATTCAGAGGTGACATTAATGCATTTCATAATAACAATGTTATGAGATTAATGTTTTGAAATATTAAACGATTCAAATGACTCAATTTATGTTTTAAAAATGAAACTGAAAAGGCCAGTAGGTGGCATTAAGTGAAAGTATTTGTGACGGAATAATTAATTCAATCGATTCAAAAAAGTAGATTCATTCATAAACGAAACAGCGCTGTGTCAAAGACTAGATGCACAGCAGCTCAGCTGTGATTTTGTTTGGAACTATTTTTGTTGACGAAATATAGCACAATCAGACAACAGTGTTCCTAAAATGTAAGTCACTTAATATTAGGTTTTGTATAAAATCAAAAATGACTGCATGAGCGTTGCTTTTTTCCCCATTCAAAACTATACGAGATGTGTGACACGTCTCTGGTATTCTGTAGTCTTAGCTCTTTTCCTTAATTTATTTTTATACATTATTGAATACAACATTACATTTTTTTTTTTCTTTCATTGACAACACTGTGTGTATTTTAATATTTATATTTCCTGGGGGTCCCCTTTAGTAGAAATAATTGATTAGTAGGAGCGCAATTCCCAGCAAGCAATTTTTGGTCTAAAAAACGTATATTAGCCGTTGAAACACAGCCTAGACGTCTAGGCTAAAATAAGGTTGTCATTGGGCTGTCAGTGAAAATTTAATAGACGTCTAAACATAGACCTACAATAGACTATAAATATATATATATATATATATATATATATATATAGAAATAAAACCAAACACCTTGTAAACGCTGTTGACTTTGCTTACATGATGAAATATCATATATCTCACAAGTATTTTGCCAAAAAATGATATGTAACTAAATTCGAGATTATTTGGTCTAGAAGTGGGTTACAAATAGCCGGACTATATCGGGTCTATAGTTAAACTAGACGTTGAAATGACGACTATTGCTTGCTGGGTTGCTTGTTGCCTGAACACACGACTGGCAATTTATGTACCATACATGATGTTTTGCAATATAAGTTGCAATTTTACAGAAAAGTTTTTTCTGTAAAATTACAGAAATTATTTGTCATTTGCCAATGAAACATTATTATTACACAAAGAAAATAAAGCTTTGCTGTGTGTACCTATCCTTCTTGTCTGTGTGACGCTTCAGAGAGAAACGGTGTCAACGTGAGGTTCTCCTAACCATTCAAGGCATCTTGGCATACCAACAGGCCTATGTGTTTTCTTCAGTGTATAATCTTTACATTTTTTATATCATTAGATTTTAAAGTAATACAACCAACAGGATGTTTGGAACAATGTTTAGTGCAATTGATTGTAGACGGCGATAACTGTAATTCATTCTGTGATGACTAAAGAAGACGTCGTTTCGTGCTTTTGCTGCCATTTTAAAAAAAAGCTAACAACGTCAACAATCTGATCTTTAACATGTTTAATCAGGTATGTAAACCAGGGTTTCCTGCATCAATCGTTTCCACTGCAAAAATAAATATTAATTTACCTGTGCTGTGAATATGAATTCGCAGTCTGTATTGAGTGTGATGGAATAAAAAAAGACCTTGTTGTACTGCAAATATGCGAAACGTCGTAGTATTGGGTTGTCCGCGCTAGATGCAAAACATACAGCTCATCTAACGAGCAAATTGCTTATGAACCGCTTTTTTAGTAACAATGACAGGCAAGAGCTGAATCAGTCAGACCCTTAACTTTAGTAAAGCGACTTATTTTGGATTCCTTCAGCAAATTCCGGTGAAGTCTGCTTTCTTCATAGATTTTATTTTATTTTGTGGCCTTATATTAATATTGACATAGTCTAAACACCTGCCTATAGTTATGAAAAGAAGAAAAAAAAAAACTCTGTATATAAGGATATCACTTACACTGGGTTGCTGAAAACATCTGAAGAATCGTTTCCAACCCGAATTTCTGTCCCGTTTATCCTGCTGCCACAGCAGTCGGGTCTGTTAGTGATGGTCACTCTGTTCACGCTGTACGTCTTCAGCAGATCCAGTGTCCACCACGGATCACTTTGTGATTCAGTGTGACTACAGGTGTAGTTTTTTCCATCTACTGCGTTTTGGGCATACCAGCTCGTAAATAATGTCGATTGATTGGCTATGCCCCATCCTGCAATGTTCACTGAAAAATGTTTTTAAGAGAAAACATTATTTGCAATTACAATTAATTATTCATTTCCATTCTGACTGGAATTTTACGTGTAATATTGTAGTATGAACATGAGTTTCTGTGAATCTTTGAAATAATGTGTGAAAAATTATATGAATATAGGTTTAGAGTGTTTTACATTTATGACAAGTCATCAAACCAATAAAAAAGGATAAGAAATTGATTCTTTAATAAACAGATCGAAAATGACAATAAAGATGTATAAAAGATTTTTCCAATAAATGCTGTTCATTTGAACTGTTACTTTTTAAATGTTTCTTGAGCAGCAAATCAGTATATTAGCATGATTTATGTTTTAATTAATGATGACTCTTTTGGACTATTTTCACTTGTAAATGGTGCTTGATGTGTACATATATCTCACCTGATTGAGACCACACGACTTTTTTTTACAGGAGGAAGCGCTATAACAGATTATGGACTCCTTTTTTGTTTGTTTGTTTGTTTGTTTGTTTGTTTGTTTCCGAAACAACGGTTTGAATTGAAAATGTCCTAATTATGGATATGTTTCTTACAAACACACAGATTTTCGCTTCACAAGAAGCGTGTAGATTATTTAGATTATTGCGAGTAGTTTATGCTTAGATTACCAATTTGGGACATTTAGGCATCACATAGCTAGACGATTAAAAAAAAAAAAAAAAAAAAAAAAAAAAAAACACCACCAACAACAAATGCAGATAGACTTTTGGTTTAAAGCACTGAGTAGCAACTATAGATATTCATGATCAATCCCTGTGTTGTCTGTGTTAGTGGAAAGTGCAGCTCTATTATTTGAATTAACTTATTTTAGATAAACCCTAAATGGCACGTAAAACCAAATGAACTGTGGATGTTTTACATGTCTCATCCGGACTATCTGTGCACGTATAAGGCACAGTCAAATATTTAGTCAAAGTACAGGTATATTATTTAAAAAGCACCAATGACTGTAAACAGGAGCGTGTATAGCTGATATTATAAATCTGTTAAAGAATAATAAAACACACCAACACTGTAATAAATAAATGAAATTAGTTTTAAATTTGTAAAAGATAAAAGTATGATGTTTGAATGAAGAAAACAAGTGTTTACGATTGTGGTTAGAGTCAATTAAATAATAGTCTCAATAGTCTTATTACGTGTCACGAAATCTAACCTTCTGTTCCATGCGCCTTTATTTGAACTGAGAAAACCCCTAAAAGAAATGAGAAACACAGAATGATATTCAGTTTTAAATCGAACCACTGAGTACATTTGTTAAATGATGTATGCTTAAAACTATGAGGAAACACTCTCAGAAAAATAGGTACAAAAGCTGTCACTGGGGTGGTACCTTTGCAGAAGGTACAAATTTGTCTACTATTAAAGTACTAAAATGTACACTCTAGGTACACTCTATGTACTTACATTACATTTTTATGTAGGGTAAGAAAAAAAAACTTAGTAACAGTAGTAAAGAAAGCACAGTAGTAAAAGAAAAAAGTTGGAATCACTAAGATAGACACACTGAAGTTGTTTGTACATTTTACTTACCCAGGAGAAGTGACAGGATCCTGCAGAAAACCCTCATGTTCATATCAAGCGCTTCTTGATTCGTTCTGCTTTCAGCTGAGGATGTTTGAATGAACGATATTACCGAGAGAGAGAGAGAGAGAGAGAGAGAGAGAGAGAGAGAGAGAGATTAGTTCAACTTTACATACCACTTCTGTTAGGATGTCATTTAAATTATATGATAATTTCCACATTTAAGTTTAAAATGGCCTTATGTCCTGTCATGAAATAATTCTAAGATTTATTAGGACTTAGAAAAAAGTCCCTGTAAACTGTTGAATGAACACGGTACTCCTTTACCGTATTTATTTATCTATTTTGACCACATTAGAAGCGCTATAAAAGGTGACGTCACATTACGATGAGTGGTCTAAAAATTTTTTTTTTTTTTTTTTTTAAATAATAATATTAGAATCTTACTACTACAATAATAAATTATTTCTGAATTAAGCATTTGGCCTTTTAAAGGCACATTGGATGTTGTCATGAATTGACAATTTCATTTTATGCAATTTAAGCAATAGTTGCAGTACCTATACAGCGTCAAGTTTAAAGTATAAGCTAGATCAGTGTTTTATTATTATTATTATTGTATATTATTATTGTTATATTACTTCATAACTTCATAGACTACGCTCGTAACAAACTTACATTAGCCGAATGTAACAGAATTTACCACTGTTCCGAATATCACAGAAGACCACGTATTTAGGTTATATTTTCGTAAATCATTGAAATGAAGTAAATGGAAGTGAAGTGAAGTGACGACGTATTGTAAAGTATGGTGACCCATATTTGGTCCTCTGCATTTAACCCATTACTAGTGCACACACAGCAGTGAGAAGTGAACACACACGCACACACACACTGTGAAAACACACCCGGAGCAGTGGGCAAGTGCAGCCATTTCTCCAGCGCCCGGGGAGCAATTGGGGGTTCAGTGCCTTGCTCAAGGGGTCTTCAGTCATGGTATTGAAGGTGGAAAGAGCACTGTTCATTCACAAACCCGCACCAGCAAGAATTGAAGGTGGGGATTGTGAATGAACAGCGCTCTTTTCCACCTTCAATTCCTGCAGGTGCGGGAATCGAACCAGCGACATTTGGGTTACAAGCCCGACTTAAGACCAATAGCACTTATTCAAAAAAGCTGTTCTGCCATGTTAATAACCACAAATTAACAATGGTTTTGCTACACTGTATAGTTTTACCATGGCATTTGTAGTAAAACTCTGGTTATACAAACGGTAATCCATCTGCCAAAAACATAGTTACTATGCTTTTACCCTTGACCTAATAAAACCATGGTTATTTTTCCTTAGGACAAAACATGACCCATGCGCAAAAAAAAAAAACATGTTCCATATTAAGATTTTCTATAAAGATATATTCATGTTAACTCATGGACAATAACACATGGTCCTAATGTAATACTTTATTTAAAAAAATTCTAAAATAATTGTGTACTATGTGCAAACAAATTACAATGTGGTGATTGTTTTGCAACAAGGTGGAGATGTGTTGATGAATAGGTGACAGAACATTAGTGAAAAAAATAAACATACACATGAGAGACAGAGTGATGTCAGGGTTAATTATTTTTGTGTATTTAAAGAGTTAAACTCTTTATGTGATGATGATGGCCATAGAAACAATATTGTTGTCTGTGGTTTCAAAATTTGTTGTAGGGTGTATGGGCCTGGACGATGTGAGATTTCCCAGCTTGAAATTTTATTCCAGTCCACCCCTGGCGTTGTCTATAGCTTTGTATTATGCTTGAAAAATTTGGCCTCTATTTGCACTTCAAATATTGAGAGAGTAGCCTAGCCTACTTTGATTATGGCTGCACTTATTTTTTTAATTTAATATGACTAAGAAAGAACTGTGTTGTTTAGCCTATTTTTTTTATACTGTTTTTATGTTCAATTTGTGAAAAGATCTTCAGTTAGGAGGTCAAACAATCTAGAAGCTCATAATTCATGTACAGTTCTAAGGTCTGGAGAGAAATCATACAGGAGAGAAGCCAGTCAGCTGAGTTTGTAGCAAAACCTTTTATAGTGCTTGAGTGTTGTTGTCTTTTACTGCATATGATAATTTATACTTAGAAATTAGAACTGAGATGACATTTATTACAAGATAAGTTAAAATAATTAAATATTTGGTTATTGAGAATTTTCTTATGGGGACATACCCCCTGAACCCCCTAGAGGAACCAATGTGCACCCACTGCAGCCTCACAAAATCCTGTGGTGACACTGGGAATGTAGAGAAAACACTGTAGGATTGGCTGTCTCATTGCGTGTGTATGCCAGTTTACCTTACTATTTGCGTGTGGATCACATTTGGCACTAAATACATTTCTCCAACAAAGCTCCCCTTTCTCAAACCAAAGTTACACCTTTGAGTCCTGCTGTCCTAAGATGAAACATCTTGATGGGGAAAAAAAAACATCACATTCTGCTTTATACCCTATTGTATTCTACAACTTTAAAACGCACTGTCTTGCATCTTGTAAACTGACCACCAAGTAATTTGTGAACACTACAGTACAGTGCAATCTTGCAGCAGGTTAGTGAGTGCCTTGCAGCCTCTGCTGGTAGATGCTGGAACTACGCGAATATGGAAAATAAGTTGTATTCTGTTGCACTGTATTCCATTTATTTATTCATTCATTCATTCGAAATAAAGACAGACATTATGTGTGTGAACTGTGACTGACAACACACATACTGTGTTTTTAACAAATATTTTACAATATTCAATAAATGTTCTTAATCATCTTAAAATTGTAATCAATTGTTTTGTTGTACTGGACACTACTGGACAAATGCAGCATGATCACAAGGTCCCTGTGAAACTCATCCTCATTTGGCCAGCTAATCCATGTGAACATTTACCTACACATTTACATTGACGTTCCTGGAAGATGCTTTCTTAGAAAACAACGAACAGGTGAACTTTGTCTTGTCCTCACTGGCTGTGTCTGGCTGTTGTGTGCAAATGACTGTGCTAATGACTTTCAGGTCATGGCTGAAGGTTTTTTTTTTGTAGGATTCCAAATTAACTTCTTAAGACTCGCCCATCAATTCTACTGTTAAATTTGTTTGTGAATATGTTTTTTTGTTTTTTTTTTTTTTTTTTTGCACTTGATTCTGCAAATCATTGAATTAGATGTACAAGTAGGCCTATAGCTAAAATGTTATTTTGTTTACATGTATAAAATTATTGTATGTAAATATATTAAAAATAAATCTGGTAGTGTCAGCAGATGCTCCAGCAATGTTTTACATTGTTTTACAGATTAGCTCTCTTTTGCATCTGAAACTGATTGTGGGATTGAAAACAAGGATTTATTGGCCTCACAAAAAAAGATTTCATGTCACAAAAAAAATGTGTCTTTCTAAACACTAATAGCTTACAGTGGCACTGATGTCTGCGTTTAACACAAAACGGCCAAAAATGTGTACAGATTGAGATCTTTATCAAGTGACGGCCTATTGTTTGAGGTTTGAGCAGGTGATGGACAGCTGTGGCACTTCGGATTTACATGCTGCCTGAGATAATTCAAATACACACAAAACAACATGGAAATGATCAGTGATAGGACTGATGGAGTGGAAAAAAGGACACATGACCTAAAGTTCTGTGTTTTCATCTGCTATGTTTAACATGCCAGTACAAATTTAAAGCAGAAGATACTGACGTGACTGGGCAAAGAACAACAGAAAGATTCTACAGCTCTACTTTCACACAATGTTCTTGGTGTTTTGCATATTAGTCCCAAGAATTTCCAACACCTTTTTATTCTATTCGACACAATGTCCGATAAGTGAATATCTTAAGTTTACCTCAGAAATCCCTGATCAGTGATTCTTCAATGATTAATCAATTTTCCACTAGCGACCAAAACACATTCTGCTGGACGCAACCTAGCAAAGTAATAAAAAAGGGTAAACACAGAACATAAAAGGAAAATAACTGCTCAGTGTAAACAAATGCTGATTATCAATGTGTGAGACTGGAAATACATTCTGAAATACAGATGTTGTTAATGATCTGGACTCTGATAAACAAACACATTCAACACACAATACAAACTACTTATTAGGGTAATTTTAATCATCATCATAAATTACTAACAAGTTAAAGCTACAAGAAATATGATTAATCACACAAGATTTTCTAGTCTGTTTATCCCATTGTTTTTATTCAGATGTTCCACATTCATTTTATTATACTTTACAGCAATCATTTTTCACATTCAGTATAAACTACTTGACTGATTAAAGAAAATGCCTCATATACAACACAACACTGTACAAACAATGTTCATGTTTAGATGATTCCTTTCAGGAACTGATCTTATTTTGAACTAACAATAACAATGAAACTCAA
The DNA here is from genome assembly GCF_022985175.1 of Labeo rohita. Classification (NCBI taxonomy): domain Eukaryota; kingdom Metazoa; phylum Chordata; class Actinopteri; order Cypriniformes; family Cyprinidae; genus Labeo; species Labeo rohita. Next base: position 51,776,202 of record NC_066875.1, read on the forward strand.
GAATAGGTGAAACTTTCCAAACTTCATAATGTCAGTGTTTTCTTTGACTCATATATAAGTAATTTAGATGGATTTGGACAAGCATCGAAAGAAAAACACTATGAAAATGAATCTGAGTGCACCTTTTTGGCGCCTAGAAAAAAGTCCTCAAAGTCCTCATTTTCATTTTGCAAGATTTGTTTAGTAAATCAGACTTGACCTGAAAAGTGAAGGTGTGCTGAGAAAAGCAATTCTGGAGGTCCTATGATGTGTGAAATATATTCAGCAAGCTGCCAGTGAGAGTTTCCTATGGGTGGAGACTCGAGCTGCTAAGAGAAAAACAAATAAAAAGAGGGATGGATGGTAGAAGAGAGAGAGCAGAAGGAGAAACACTCTCATCATATCTGACCATCACAGGTGTCTGGTTAATGGGCTTTAAAAAAGAAGATGGATGGACTCGGTTACCTGTTTTTACTTTTGGGTGAGTATAAATGACACCTGTCAGATGATGTAAAATTGCAGATGCTGTTTAGCTATTCATTTTGCAAATATTTCTAGAAACAAATGCAACAACTTCCCAGAAAGCAATGGAAACTCAATAGTGTTTTTGTAACAGGTGTCTCTTCCATTCAAGGCAGTACAGAAAACTTTGAAGGTAAAAAGTTCTTGTAACTAATGTCCATTTAGTTAACATTAGATAATGCATTAACTAATATTAACCACAGCTCACAGAATTTATTAATATTTATTAATGTTGGTTAATAAAGTACAACTGTTCACTGTTAGTTCATCTAAGCGCAGCAGATCCATTAAAATAATAATAACATACAACTTTGGATTTTAATGTAGCATTTTGGATTGGAATGTAATATTGCAGCCCGAATGGAACATATTGAAACTATACACACTTGAGTCTTGACCCTCTGTCTCTTTATATGGTTTAAGAGAATTTGGCATTAAAAGGAACGGCTGTACAGTCGACCACATATTTCCACTGGGGAGCGGCCAGAGCCATCGATGGCATCAGATACGCTCCAGGTGAAGCCTCATTCTGCTCCATCACATTAAGCCAGCTCAACCAGTGGTGGAGGCTGGATCTGCTGGATTATTACTACATTTACAAAGTGGTCATCACCAACAGAGCCGACTGCTGTTCGGAGCGCATGACTGGAGTAGAGATCCGCATCGGAAACTCTCTGGTGAACAACGGTAACGACAATCCCAGGTGAAGTTACGAAAACAGTTATGAACGCGGAGAACCGGATTTCAGCAGGTCACCTGATTGTGTCGTGGTTTCTCCATTTCTTTCTGCAGATGCGCTGTCGTTACTTCACGTGTTCCACCAGGCGGTACTGTCAGCTTCGGTTGCGGCGGAATGGGAGGCCGTTATGTAAACATGTACCTTCCTAACATCCAGACGTTTCTCACGCTGTGTGAGGTGGAGGTTTATGGAACAGGTCATTTCTGACACCTAATTCTAGATTGTAAAGGTGCGGTCACATTAGTGAAATCTCACGTGAAAAAATAGGTCTATTTTTATACGCAGTTGTTGTATTAAACAGCTCAGAATGACAACATTTACCTGTTAGTCGAATTCGCATGACCAACTTGAACATGAGTGAAATCTGCGTTTTTATAGGAATCTTATTGTAATTACCGATGAGTTTTCCCAGCGATTTGGAACATCTCAAGGGCACAGGATTTCCCATTGCCAAATTTGCATCGGGTTAAAGTTCGCAAATTTGCTTCAAAGTGGCCTATGTGCTAGCTGTGCTTCATATATCGCTACATATATCCAGGTGATGGATATTTTTTACCCCCGAAATTCTGCTTAAGTTACCGCCGTCCCACTAGGCCATTTATCAGACGTAAGTGGCCAAGATCTGCATTCTAATGTGTTAAACTGGCCCTCCTGCAACTGAAAGCATCAAGTCAAAGTCACCTCTGCTAACCATGTTTATTTCTTTGTTTGACGTGCTTGTTTCGCATTTTCCAGCTTATAGGAAAAAAGTGTTTCTGAGGATGAAATTAAGCTCCAGCGGTAACACAGCTGCGGTAAACAACACATTTCTCAATCAGGTAAGAAAGGGCCATTCTAAAACACTTAATACCCTTAATGCCTTAAGACGCTGTTTTTAAAAGACCAAACCCAGTAACTCTGTCTTACAAGATCAAATTTTTGTCAGTGAGCTCAAGATCTGTTGAGCAGCAAATCCTCCAGCACGGTCTTGTCAGTCCCCTCTCCTTACTCTGAATGATTGGTCAGTCAAATCTGACTCCTGCAGCTCATGTTGTATGCAGGGCTGCCAAATCCACATTTTTTTTTTTTTTCCCCACTGAAATGGGCTACAATGATCTAACTGTGTTAGATGTTACGTTTTGTGAAGGATGACCACTGGTAAGAAGACTTTTAGCTGCATTTATGATCAATCTGCATAACAGTGACTGTAAAATATGTATTTTTGGTACGGAAAAAGCCTTGTGTATGTTGCTGAGCTTTTGCGGTACATGATAATATTGTGGACATTTACGTTTTGTGCTAATTATTGGTCAGAACTTGATGTCAGTCTGGTTGCACTAAATGAAACCCGCTTGAATAACTTTTGGTGTGTTTTAGCTGCAGTCCGCTCTGGGGTTAGGTTCGGTTTCTGACGTTAAACTGTCCTGGTCGAGACCCCCCTATGGGGCAGTGACACAAGACAACAAAAAAACAACAAGGTAAGTGCATATAGGTTATGCTAGTACAGGGTAGGTTTGTTTTTTGACTGTATGTGTTGACATCTGTTTATACTTTCTTACATAGACTCTGGTAACTATATATTTTGCAGTATGGAAAAGTTATTGTATATATTACTGAATAAATAATTTGATATGCAGTTAATTAAAGGAATCATGATAAATCACACTTCCACTGAAGCTCAATAGGCTATTCAGAACATGCTGGAGATTATGATCATCCCAATATTTATGTTTTATTTACAGGACTTGTGGTAATAAACGTTAATCTGGAACCACAGACTGAATCATTCAAGCAGACGTTCATTTATTATTATTATTTTTTTTATAATTCATTGATTTCTGCTGTTGACATGTTCATTATATTGTACATAAAATTGGTTTGAAACATTATTTATAAATATGCATAAGTACTTAACTGAATGTATCAGTGTACATACAGTATGTGTATTATATTTTCATTTCATCAGTGAACACATGGCTATTTCATCAATATTCTCATTCACCGATAACTACTGACAATGCAAACATATTTATTTTACTGGTTTTGTCTTTCCTGCAGTTAATTTATTACAATACAATGTTCATTAAAGCCCTGTGTTAAAGTGATGTTGTATTGTGTTCTTTGAATGTTCAATAATGATATTACTTTATTCATCCAGTACAACTGAAATATGACCATGATTGTCTGAGCTGCCTTGTTTTAACTTTGAAAACACAAAATGTATGAATGTTACTGTGTTAACTACAAAAAAAAGCCTTTACTAAAGGACTCTCTTTCTCTCTATACTAAACTTTAAACACTTAAGTCCTATGCATATAATAGAAAATTATAGTTGAGAAGACGTCACGCCTGATCCAAATTAAGCAAAAACAAGAGTGAAGATCTTACTACTTCTGGAAAAATAATAATAATAATTTAATAAAAATAATTTAATCAAAAAAGATGTATTTTTATCTTCATGATAATTCATGCATCAGAGAACTGATAAAAACAGCACAGTCTGGCATTTTGCAGTAACTTAGTGATGATGAATATAATATAATTAAAATGAAACTTATGATGGCTGTTTCTCCTCAGAAAGGCTCCAGAAATCTGCTTCAGCAGTGATCTAGAAATGAAAATCACTGAGCTTCAGGTGTTCCTGATCATTAACCACATCACTGAGGCATTTTACAGCGTTTCTCCTAAAGATTCACTCTAAATTACTGATTTTAGGAGCAGACTAACCGTTTTCATGCTGATTTTGCATCACCACTTTTGCAGGGGGTTGAGACCAGCTCAGCGTCACATAAGTGTTTCCTCTCCAAGTCAGCGCTGACTTCAACTGCAATGAACGATTCATTAATATTATATCGATGCTTAAGGATGCGATAAGAGACAAACATCACGTTCTCACCTCTTTAAGCAAGTTGTCCTTTACTGTGGGGTCGGTCAAATTAGCGTTTGAGTTAAACGTTATCTTCATAAACGATCGTGCAAAATAATCTAGAAAATACAATCATTCTGTTCACTTTGTTATTTAAAAAAAAAAAAAAAAAAAAAAAAAAACTAATATAACTGGGGGACACTCTTAAATACCACAATTAAAAATTAAAGTCTGAAAAAGTAAAACAATATTAAACTAAATCGACAAGACACATTAAGAATAAAATGAAAATAGTAACAACTGTAACAATTTACATCTTGCATATTAAAAATGTAGTTTTAACCGTTTTTGTTTGTCTACAAAACTGTAAGCAGGAGCCATTACATAAAACCGTTTTATGATCATGAATCTGAAACACTCACAAGCAGCCGACAGGTGCATCTGAACTGAAAACAATCATAGAAAACAGAAGAAGAACAAGAAAAAAAAATCTAATGAATGATTTATTTGAGTTGCGTTTGATCACCTGACTCGTACACTTCCACCTCACACACAAAGATGGCCTTAAAGAGTCCATTAAGCAGGATGTTTACGTATTGTCCCTTCCGATCAGAGCAGGAATAGGTGACGCTGTTGGCCACTGCATCACTTGAGATCGCAGCACAGCTACAAGATTACACACGCACACACACATTCAGACAGTCTTTTACTTTGTTTACAATACACAAATAAATCTATTAAATTACATAGGCGCTTATTTCAGGAACTTGAAGGTTACATCAATAGTAACTGTAATTAAATCACAGGAAAAATGGGAGCAATTTCTTTTTCAAGTGAATAGTAATTCAGTTACACTATTTAATAATTATTGAGTAATGCATTGGACCCAACACTGGATAAGATTTCCTTTTTTCATCTTTCACAATCAGTTGAAACTTTCCCGGCTAGGTGACTAGTGGTCGCACAAACGTAAAGTCACATTAATAATCTAGTGCTTTTCTATTCTCTCATAATATGCATTAAATTATTCTTCCGTGATCTGGTTCCATTTTAGCTTGGCCTTGCTGTAGCTAATCTAATGTATTCATTCGTGTAGGCTACTAAACCTTAACTGAGAAACCGATACATGAAATGCTCACGCTGAGGCGCCTCACCTGGGATTGGTGTTTCCATTGTCCTGCAGAGAGCTGCCGAAGCGAATCTCAAAATCTCTCCTATTGTCTGGACAGCAGTCTTCTCTGTAAGTGACGACCACGATACTCACTCGAAACTCAGCCTGGAGATCCAGCCTCCACCAAGGTCTAGCCTCCAGATAGGTTGCGGCACAGGAACTAGAAGTCATTGAGATATCCTTCCCACCATCGATGGCGCGGTGTGCTATGAGATCACCGAATATTGTGGACTGTGCGGCAATTCCTTTTCGTGCCAGATTTTCTGGAAAGGGCAAATGAATTTGATGATAGTGCTCATTTCACTCCACTGCATTATTTTCCATTTAAAAATAGCTTTACATTCCAGTGGAAGCGACCATATGATTACTTACACAATGCTACGACCATTCTAATCTGAACGCTGCAATCGTGCATAATTCTATGGAAGGCGGAAAGGGCCAAAAGTCTTTTAACGGAGCTTGTGAAATTTGACTGATTGTGGCGTTAAAGTGACAACATGCATGCACTTACGCTAACATCAGATCTTATATTTGTTCATGAGGGATAATACATGGGTGCTTTGTGTGTGATTTCAATATTATGTCATGACTTTTACAATGTCTTTTTTGTTGTTTTAACTTTGTTAATTTAGTTGTTTAAAAGTGTTAATTTACATTGTAACACTAATTGATTTACTCTAACACATTAGGTATCAGTTAAGCAATGCTGAATTCTCTGTGGGACAGTTTAACTATTAATTATTTTGGTACTAAATCTGACAAAACTGACATATTTGGGGACATCTGGGCACGTTCATCATTTGTAAAAATGATATATAAATGACTTAAATACATTGTTGTTTTTATTGCATAATACAGAAAGCTTACTTAGACAACTGTTGCTAAGTAAATGTATAATGTGTGCGTATTTTAAAATAAACAAACAGGTGCCTTAAAATGTTGCTTTACCTTTAGCGCCATCTGTCTGCACCCGAACAGAAAACAGCCCTGTGTAAAAGATGTTCAAGGACAAAACAATTTAAGAAAAAAAAACATTTGTTAAAGGCAAATAAGCATCCAAATTGTGTTACATTTGTTATGTAAAGCAGTCAATGCCAGATTCATTTGATGGATTATTTACTAATGTACAAGGGTCAAAGTACATAAACTGAAATACTGGATGTATACAAACGGTGTTTTTCCTATTTATAAAAAAGAAAAATGGGCAAAGATAAATGTGTTTAAATGTATTTTACTGTATTTAGTGTATTTTAACTTTATAGTTTATAAAACTTCACCAGATCATACAAATGTGGTAATTTGAGTTGCACTTCAATAATTAAAGTCTTTTACCCAATATTAACAGCCAGCAGTGAATGGTCCCCATCATCTCACGGTAAAGTCCTTATCAAATATTCCTCTGTAATGTTGGGGGAAAACAAAGATGTGACATATGACAGAGATTATGGCAAATAAATGTTTCTTTTAATGTCATGGAGCCTGAAGGTGAAACACTGCTGTAAAGTCTCATTTTAGAGTCTCCTGATAGTATCAGTAATGGCCATTTGTCAGTGTTTTACATAGCAGTTAAGTCACAAGATCATAGATTTTCATTTTAAACTCATTAAAAACATGTAAAACGTTCTGCAATTCAAAACATGGAATAACAACAACAACTGCACTGTAGATTAACACTTTTTTCTAAGTTCCTTTATTGTATTTTACAATTAAATGTAATGTGTTTATTAAAATAAATCATTTTTATAAGTTCATTATTAGTAGATTTTAATTAGCAAAGGCATTTTTTTATTTTATTTCATTTATTTATTTGACTCTAATATTTTGTAAACAAAAATGTCACCACTAAGTACATCTATTGTGACATTTATTTGATAATAAAATAACTGAACTGACCTGTCCTGTTGTGTGAAGTTCCTGTTTTCTGAATTAGTGGCTTCTATCAGCACGATGATGAAGTGATTTTGTGGTCAGTTTAAAATCTGACTGTGAACCCCAAAGATTGTCTTACTGTTTGTATCACTGTGTGACGTCTTAGGGCGTGTTTTACAAGTAACAAACACAGATTAAATAGCTCCTCCTCATTACTAGTTTGTCACCAGTGTTGGGGAGTAACTAGTTACAAGTAACGGAATTATGTAATTTAATTACAAAATAAATGTAATTGTAATTAGTTACAGTTAATGAGAAAAAATCTGTAATTAAATTACAGTTACTTTTGAAAATGTTAATGATTACAAAGGGGATTACATCTGAATTTGTTTCACACACCCACATACAGATTTAATTGACTTTTCCAAAATCGCACTGATTGCTCTATAATGAGACACAAATGTTTCAGGAGATTAGGACACAGAATAGGCCACATGCTTGTTCTTAACTGTTTTATTTCCTATTTGGGTTTATGCATATACTTTATATTTTAAGATTAATTGTTTTTTTTCCAAGGCATTGTTAGATGCCAGTGTTTCATTCTGTCATAATTGTGCAAACATTTGATTTCAAAACCAGTATCATAGCTATTAAACTATTGCTTGTTATGATTTCATATCTGTATTTTACCTCAGAATGATCTCAAAGCAAATAAGAGGTGTTAAGTCTGAATTTGTAGTAACTGTGCTTTAAATTAAATTAATACATGGCTCTGTCATGACATTACAAGGTATGTTATTCCCCCATAACAACTGCTAAAAGCTACTAACTCAGACTCATCTTAAGTCGGCGCTATACGCGTGATAATTTTTCTTGGTGGAAGCTTTGCGTTTGGTTAGCTAATGAAGTATTAAAACTCAATTCAATATTATATGTACGATTTCTTAATTCTGTCAACTTGCTGCTTGCTAGCAACTGATTTCTTCATGGAATCTTTGCGTTCAAATATTTCAACTCAGATCAGTGTTTTGTGAATAATTATTTACTTCTGTGGCAAGCAGCTGTGTGATTACTGCAAAATATTATCCCTTACTTATTATAATCTTAATTTAAGTGATAAAGTCTGACAGTAATCAGTGTTGAGTGCTGCTGTAAGGTTAACTCTGCCTGGTTTGAATGTTTTAACAGTTGTTTAACAGTTGAAAATATTAGAAATTTTGAAAAGTAATCAAACAGTAATTAAAAGTAGTAAGTTACATTACTTTAATAAAGTAATTGAAAAGTTGCACTACTTATTACATTTTAAATAGAGTAACTTGTAATCTGTAACCTATTACATTTCCAAAGTAACCTTCCCAACACTGTTTGTCACACAGTGACTGAGAAATTGGTGCTGGGAAATTCAAAGAAACACAGACGAATGAGATTATACTAGATCACTTTTAATGTTGTCTTTGAAAAGCAAAATAAATCATAAGTCGTTTTCTTTATCCTGATCCTCACACCAATGATATTATACTAGACACATTAACTCTAGACATTAAATTGTGCAGAAATTAATAAATATTTAAAGCAAATGATTTACAAGATAACCTGATAACAGCTATTATATGCAGTGGGCCTAGATAAAATATGTAAATTGATACATAATTTTAGGTTGAATCATATTTAGACTACATATTATTTAATTTATATTAAAATGTCATGGTTTTTTTAGTATGGACTTGTAGTAACTAATTTCACAATAACTATATGCATTACAGTATGTTCAGGGTATCAATGGTTAAATATTAGTATAAATATATATTTTTCAAACAAAATAACATCATTGCACACACTGCTAAGAAACAAACTGAAAAGAACCCCAGCTATGGAAACCACCTTAAGCAGGTTTATGATGTCTTTCTTTTGATCCTCATGGGATCTATTTCAGCATATATATATATATATATATATATATATATATATACACACACACACACACACATACATCTATTGTAGAGAGGAGCATACCAACATACCAGCATTTAGACAGATGAGATTTAGCAATCATTTTATGTTTTTGGCAAATTAGTGGATAATTTGTACCAACCAAAGGATGGTCACACTTCACTTTCATTCCACTGACTTCTACTCAGAAGATATTAAGCAAAAACAAGGCTGAAGATCTAAGCAATAATGAAGAGCACACAACGCCCTATGCTGTTACATTTGTTACATTTTGTTACACTGTTACATTTACATTAAGTATTATTTAACCATCTGATTCATTATACATTTTTCATAGCTATAAAATAAAAACATAATTTTGGGAAGATAAAAGTTCAAAGTTTTTATTTTTACTTAAATATGAAATCAGTAAGTATCTATCATGTATCATTTGCTTATTGTACTTATTTACTTAGAAAAAAAATCTTAAAACATGAAGCTTTTTCTCATGATTATGTATCATATAATAAAAATAAATAAAAATAAATATTATATTATAAATATAATAAAAACCGCATGTTTGCAGTAAATGTGAGATGAATAATGAAAAAGCTATAATATAATGGAAACAGATGATGGATGTTACTCCTCAGAGCGTCTCCAGAGATCTGCTTCAGCAGGGATCTAGAAATGAAAATCACAGAGCTTTAGATGTTCCTCATCATTAAACAAATCACTAAGATTTTACAGTGTTTCTCCTATATTCACGTTAGATTGCTGGTTGTAAGAACAGACTAACCGTTTTCATGTTCATTTTGGATCACCGTTATTTCTTCTTCAGGGCTTTGAGACCAGCTCAGCGTCACATTAGTGATTCCTAAAGCTGACTTCAGCTGCAACGAACGATTTATTAGTATGAATCGGCGATGAATCAGGATGCGATTTGAGACAAACATTACATTCTCACCTCACTAAGCACGCTGTCCGTTACTGTCGGGTCGGTCAGATTAGCGGTGGAGTTAAACATCATTTTTATGAAGTATTGCCTGGAAATATCTTGGAAACACAATCATTATTTTCACTTTGCTATTAGGCTATCGTTTACAAAAAGTATAATGAAAATTATATTTTTTATTTAATTAAATAAAAACTAACGTAACTTGAGAAAATGGACACTAAACTAAAACATACCAAACATGAAAAACACACGTTTATGTGCCAAAGCAAACAAAATTTAGCCTATAAGAATAGTCGTCAGATTTCGAGACTTGAGGCCTGGCCTGGAAAAGCGTTACAGGCTTAACGTGAAAACTGTGATAATGAAATCACAAGTATACACATGACTGATTTTATAAACTTTATACAGACAAGCAGATGTGGCCAGAATATGAACGCAAGGCACTGAACTGTATAGCCTATGCTATGCGTTCATCTTTGGCCACATCTGGTTGATTTTATATAATGTAACATTAGGAAGAGTTTGGTTTATTAATATAACTGTCTTCATGCATTAAGCCACGTTAACTATTTTATGATTATGAATCTCAAACACTCCCGCGCAGCCGACAGGTGCTTCTGAACAGAAAACATCCTTGAAATTACAGAAACATCACTGAAAAACAAAACATAAAGCTAATGAAAGGTTTGTTAAAGTTAGGTGCGATCACCTGACTCGTATACTTCCACCTCACACACCGAGAGGAAATCTGACCACTCGTTCATGAAGACGTTGACGTATTGTCCCTCTCGATCAGAGCAAGAGTAGATGAAGCTGTTGGCTGCAGGATTACTTGAGATCACGGCACATCTACACACATCAAATCAATATTATCTTTCTTTTCGTTTACATTATTTATTTTACATTTTTTTTTTTTGTTTGTTTGTTTTCTGCATGTTTTGAAATGGGGGCATTTGAGTCACACCTAAATGGCATATTCATTGTTTAAATTTTTGAAAAGCAGCTAAACAGACTTTTACTTTGTAAGTTTGTGTCTGTAAACGTCATCATCATGTGGTCGAAATTACCATCTATTATGGTGTTAATTTTAAAGTAACCTTCAAGAAGTTTGACAGTTATGCATTATAAAAATATGCAAAAAAAAAAAAAAAAAAAAAAAAATCTGTATTTAATTATATTGTTATAAATAGTATACTAGTATACTAGTATATTATAAACTATTGTATTTTAATTTCTTATGTTTTATATTTTATTTGGCTAATAAAAATACATTAAATTATGTAAACTTATACTGAACATTAAGCAATTTTTTTTTTTTTTTTTTTTCCCCCATACAAAATCTTACCACCATATGAAAATCAAATGGCTCAGCGGGCCAGACTTACTCCTGTACTGTTTTTCCCTGGTGGTATATGCACTTATTTATGCTTTTGCGATTTGACTTGATTAACATGAGCTCTCTTTTCGAAAGCTAATCTAATGTAATAATGCACTCGCCCATACACCAAACGCATCCAAAGCGCTTCACCTGGGATTGTCGTTTCCATCGTTTTGCAGAGAGTTTCCAAATTTAACCTGGATATCTTTCCATCTTCCTGGAAGGCTGTCGTCTCTGTAAGTGACGACCACTGTGTTCACTCTATACACAACCTGTAGATCCAGCCTCCACCACGGGTGGCCCTCCCAACTGGTTGCGGCACAAGTAGTAGAAGATGTAGAGGAATCCTTGCCACCATCGATGGCGCGGTTCGCGGACCGAGTACTGTATGTTGTCGACTGTGCAGGAGTTCCTCTTAATGCCAGATTCTCTGGAAAGAGGCAAATTCATTGTATTAGGACAGGCCGACAGGGGTTTGAAGTGGCTCATTTCATCGAATCCATCCAATTTTGCATTTTAACGCATGATTGAACGTCTCACAGCTAAATAATAGCAAAAAGCACAATAGCTACATTATTGACACTTTAGTGTGATAAAGAAACATGAAGCATGAAGCAGGAAGTGCATAATTTTTAAAAAAGTTAAAGGTGCAAAAGCTGAGAAAACAAATGTCCTATAATTTGTATTTTGCTGCTTGTTTTTAATAAATCATTTATGACTACAGTACATCTAAAGTCATAGGTTACATATCCTAATGTGTCATTTTGATTATTAAAAAAAAAAAAAAAAAAAAAAAAAAAAAAAAAACTAGCCAATTTTCCGCAAATTTTGATCGCAAAAATCACGAAAGAAATCATGTGGGACTGATTAACTATAGTTTGGGTACAAATATGGGTAGACAAGCTATCTGACAAAACTGAAGAAAATGGGGGCATCTCGGCACATCCTCATTTATTAAAAATATATCGGTTAATATATTGTTGTTTTTAATTGGAAAATACAGAACGTTTATTATTGCCAAGTTAATGTATACATTGCTGTTTTCACTTTGTGTGCTTATATGTTTAAAACGCGAAATGCTGCCCAAAGCAAACTAAACAGCCGCACCAAAAGGTTACTCTAGCAAATATGGCTTGAGCATTATGGCCTATACACTACCTTTTGCGCCACCTCCGAGCTGCTGAACAGAAAACAGCCCTGTGCAAAATAAAATTTTAATGACAGATCAATAAAAGAAACCAACATACCTTAAAGGCAAATTAGCACCCAAATGTTAGATTTGCTTTGTAAAGCAGTCAATGCCAGATTTATGTGATGCACAAAAGTCTTGAGTGCAATATTTAAATACATAAAATGAAAAATACTTGATATAAATTGAGTTTAATTTTATGTATAATTATAGAAACTATTTGTATTATTATTATTATTTTTTTATGAACCTTTGCATTGTTTTGACATTTACTGTCTGAAAGTCTTACCCAATAACAGCCAGCACTCAATGACCCACATGACCTCACAAAGAAGCCCTTATAAAATGTATATTCCTGTGGAATTTTTGGGTGGTGGGTGGGGACAGAAAGATGTGAAAAATGACATTATGAAATGCATGTAAATACATTTCGAAATCTATTATAAAACGTAACTGAATATATTACAATGTTTTTTCTTTGACTTTAGTAGTAGTCATTAGTAGGCTAGAATTTTAGTAATAAAGGCATTAAATTTGTTAATTTTATGGTTTTGTTTTAGAACTCATATGCAATAACTGTTGCCAATAATTATAATTGTTTTTATATTTATTTGATAAATAATGAACTGACCTGTTGTGTGAAGTCCGTATGATCTGGATCAGCAGCTTCTATTGGCACAGTGATGAAGGGACTGCACTGTCAGTTTGAAATGTGGTGATGAACCTCGAAGATGACTGATTGTCTTACTGTTTGTCTCACTGTGTGACGTCACACGGCAGGGACACGTGCACTGGTAGTCGGATTGAGTGTTTCAGTTCTGAGAGACCCGATTGTTTTTGTTGTTGTTGTTTGTTTGTTTGTTTGTTTTCTTTTCCGGACAGATAAAATTAAATATAATAAAATGGAATACAGGAGTTGCTGTAATTCTTGTTTAAAGACATATTCTGAATCACAAATACACATTGACATAAAACTAAAATTTCTATGTAAACGGCTTTCTGAGTTTTTGCATGTAAAATAGTTTAGGAAAATTTGTAAGGCTTGAACATATTTGTTCAGTTTGCATGTGCAGAAATGATTCACGTTACCCGTTTGTGCTTCAAATCAAGTGTTTGAACGCAAGATAAAATATTGGACAGTTGAATTATAAACTACAGCAAATTAGAATTATAGGAAAGCAGAATATAAACACACACGATGCTTCAGCCACAGTATGAAGAACAGCTTCAGCAGTGAGGGTGTTTGATGACTGATTGATAGACTTGACCATAACACTTGTGTGATCATGTGTTGAATCCGTTCAATCTTATATGTGTTTTTACAGCAACAAACACATATTAATAAATAGTTTTTCATTATTAGTTTGTAAAAGTTACTGAGAAACTGGTCGTGGGAAATTCAAAGAAAAACAGACGAATGAGATTTTGCCACATCACGTTTAATGTTGTCTTTGAAAAGCAGAATGAAAACATCAATCTTTTCCATTGTCCTCACCTCACAACCAAGGGTATTATACTACACACCAATAACTCTAGATATTAAAGTGTGCTGAAATTAGTGAATCTTTAACGCAAATGTTTTGCATGACGACGCGATTACAGCTGTTTCACGTGTAGTCTAATAGAAATCTATTATAAAAATCTGAAAAACTTTAGGTAGAGCTAGACTACTTTCAGTTACTGAATTGTAGCTATACTTGACTTTGCGAACATGTTTTACATTATAAGTTTTACACGTAGACTCTTATTTTGACTAGTTAATATTAAAATGATTATTGAAATGGATTATTTAGTATGAACTACTGTACTGTGTTCAGGTTATCGGTGGAAAAATATCAGTATGAATATAGTTCACATTCTGGTTAAAGATGTTTCAAACACAGCATCATCGCACACAGAAAGAAAGAAAGAAAACCACCCAAGAAAAAAACCCAGCCAAAACCACCATACCAGTGTCCACGTGCTCTAAGTCTAGTGACCGACGAATCTTATACCATGTGTTTATGCTTAGGGGCGGATCTTGCCCAGGAGTGTAAAAAAAAAAAAGGTTTTCATATACTTTCATATACTATTAACAATATAGGAAAATTACACCCCAAAAAATAGTTGTACAGCATCACAGAAGATGCATTTACTCCCAGTCATAATTTCAGACTCGTCCATTAGTTGTCATCCTCCATTCCAGTTTGGTGTAGAATGCCATTCCCAGCTCCTTTAGTTTCTGCTGCAGCTGAAAAACAATAACACTGATCACCAGCGAAATGCACAACGACCTGAACACAACCGCTTTGTTAGCGAATGACACTAACCTTCGCCATGATGGCCGTTTTCAGCTGAAGGTCGGACACCTCCTGATGAGATTTCACTGCGATTTTCAAAATCTGCCTCTTCTTCCGCACTGAGTATAAACAAACACAAACACATCTACTTTTACAATGAGCTTTAAATCTCGACTTGCATTTTAAAAGCTTAACTGGTTGTGTTTTTATAATTTGCATTTTTTTGTCTACTCTGACACAACAAACTAGGAACTCATCCGGCATCAGCACGGATCTGCTGGTTTAAATGCACATTACATCAGCTATTTACCTTCATATGCAGATGTCTGATAAATTCTTAATAATTTCATTTTCTGTACAGCTATTTTTTTAAGTTTCTGTTGTTCCAGAAATGGAGAGACAGCTGCACATGTGATTTTCTTCCTCAGTATTTTAGTCTTGTTCAGCGTTGGGGGTAACGCCTTACAAGTATAACACGAGTTATGTAATAATATTACTTTTTTCAAGTAACTAGTAAAGTAACGAATTACTTTTAAATTTTTAAGAAAAAATCCGAGTTACTTTTTCAAATAAGTAACAGCAGTTATCTGTCGGGAAATTGGAAGTAAACATGATGTAGCTGTATTCTAGACTAAATGTGAATATGCATTTATTGATCTCACTTACGAAAAAAAAAACAGATTCAGTATTCCTCAAAATGAATAAAAACGGTGCAAACTCAGAATATGACGAAACCCTGCAATAATTAAATGTTAAATAAAACAAATATCCTTTATGTATTTAATCCCATTTTATCAGCCAGTGTCTTTGTTGCTGACCTTCGATGATGCAATTCAACCATACTAATAAGAAAAAATTACTTTAGATAAACTAAAATTTGTGCGTCGTTTTTTTTTTTTTTTTTTTTTTTTTATAGCTGAAGAGTGATCTCCTGCATAAATGTACTTTTCTCTCAGCCTGAGGTGAATTAATTTCACTTTTGGTGTAAAAGGGCTTTTGCATTAGAATTGTATTATATCAAAAACAAAGTAGCAAGCCCTGCCCAAATTTAAAAAGCAACGCAAAAGTAACATTACTTTCCATAAAAAGTAACTAAGTAACATAATTAGTTACTTTCTCAGGGAGTAACGCAAAATTGTAATGCATTACTTTTAAAAGTAACTTTCCCCAACACTGGTCTTGTTTTCCAGTGCAAAAGCTTTATGCTCAAGAGAAAGTATCTGCCAATGCAGTAAGAAAAATCCATGTATTTTCTCTTTGAATTAAGCCCATTTTTCTGACTCTATTGGCAGAAATTCTGTTGTCATTATGATCAGTTTATGTGAAAACAAGGCTTCTTGTCTGAAGTCATTACACTTCTCCAGTAAATGTATCTTAATTTAAGAATGTTTAGACAAAAATACTAACAAAAAAAAAAAACATAATTTTTGAAGTGTAAATCCCATTATACAACACAAACCCACTGTAGGTGCCAAACAAATTATCTTAATACATCACATTTACACACAGGCGTAACAGAAGAATGGCTGGTGAGTGCTGCACGTCTGAACATCCCACAGTCTGTCATCTCTTAACAGTTGTGTCACACATTCTCCCGATCCATCAGGCTGATTAGAATCCCAGTTTCTGAAAGATGACATGCTGTTATCGGACCAGACATAATTGTCTTTGAACAGGCCGATGTACACGTAATGTCCTGCAGGTATAAGCTGCTGGATCTGAAGGTTCTCATCCTCATTTCTCATGCTGACCAGCTCTGTGTGATGCTGTCTGCAGTAACTCTGAGCATCTCTCCAGGACTTTGCCTCATTAACCAAGACGTACTTCTGGTTATTATCTCCCTGACCTAAAAGACTAAAAAGAATCAGAATTGAAACTTCTTCAGAAAGGATATCTTCAGCTGAATACTCACCATCGTAGCACATGAAAGATCTGATAGTAAAACAATAGGTGCTGTAGAACTGCCCACTGCTATCCATCATTACACAGTCTTCAAAGTCTAAAAAAACCGCTTCTTCATTAGGTGCCCAGTTTCTATATTCAGTTTCTCCTTCCTTGTAGAACTCTGGATCAGCCAGAGCCCAGCGCCACCGCTTACTGCCGCTTTTCTTCAGTCCAATCCAAGCGGATGTAGTGTAAGTGAAGTTGTCAAGCCTGAAGAGCTCCTCCATGTCTGCCTGGCCCGATAGAGTCGCCAGATCAGTATAATTCTCTCGACAATATTGTTGAGCCTCATCAAAGGTCTTGGATTGATTCACAAAGTAGAAGATATTCTGTGATAAAGTATAGGAACCTAAAAAAAAAAAAAAAAAAAATTAAACATTTTATGGGTTATATGGAAAATACACCTGCTATTCATTCTGTTTTAGTTGAAATGTGCATATGCTCACAAATGTCGAACAGGACAAGGACGATTCTTAGCTCCATTTCTAAATGTTTTCACCTGAATACCAAAATAAATTAACCAGCAGGTTTTTCATCAGACTCCATTAAAGTGACATTAACAATATGGTGGCTATTAAATTTAATATACAGCTGAAACTGAATTTGACACATTAAAACAAATAAAGAAAGAAATAGCAATGAATTACTGAATTAATAAAAAACAATAATATGCTTCATTTTAAAAGAAAGAATATAGTCAAAAAGTAAACCATTTCTATAAATAAGAATCTGTAATACAAACAATCTCCTACCTGTAATGTTAGCTATGGAAATCCTTCTGACCTCTTAAGACGTTTTTGCTCTTTGAGGTCCACTTTACATGGCCTTTATCCCATCGTCTGGATCTTCCAATTTGGATTTCTTTTTTACTTGCAAAACCTCCCAGTCTGGATGGCATGGATTGATCTTCACCCCAACATGTCTTGAAATATGAGGTGCTTCATTGAAAAAGCACCAGAAAGCATAGAATGGTTTGAAGTCAAACAGACCATTTACAAACAAAACATAACATGCCAGATAAATTAGTCTGGAAGCAGGGCACTACTACATTATCAACAAATAATACAAAAATATAACAGAATGTTTTGCAGTCTCACTGGAGTATCTATTTACACAGTGTGATACAAGACAAGAGTTTAGCTTATGGATTACTTATTTAATTTCACAAAAGTATTTGGGGATATAGGTGGAAAAAGCTGCTGCAATAGTGCACATATTCATCCTAATTTACATGTGAATTTATGCATTAGGCAGATGCTTTTGTCCGAAGCCATTACAGATAAAAAACATCACAAGCAATTTGCCAAAAATTTCCATAGTTCTCAAGGCCGGATATACTAAAAGCTATCTAGTAAAGCTAGAGCAGTGGCAGGTTTCAGTTTCTCCCAGATATCTACATCTGGGAGAAACTATTGCATGCAAAAAACAGAAACTTGTTTTTCCTTTACGTGCAGCTGCCTGATAAATTCTTAATTCTTTTTTTTTTCTCCCCAAATACGTTTGTTTTATGATGGCCCAGAAATGGAGACACAGTAAACATACTGCAAAATGTAATTTCTTACTCTGTATTTTAATCTTGTTTTCCAGTACAAATATGTATGGGCCATTCTACAGAATTGGTTCAAAGTCATAATTGGAAACATCTTGAATTTTTTTTTTTTTTTTTTGTTTATTTTGTTTTGTTTTTTGAAAAAGGTGCATTATATATGCAATTTGTATAATATTCAAGGTACACATTTCTAGTAATTGTGTAGTTAATCCTCACATTGCATTTTCGGGAAGTTTTGGAATATCTGTCCTCTCCCCAAATTTGTTACTACCAAAACACAGTAATAGTAATGTAATTGGAAGGGTTATATCAAGTAAATAAGTAAATAAGTAAATCCATAACAATTCAGTTTGTAACAATATTTCAAATGTAATTTATGAGATTTGTTGTATTTTGAATCCAATTTTTTTCTTTGTAAAAGGCAAAAAGTTGATAATACTGATTTCAAAGTTAAGGATTAATTAGTTTGAATGTACATTGAACCAAAACTATCATAACATCTTAGATGATAATGGAGTATGACAGCTCATTTTCAGTAATTACAGTAATGCTTTGGTAGCAACCACATTACAGAATTTTAACTCACATACTAAAACACACTAAAATTTAAAAAAAAAAAAAAAAAATGCATAAGTGATCTAATGTTTTGTTTATTTCCCCCAAATATAAGGATTGTGTGTTCACTTTTGTCACTATTGAAACAATGATGACTGTTACGGTAGTGACAATTCTATTGGATAACACCAAAAAAACAAAGATACTCGTACAAAATTCCAACAAATGTTTTGGTAGTGACAATGTTAGATACTTTTTAACCTAGCTCAAAGATGCTAATCAGCACATGGTTCTTCCCCCCAGAAGAGAAGATCTCCCAATGGGGCCAGAAAAATTCACTTGTTTTTTCCTTTTAATTAAGCTTATTTTTTGACCCAACTGGCAGCTTGAGTGTTTATTTGCTTTTAAGCAAAAATCCACTTCTTTTTTATCAGTTTGCAAAGAACTGCATGCAAATGTCAAACGACTGTTTAGAGAGAAGCACCAAAAGAGCCAATGTAGGTAATGAGAAATTATGATGATGAAAATGGTTCAGACATGTTAAAAAACAACATTTATGTGAATTTCATTACTAATTTCTTAAGAAGAAGAATTGTACGGTCGCTCTCAGAACACACCTCAGGCTGATTCTGCAGTTCTCAGAATCAGCCTGTGAACTTTAGACCTGTAGTTTGTCCTGCTTTCCACTCTACTGAATCAGCTTGATCACTGATCATTTCCATGTTGTTTTGTGCATATTTGAATGATGTAAATCAGTGCTTGAGCTCCACAGGAGTCTATCATCTGCTCAAGCCTACAGTACGCAACCAGCTTCATTATGAGACTCTCATAGAGATTCCTTATATGGTGAACATTCTCACACAGACGCACCGCAAACACCAACACAGAAACAGATAGGAGAGTTACATTCTATTCTAATGCAAAGCATTTCTGCAGGCACAGGTCACACAAGTTTAAACTAACCATGATTTCACCATGGTCAACATCCATACAACACCAATCAGGTCTACAATAGGGAAAGGTTTGTGACAGGTGACGAGATGGAAATACTGTGAACTGATCAAGTTCCACCTGCGCACACATTTACTTACCTATCTACTCTAAAAGGGAATTTCATAAAAACATTTAAAAAAAAAAGTAACATAAAAACGATAGCATAACTAAACTCTTTACTTTATTTTTATACTATATGACAACCTCAGAAGGAGTCTTTAGGAGATTTTGTCAGATTGTGTCACCTCTGTTTAACTTAATTCAAGTCGAGAGTCCATAAATTATTTTACTTGTGTAACTAGGAAGTGGATTTCCCCTTCCCATCATGCTCTGCACGGGGCTGGATAAGGACATTAAATGTTGAAATAAAATGATATTTTATGCATTTTTTATTAAGATGATAAAATTGGGAGACTTGTTAATGTTTGTATTTAAAGCAGTTTCTGGTATGTTAGTGTTTTGGGGGATTCATGTTGTGGTGACCTGTAGAGTATGTGCTTGGGTTGAGGACCTGCTAACATGAGTTGAAGTTGTTTTAATAATAAAATAAACAACTACTTTGGGCATGCCATGAATGTAACAAAGCCATCCTATGGCTAATGCCTAACAAGTCGGTTAATGCCTAAAGGTAAGCAAATCTAATGTATAATATTTTTTGAGTGTACAAGGATTTCTGCATAGTTATTTGTTTTCTAGTTAGATGTTTTAGTTTGCGTTCAACAAGCATAAAATAATTACTTCATAAATGTATTTAAAAAACTGAGTAAAACGTTTTTCTACTGTTCTACACATGAAATATGAAAGCAAATAGACATATGATTATGTTATATTATATATATGATATGTTTTCTGTATGTGTTTTGTATGCAACTCATGGTATTTTTATAAAGGATGTTTATGACTATAAGCAGTGTGGTGAAGTGCCGTCTCCTTTACATTATATTCAATTTTAATGTGTTGGCATTGTTTTATTTTATTTTTTTTAATCGTAATTTAGATATTGAGCTCAAAAATAAACTTTTCCCACAAAGTAACAGTCTAAGGACTGAGGTAGAGGTCTTCACGGAGGACTCGAGACCCGAGGACCCGGGACCCGTACGGAATCGGGTCTATGTTTTAAATGGTCAGCCGGGGCCGGGTCGGGTCTCGGGTCTGTTTAACATGTGTGTGTAATATCCGAATCGATCGGAGAACACGCACTTGGAAAATTAGCATGAGAAAACATGAGAAAACACGTGACGCGAAGCATTGATTGCAGTCAGGGCTACTAGGTAAGCCAAAAAGTTTTTTTCGCAACTTGTTTATTGACTTATTAATAACAGTTTGCTGTATAATATGTGCCGACCGGGTGCAGTGGAGTTTGTGTCTTCCCAGCCGGGTACGGGTCCAATTTACGAATAACGGTCAGGTCCGGGTAGTAAATTTAAGGCATTTCTCGGGTTTGCACGGGTTCGGGCCCCACTTTCAAATTAAATACGGGTCCGGGTCGGTTCCGTGCAACAAATGTACGGGTCTCTTCGGGTTCGGGTACGAATTTTTGGACCCGTGAAGACCTCTAGACCGAGGCAGAGTTCAAATAAACAAATCATAGATTTCATTCATGACTATTATTTATATATAATAAAATAAAATGACATGACACCGGTATCGGGGCGTGTATTGGTTTCCCAGAGTCACGTGATTGACGACAAACGAAGCCACACTTTCTGTCCAAACATTTGCGCGATTCACTTTGCGTGTCAGGTTTGAGTCCCCAGGTCTACTTTACAAGTTAAATTTAAGAAGGATATTGATGTTAATTGCTCTTTTTGTTCTTTGCACTTGGAAACTGTACCCCACATATTCTGGCACTGTAGTTATGTTAAAAAGTTATGATGCCTCTGTTTATTTAAAAAAAAAAAAAAAAAAAAAAAAAAAAAAAAAAAAAATGGTACTCTTTAATTTTAATCTGCATTTTGAAAAATTAGTTTTTGGGTATTTAAATTATGATGATGTGAATAACGAAGCTTTTGTTATTAGTCTATTTATTTCATTAGTTAAGTTTAACATTCATAGGGGAGCTTTTTGAATTTCTCAGTTTGTGTAAATCCACGTGGGGTTCAGAGTATATATATATTTTTTTATTTTTTTATTTATTTTATTTTTTATTTTTTTTCATTCCATCAGGTTGACAAGCTGTCATATTATCATGTTCCAACGTGCCCCTCACGTTACAATGTTGATCCTGGAAAAACATTTCAATCAGCCAATCAGAATTGAGGGATAACCTTTCAGGAAATGTCAGTTTTAGGCTTACGATCAGAGTTTGATGCTTCTACACCCTTGTTAATCCGCTATCATTACCCTCTGATTTTAGGAATAAATTATGGTTATGGTTAGGTTTAGGGGTAGGGATTGTGTTGGACAGTAATGTTGATCCAGGATATTCAGCTCAATATCTAGCTCAATATTCAGTTGAGCTGGATTTTAATTTGTCCTTTTTTTCTTACCGCTTGCACCCCGAAACCTTTTAATATTGTATATAGTTTTTCAATACGCAGAGCATCGAAATGGCTTTTGCGCTGTTTACTTTCACTTTTGCTTTCGTGATTAACGTGCACTCTGTGTAAAGGATGTTTGTCATTGAGCACAAGTTTGAGCAGCAAATCCTCCAGCATGGTCTGTCAGTCATCTCTCCTTTATGTGTGTGTGTGTGTGTGTGTATTTTATCAAAGAGCTATTTAGATTTTAGACCCCTTAACCTGCTAATCCCACTTCTGCCTCTAAACCCAACCATAACTCTCCCTGTACAGTAATAAAGAAACATGACAGACAGATTGCAATCACAATCATTCATTAATTGCAAAAATGTCAAAATACATACGAATTATCATGAGATCACGTTGGTACACATCAGTGGCGGCTACTGGTCTGTCAAATAGGGGAAGCTCATTTTCGGCCTACATCATAAAATTGTCTATTTATTTATTCACAAGAATGTGCCTTATTGTCATAAGTAAATCACAATGCAAACAGTCGTAAAAAAAAAAAAAGCTTTAGTTTTATTATGCAAAATATGATGTATTTTTTCTTTTAGTCAGATGCTACTATATAGTATAAATATTTTGCAATTTAAATAAGGTTATTATGGAGATTTATTTATTTATTTATTTATAAAGTATTTTAATAGAAATATAAGGTTTCATTATGTTATGTTAAAATTTTTCAAGATTACTATATATATATATATATATATATATATATATATATATATATATATATATATATATATATTAATTTATAGTCATCCTCCATGTTAATATTTAATGTAGTAATCTATATATATATATATATTGATTACTACATTAAATATTAACATGTGAATGAATGAACGATCTAAAAAAATATTAAACTCTGTAAAAGTGAAACAAGGAATGTGGTGTATAATTGTGTGAAATGTATGATGAAAATCAAGCAATTTCGCCAAGCAAATATAAAGAAATAGGTTGCAGCAGTTTTTATTTCGACTGAACTTGAGAAATGCGATGGGACTGAGCGCGAATAGCTCCAGCGATTCCTTATAGTACAAAATCGCTGTCAGTCAAAAGGAGATGCAATCTTTCGACAGACCCTCCAATCATCACGCAGAATCCAGGCCAGCCCACTCCTCATTTGCTCCTCATTCACCCCCAGAGACGCTGAGCGTCCGTGGGCGGGACATAATCGCAGCGTTTATCCAATGACCGTCTAGTTTCAAAGCACTGAAAAAAAACGTTCAAAGCAGCCGCATTGAAGTCAATGGACGCTGGGCTTCAACGGGGAAATGCACTGTGACGCTACGGGAATGTATGAGAAGTTAGATAGTTAGATATAGCAAGTCAGCCGACCTGCTATATCTAACTGATTCTGAACGAACTCGTCTTTGAGATGAACGTTTTCTAACGCATTTTTAGTCAATAAAATGTTAATACAATAGTACATAATTTGACCATTAATTTTGTGACATTATAGGGGAAGCTGAGCTTCCCTTGCAGTCTTAAAGAAATCGCCACTGGTACACATGCTCTCAGTTTAGAATTGTAGCGTACGTTTTCCAACTGAACTAAATGATTTTTATTTCTATAAAAATGCTAAATGTCAGTGAAGATGGTGCAGCGGTGGTCAAGTAATGTAATCAGCGTATGACCATACACTGTGTAACAGCAACTATTCCAGGTGAAAAAAAGTGCAGTTCCATAATGTATAGTGCTCTATTTTCACACACTAATTTTTAACATACTAAAAATTATTCTTTAGTAAAATAATCTTAAGAACATCTATAATGTGCACAGCTGTGCCACTTTGAGACACTAATAGGCCCTACAAACTAAAATGTGCTTTTAATACACTATGCATTAAAATAATGTATGTATTTACCCCTAACTTCATTTCTCGAAACAGTCAGAGGAAAGTCTCATTGCTTCAGGAGGCTTCATTTGCTCATCACTAGTGTGTTCTGTCGCAGCATTCGCGTTGAAACCTGCCACTCAGTCTTTTTGCCACTCAGTGGGCGGAGCCGCAGCCACTTCAGCTGGCGGTGACGTCACATGCATAACCTCTGTAGACCACTTTTGAGTAGACGTCACAGTGACGTCACTTGCAGCTGCGCGCGCACTGGCACCAGAAGTGTGGGATATAAACTCTGAGCCGAAGGGAAAAGAGAGAAGGAAGAGTTGTTGTTTTTTTTTTTTTGTTTTGTTTTTTTCCTCTGGAGTTGTGGGATATAATCTCGGAACTGCGAAAATAAAGTCAGGATGTTGAAATATAAAATCAGATTTACCATTTTGTTATTGTTTTATTCCATGGCTCCATAGACTGCCACTTGAATCGCCCACAAAAAAAAAAAAAAAAAAAAAAAAAAAAAAACAACCTCACCAGTTTCAGATCTGTAAGACTATGTAATGTCAATTTCGTTGAATAACAGTGCTCATCGCTGGGTGACAAGCTCTTGTAATATGCGAGTAACCTTTTGAAAATGACATCTAATCAATATTATCTGTACTCTTTTTAAATCTAAGTATTTTGTACCGTATTCGTGTAATTCTCCAGCCGTAAAGGCCATCTCTCCCGGGTTTCTGCAACCATGCTGCCCGCGCATCCCGAATGTTTAATTGGTCTATAGCAGGGGTCACTAGACCCGGTCCTGGAAGGCCGGTGTCCCTGCAGAGTTTAGCTCCAACCCTAATCAAACACACCTGAACCAGCTAATCAAGGTCTTACTAGGTACACTTGAAACTTCCAGGCAGGTGTACTGAGGAAAGTTGGAGGTAAACTCTGCAGGACACCGGCCCTCCAAGAACAAGTTTGGTGACCCCTGGTCTATAGGTAGTAGTGCGGAAGCTGCATGGAGTTCCGATCAAATGCATGTGGAAATTTCTGATCCGATTTGAGCTGCGGAAGCGTTAAAATATTTGAACTTCTGGGTCTAGACCGTATGCGACCGCCTGATGTGTTCTATTAAAAACTATGAGCGTATGGTTAGCATTACCAATGTTTTGTTCACTTTAAAATTATTTTTTTAAACACTATTTCTGTAAAATTGTGCTTTAGAAGAATTATGGAAGAAATAATTATTTTATAATTATCGAATCATTATTTACGTTGATTAACCCCATAAAACCCACTATATTTTTATTTTGGGGGTCACTGCTTTGTGATACATTCATACATGGATTATATTCATTTAAATCATTAATTTTACCAAGGTGAATATGCCGATGTGTCATTCGTACAAATTCCTACGCATTGTGCTAAAAAATACAATAAAATACGTACGTTTTCGCACAGAAACTCCATGTGTGATCATCTGTTTATTACATAATATAATGTTGTTTGGTATAGTACAAACAATTATTAAGCAGTATTATTTGACACTGTAACTGTCAACTGTAGTTAACCAAATCATACCCAACAAGTAAACGGTTATTTTTGCACAAACATGTTGATTCGTTGATGTCACAGTAAAAAATATTAACATCATCCAAACCTGTTCTAATTATTTTCTTTTGTGTTTGAGTTTTGTGCACTAATTGAATAACTAAAGTAAATTCACATTTTTACATTTTCCCATACGTTTGACTTTACCCACTCATACTATCACAATTCTGATCACAAAACGATGTTGCTATCCTAGTGGAGAAAAAATACACAATGATAGACTGTAGTGGCTTTAACACTATCAAATGCTGTTAGCAAGAAAAACTATCTTTCTGTGACTGAAATATTATATATACAGTTTCCAGAACCATCTTTCTGTTTCTCTAATTTGCAGTGAAAAGGAATTAACAAAATTTCTAATTTTCCAATTTAAGTTAAACATGTTATTTTCTCTCCCATCCGTAAATTAGAATTTCAATTATGTGCTTTACTCAACAGGAAATGATTAAGGAATGACGGTTTGGAAACTGTGAGACCCTGAAATTGATATTTTACCCACTACAAAGAGGTGATTATTTCTGATATGTGGAAATAAAATGGTAAAGCACTGACTGGTTTGAGTTCACGTGTTCTTATAAGCTCAGTGTCATACTCCTGCTCCACCTCACATTTCTGTTCCTTCATGAAGCAAATGCCGCCACCTACTGGAAAACCTGAATGCATGCGCGCGCGCACACACACACACACACACAAAGTACAAAAGGAAAGAGAATGCGTAAGACAAGATTGATTTAAACTCTAAACTTTTTTGCCTTTTGCAAATTAATAGCAGTTAAATAAAACAATCTGCATATGCGCGTTAAAAAATTTACAAATGCACAAATAATACACAGAACAATGTTTGTGTTGAATATGAGATGTTAAGATATCCAAAGTTCGTTAAAACTTGTAGAACTTGGTGGTGTATCTGATTAAAACACTGAAAGAAACGCTAATCCTTTGCTCTCTTTAATTCCACTTAAGTGAAGAATAATGCATCTTTAGCCATTGACATCAAATGCAGTGCAGGAATTCACATGATGCAGGACTACCATGATAAACATGATACCCGGGTTAAACAAGAAGGTTTTTAGGTCACTACAAACAATATAAAAAGAAATCAAATCATACAAACAACTCATCAACAAACAATATTGTACATAATCCACATAGTGATTAAACACCTAAACAATTCAAATAAACAAATTCAAACTATACAACTGAAAACAAACTTACTTAACAGATCCAAAGGAAAGGACTCAAAGGACATGGTTGGGTGCCCATTCAAACACCCACACCTCACCAACACAAGAAAGGAACAAAGGAAGAAAGTGAGGTCTATTTATAGACCTTAAGCAGGGGAATATGGGTAATGTAGTGCACCATATATGGAGTTCATCCTAAATGAAGTTGACTAGGAATTGTAGGATATGTAGTACAAAAGGGAAAAAAAAAAAAAAAAAAAAAATAGAAAAAATGACTAATGAGTCAAATTCACGTATTGTCTAAACGCACAACCCAAACTTTTCCACAAGTATGATTTGTTTATTATAAAAATATACTTTGTATATTTTAAATCTCTTTGGATTATCAAGAGACATTCCTCTGATTATGGGGGTGGGGGTGGGCATACTAATAAATGCTTAAACCAAAGAAGAAAGAAGAAAGGAGAAAGAAGGAAGAAGTGTTACGTGCCCATTCCCCAGTCTAGGGTGGGGAGTGGGAGTAACAGGTTAACTACGGCTTAAAGAAAGCATAAACAAAAAAAAAAAAAAAGAAAAAGAAAAAGTGGAGGAATCAATGGAGAAATGTAAGACAAACACTTGAATTGGCAAACTTAAACAATTTATTTAGATTAACAAAAGATAAAGAAAACAATAAATGTCTTCGGAAGAGGGCCTGGCCAAAATAACAAACAAAAAAGCAGCTAACTAACAAGAGGAGGACTAAATAACCTATCCAGGTAAAATAAAAAGAAATCCACGACAAAGTCTTTCCTCATTCCCTCGCTAACCAAAAACAGAGACAAACGTTGAGTACAAAATAAAATGGCACCCTCACCCTGCAGCTTCCCACTTAAACATAAGGCTCAAGGATCCTTAGATCCTTACATGCAAGTTATTGTGTTGTGTTTAAATTTTATGTTTGTTTTTAATTTGATTTATAATCATTTTATAATCATTAGTCATTCACATAATTCATATGTATTTATTTGATTATTTAAGTATTTATCATTTATTCATATATATTATTCATATAGATTATTCATTTATATGTTTTTATATTTTATATTTCTTATTATTTCCTTGCATTTTCATTATTGTTCAGTTTCATGATTGTGGGGTTTCATGTTTGGTCTAAGAAATAGATAACGGGATGTTTATGGAAATTCAAGGTTTATGGGATGTTGAATCAGTTTGATATATCATTGTTCTTTGAGCTGTACTCCCCAGACAAAGTCTGAACATTGAGACATACGCAACTAAAACTGTCCAATAAATTCTGTTATACCTTTTACCATCATCACTTCGTCTCCTGCTTCTGCTCTTTTCTGGCTTCCATCGGTCAACTTCTTAACTGACAGAAACCTGCTGTTAGTGGGGTTGTTCTGTTACCGGAAAGACTGATATTTTCTGACGGGATCTGGTGTCCAGGGCTGGATCCTAATTGTCTGGTGTGGGGACCTGATCTAACACCACGCCAAGACAATTAGGATCCAGCCCCGGACATCAGATCCCGTCAGAAAATATCAGTCAGTTAGGAAGTTGACCGATGGAAGCCAGAAAAGAGCAGAAGCAGGAGACGAAGTAATGATGATAAAAAGGAGCAGAGTTTATTGAATAGTCTTAGTTGCGTATGTCTCAATGCTTAGACTTCGTCTGGAGAACACAAATTCAACAAGTACTGTTATACCAAACTGATTCACAACAACATCCCATAAACCTTGAGTTTCTATAAACATTCCCTTGTATCTCTTATTCATGAAGCCAAACAGCCCTTGAAGCTACACAGTCATAAGTCTAAACAACAATGGAAAAAATATATATAAAAAAAAAACTATAATATAATATGAATTACTAATCAATTAATGAATCAATAAAATGAATATATAAATGAATATAATGATTATTATAAATGATTATATGATTAAATGGAATAATAAAATGATGAAATGATTAATGATTCTAAATGAATAAAGAATAAATGAAGAATAAGATCAAAGAAAGCAAAACACAACACAAATGTATGGTTGCTCTGAGGCAAAACACACAGTTTGCATTTGATGATTATTGCAAGCAAACTTTCATAATCTTTATCAAAACATACTTTGAAAAGTTTGGGTGATCAGGCCGTACTCTTCCCTTCTACATGTTCAAAAGAACAGGTCACTTCTGTCATACCGCATACCAGCGTCGGTTAAGGGAGACTGTGTCTCTGACCGTTGTCGTACAACAGTAAACTGTAATCTGATAAAGCGAATCAACACTCTTATGGAAATGTACAAGGGTAAGATGATTGACACTCTTCAAACTGTGACTAAAGCTTTTAAACGTGTCCCAATATTAATCTAAACCATGTGTCCCACATGTTAAGGACCATAATCCTTAATCAAGTTTAGCTACTTGCTTGCAAAACTTCAGATAAAACTTAGACTGCTTTTCTGGTATTATCTAAGATGTATAAACAACATTCAGTTGCAGTCACTTTACATGATTCTTTATGTTTCATCCTGTGATTTGGTACAATTTGAATTTTCAAAAACTCATTGTGAAAGACATGTTCTTTACCAATTCTAATTGCATGTGCTTTTACCTTTTCCAACTATTACCACCTTTGGCCATTTGTCATATTTAGCATCTTTCCATCTCAGCATCAGGGTTTCTGTGCCCGAGTATTTACTCAAGTTGCCTGTCAGGTTTATCAAATTGAACCTAGAATTGTTAATTGGAGGGTACCATTCAACCATTCAAGAACAAATCAGATAATGGTAATATATGTGCACTGAAATTCCACTATTGAGAGAGAACTGAGGAAAAATTCTCTTAAGGATCTTGTCCTAGTCATGGACAAATGATTGAATCACATCATGTCATGTTTGACCATATCTTGCAGTATGATGATAATAAACCACTCATGAATTGGCCTGATTGATTTTGTATGATAAATATATGACTTAAAAATACCCATGTATATGTGTTGTAAACAATATAGAAATCTTTCGTAGCTCAGAATGCCTCTATCCATGAAATGTCTCAGGAGTCAGTTCTCGAAGAGACTTGAAGCTCTTGAAATGTCTCTGTAGCGTGTTCTGTTCTTCCTGAAGAACCATCTTGAGTTTGAAGATTGCGAAGTTCCGTCTCTCTCTCTCTCTGACGTTCCCTGAAGTCCCTGTTATTCTGTATGCCGTTGTTTGTCGACACAAACTCTCCCCCTTATAATAAGGCTCAAACCTCTCAGCGAATTTCTGGAAGGTCACTGACAATGATCTGCGAAAACACAAAAACAAGAGAACGGAAAACAGAGACTGTTCTTTTTGAAAAACAAGACTGCTTAAACTTTGTTGGAATTATTTTGACTCCATTATAACCTCAATAGATAAACAGAGAACATAGAGACCGGTTGGCGACTAAACTGTAGTCCAGTGAAAGCTAATCATCATAGCCCCCCCACCCGCCATATCTTCATCATGAGGTTGGCCCCCAAGTCACTAAAAGACAAGGTTCTTCCCCATGACTCCTTCCTACAGCATTTCGCCGGGTCTCATTCAAAATTAATGAGCAAATGTCTAATAATTATCCATTTAATTTTGGATAATAATTCTACATAACTTAGATCTGAAGGGGTTGCTAATGATAAACTTATTTTTAGCAGAATTCTATGTTCGCCCCCCTCTGGAGGAGGTTTCCATACATCCTAAAGCCTGAATTCAAACCTTTGCCTGATTGCCTCAGTTAAAACCAACTGATGTATCAGAAGAAAATCTGAATTAATTGCACACCTGCCATAGCAAGATCTCTCATAGCAACATTTGACCTTAAGCCAAAACTGAGCCGATAAATTCATATTATGCACAGAAATAATAGAAGCATATCTAACCATGTTCGTACCACGCCTTCGTACCACATTTGATCTCAGAGTGTGATTAACTCTTTCAAATGACGAATGTCATTGTTGATAGTATGAAAATCTAATGAAGTTCACAGACTTCGTGACATACCTGACCATTAAAGTGTGTTTGCCCTGGTCAGAATCAATAGTGTCTGACACTCCCATCAGGGAATGATGTCTCAAACCAATATTTAGCCATAAAGACAGCAGTACTTATTGATAGTGAATATTTTGCCAACTATAACCTGTCACAAGCGCGGTCTCTGTGGCTCCCCCCGTCTCGCACCAGCGGGAACCGTCACCGGAGTATTAGCACTACATTACCCATAATCCCGTGCCTGGGGCTCTCGCTTCCGGTTCCGGGTCGCCCGGGTCACTTCCTTTCCCGGCGGCCATTTCAGCGTTCCTCGCCGGCTCGCTCACCGCGAAGTTTTGTCGGTTATGTCGTCAATCCTGAGCGTTTCTTTATCGGACTGCCTACCCGTTGCCAACTGGACTGTTTTGCTGTGTGTGAACCTTTGCTGCCCGCCCTTTGTCGACCTTTGCTATTCCCTCGGATTATTGTTATCGTCTCGCCGCCGGCCCCGACCTTTTGCACGGACTATTACTACCCCTTTGGATTTGCCTTCACCACACCTGTCTGCCAGTTCTGACCAACGCCTGTTAAAGTTGTCCGATTTAATAAAGCTGTTGCAGATGGATCCACCGTCTCACGATTCATCCTTAACCTCATCACAGAAAACTTCGCCATCTACGGATCCAGCGACAGCTTCTCAGTTTGCGTCGGCGATGTCCGCTCAAGCTACCATGTTGACCCAGCACCAGCAACAACTGGATCGCCTAACTGCTCTGACGGAACAGCTGGTTCGAGCGGTACAGGGATTACAGGTAGCCGCACCACCGGTCGCATCTCCACCACCTCCACCTGCACCACTCCCGGTGATTCAGCCCGTCACCGCGAGCCCACGACTTGCTTTCCCGGACAAGTTCGACGGTACACCCGCTAAATGTAAGGGATTTCTGCTCCAGTGCACCCTGTTCGTGAACCAGCAACCGAACTTGTACGCTACGGACGAAAGTAAGATCGCGTTTGTCTGTTCACTTCTGACCGGAAAGGCGCTAGAGTGGGCTACCGCAGTATGGGATCTGGGTCAGTCCACCTACCCCACGTTTGCCACTTTCCTCAAAAGCTTTAAGGAGGTGTTCCAGCCTTCTCCGGAGAGCAGTGAGGCGGGCGAGCAGATCGTTGCGCTGCGTCAGGGACGTCGTACAGCGGCCGAGTACGCGCTGGATTTCAGAACACTAGCAGCTCAAAGTGGGTGGAATGATGGTCCGCTTAAGCTCCACTATCGTAAGGGGCTCAACTCGGATTTGCAAGTGGAGCTGGCCTGCCGGGATGAAGACCTCTCACTAAATCAGTACATCGACCTTTCCATCCGCGTCGACAACGTGATGCGCGCCCGCAGGTCCAACCGCTCGCTCATGCCAACCTTTCAGCCTCAGCCAACGGTCTCCAATGCGCCAGAGCCTATGCAACTGGGAGCCACTAAGCTAACCACCGAGGAGAGACAGCGGCGCTTAAATAACAACCTCTGCTTGTACTGCGGACAGCCAGGACACATTCGGGCCACCTGTCCGACTCGACCTCCACGACCCTCCACCTCGGTGAGTGTATGCAAATCTGGCTTAAATCGCTGTGAGATTCCTGTGTTGCTTAGTTCCAATGACACGTCTATCCAGACCACAGCTTTAATTGACTCCGGTGCTGCCGGCAACTTCATTGACAAGGACTTTGTTGAAGCTAATCGGTTGCCCATTGTCTCTTGTGCTTTCCCCGTGGCAGTGGCCGCCCTCGACGGGAGACCGCTAGGAACCGGCCGCGTCGACCACACCACCAAGGACCTAACCCTCCGCCTAGAACCTAACCATCAAGAATCCATCCGGTTCTTCATCATCACGTCACCACAATCCCCGCTCATTCTGGGGTACCCCTGGCTCAACCGTCACGAACCAACCATCTCCTGGACCGAGGGTCGCATCACTCACTGGTCACCCCACTGTCATCAGCACTGCATTTCTCCGGCTCCACCGAAATCACCCAGGTCAGCCTCGCCTTCTCCGTGCAGCACCATACCTCCCGAGTACCATGACCTCCTCGAGGCCTTCAGTATCACCCGGGCCACCGAACTGCCACCCCATCGACCTGGAGACTGCGCCATTGAGTTAATACCCGGAGCGGTTCCACCTCGTGGCCGCGTCTTTCCCCTTTCACAGCCTGAGTCAGAGGCTATGGAGAAGTATATCGAGGAGGAGCTAGCTAAGGGGTTCATCCGCCCCTCCACCTCGCCAGCATCGGCAGGCTTCTTCTTCGTGAAAAAGAAGGATGGCGGTCTGCGACCCTGTATCGATTACCGCTCTCTCAATGAGCTCACAGTCAAGTACCGATATCCTCTCCCTCTCGTTCCCCGGCCCTGGAGCAGCTTCGGTCCGCCAGATTCTACACCAAGCTGGACCTCCGCTCAGCATACAATCTTATTCGTATCCGGAAGGGAGACGAGTGGAAGACGGCTTTCTCCACCACTTCAGGGCACTATGAATACCGGGTAATGCCCTTCGGCCTGGCCAATAGTCCATCATATTTTCAGGCGTTCGTCAATGAGGTGTTTCGGGACATGTTGAACCGCTGGGTCATTGTATATATTGATGACATCCTCATTTTCTCCAGCTCCTATACCGAACACGTTCATCATGTCAGAGCTGTGCTCAATCGACTCATTCAGCATCAACTTTATGCCAAGGAGGAGAAGTGTCAGTTTCATCAAGAAAAGATTTCCTTCCTGGGTTACGTGATCAGTCCAGAGGGCGTGGCCATGGATGACAGCAAGGTTAATGCGGTGCGTGACTGGCCCCGTCCCAAGACTCTGAAGGAACTCCAGCGCTTCTTAGGGTTCTCTAACTTCTATCGCCGGTTTATTCGCAATTTCAGCACCATAGCCGGTCCCCTCACGTCAATGGTCAAGAAGGGCAGTATTCGTCTCTCCTGGTCTCCTGAAGCCGTGCACGCCTTTAACGATCTCCGCTTGAGATTCACCTCTGCACCCATCCTCAAACACCCAGATCCCCAGCTGCCCTTCATCGTAGAGGTCGACGCCTCCAGCACCGGGGTGGGAGCCGTACTCTCGCAAAGACAGGGAGAGAACCCTAAGACCTTCCCCTGTGCATTCTTCTCTCACAAGCTCAGCTCAGCCGAGAGGAATTATGACGTCGGTAATCGGGAACTTCTTGCCATAAAGCTAGCCCTGGAGGAATGGAGGCACTGGCTGGAGGGAGCACAACACCCTTTTACCATCCTCACCGACCATAAAAACCTGGAATACCTCCGCACTGCCAAGGTCCTCAACCATCGCCAGGCCAGATGGGCGTTGTTCTTTACCCGGTTCCACTTTACCATTAATTACCGTCCCGGCACTCAGAATATCAAGGCGGATGCTCTGTCCCGAATCCATGAACCGGACCACACCACCCTACCACCTGAGACTATCCTGCCCGCCTCCGTCCTCGTTGCGCCCGTCATCTGGGATATCATGACCGAGGTCACGGAGGCCCACACCCGGGACCCTCCACCCACAGACTGCCCCGACAACCGGACCTACGTTCCCGCAGAGCTCCGTCCCCGTGTTCTCTCAATGGTCCATTCAACTCCCAGCTCAGGTCACCCTGGAATCGAGGCTACCATCGACCTTCTACTCAACCGTTTCTGGTGGCCGTCACTCCGCTCCGATACGGCGACCTTCGTAAAGAACTGCGTGGTCTGCAGCACCACCAAAGCTTCTCGCCAGCGGCCCGCCGGGCTGCTGCAACCCCTACCAGTCCCGAACCGCCCCTGGTCACATATAGCGGTGGACTTCATCACTGACCTCCCGACCTCCCAGGGCTATACCACCATTCTGTCAGTGATAGACAGATTCTCTAAGGGCTGCCGCCTCATTCCCCTTCCTAAGCTACCCACCGCCATGGAGACGGCAGAGGCCCTCTGTGACTCAGTCTTTCGGTTCTACGGTCTCCCCGAGGATATTGTGTCGGACCGGGGACCCCAGTTTAGCTCACGCCTCTGGTCCAGCTTCTTCCACTTGTTGGGAGTCAACGTCAGCCTGACCTCAGGATACCACCCGGAGGCCAATGGTCAGGTCGAACGTCTGAACCAGGAGTTGACCCGTTTCCTACGGTCATACTGTCACGATCACCAAGAGAACTGGAGTCGTTTCCTGTTCCTGGGCTGAATACGCCCAGAATTCTATACGGAAACCCTCAACCAATCTAACACCCTTCCAGTGCGTCTTAGGCTTTCAGCCCCCCTTGTTTCCCTGGTCAGGAGAACCCTCAGAACTACCCGCGGTCAACTCCTGGTTCCAACAGAGCGAGGCTATCTGGAACCGGGCCCATGTTCATCTACAGCAAGCTGTCCGCCGCACCCAGGCCCAGGCGGATCGTCGACGCCGACCCAGTCCGCCTTACGAGCCCGGTCAGTGGGTCTGGCTCTCTACCCGGGACCTGCGCCTTCGACTCCCCTGCAGGAAACTTAGCCCCAGGTACGTGGGTCCATTTAAGATAATCCGCCAAATTACACCAGTATCTTTTAGACTTGAATTACCTCCTGAGTATCGTATCTCACCCACGTTTCATGTCTCTCTATTAAAGCCCGCTGGTCCCCGGATGAGGGGGAGATCCTAGACGAGACCGCACCCCAGAGACCTGCCCCCCTGATCATCGACGGCGAGGAGGCCTACCGAGTCCGCGCCATACTGGACTCCCGACGCCGGAGCGGTCACCTGCAATACCTGGTCGACTGGGAGGACTACGGACCCGAGGAGCGGTCCTGGGTGCCCGCCAAGGACATCCTAGATCCCTCCCTCACCGCGGACTTCCACGCTGCTAACCCCGGTCGGCCAGGACCCCGAGGCAGGGGAAGACCCCGGCGTCGGTTGCCTCCTCGTGCCAGGAGGCACTCGCAGGGGGCTCTGTCACAAGCGCGGTCTCTGTGGCTCCCCCGTCTCGCACCAGCGGGAACCGTCACCGGAGTATTAGCACTACATTACCCATAATCCCGTGCCTGGGGCTCTCGCTTCCGGTTCCGGGTCGCCCGGGTCACTTCCTCCCGGCGGCCATTTCAGCGTTCCTCGCCGGCTCGCTCACCGCGAAGTTTTGTCGGTTATGTCGTCAATCCTGAGCGTTTCTTTATCGGACTGCCTACCCGTTGCCAACTGGACTGTTTTGCTGTGTGTGAACCTTTGCTGCCCGCCCTTTGTCGACCTTTGCTATTCCCTCGGATTGTTATTGTTATCGTCTCGCCGCCGGCCCCGACCTTTTGCACGGACTATTACTACCCCTTTGGATTTGCCTTCACCACACCTGTCTGCCAGTTCTGACCAACGCCTGTTAAAGTTGTCCGATTTAATAAAGCTGTTGCAGATGGATCCACCGTCTCACGATTCATCCTTAACCTCATCACCATTCTGCTGCCAACCTGCTCCAAAGTCATGCACAACACCCAAAGGCACAACAGAAGTCCATGTAGATTTCAGCATTTCAGCTGTTCGCCATTTGCCAACTCACGTTTTGAACAACCAAATTAACTGACACTGAGACTTTTAGTCTGTAATTACTGCTCAACCTGTCTTGCATTCCCCATTGTTCACAAAAGATGAACAGCACAAAAAATTAGTAATTTGAATTTGGAGTTCCAAATTGTCTAAATGTTTTCTAACCTTAAAAATTTCTTAAAGAGCTCTGCACCATCTTGACCATCTGGAATTAGTTCAGATAAAACAAACTAGATTTCCCAAAAATGATGTTTGGCAATTTTAGCATTGTGGACTACTTGTCATACGTCCTGCTGCTCATTAGTCAATAATGCAACGCAACATATTTACAAAGTGTAGACAGCAAATAGTTAACATTAAACATTACAAAGACTCACTTTGCAAAGCAAAAAAAGACTGTCTGAACTGTATAAACAAGGCAAAGGCCTTGAGTCGTGGTATGAGTTGCGGAGACTAATACCCTTCTCATAGTTATTCTGTTTTTCCCATTCTTAGGTTAGCACAGATGTCATGTAACCAATGCAAAATCTCTACCACTGTATCTGATATCTGATATGTGGTTGCTCTGAGGCAAAACACACACAGTTTGCATTTGAGGATCATCAGATCCTTCTGTGGGGACTTGATCTAACAAGGCAAATAACCAAACAAACAAAAAAATTACAATACCTTTTAATACCTTAACAAAAGTAAGGTACATTAAAGCAGTCACTCAGCTTGGAGTTTCAGCACAACAATGCTTGTCAACAAAAATGAACTATAGTGTTCAAGGGTTATCAGTCAACAGGTAACAGTTCAATTTTGCACCACAACAACCACAGAGACTCAAAAAGTAACACCCAACACAAGTCTGGAGCAGGGGAGAAGTGAACCTCACTCCACATTGTTTCTTCTGCTCTTTTGTCTCATTTGCATCTCTGCAGAACACTCTTTGAAAAGCACCACCTGTGGCCAAATGCACATGCCAATCAAACGGAGTGTGAGGGGGGAGAGAGAGAGAGAGAACACACAGGGAAACACAATCGCACCCAAAGGGACGGGAAAACACACCCACCTCAATCATAAATATTAATAGAAATACATCCTTAGGATGTAACAGAAGACACCACAATAAATATGATCATAACCAGAATAATGCTCAGATCTGGACGCACAACTCTGAAGTGAAGGTAGGGGTTTATTATCTAACCATTTGACAGGGTTGCCGACTTTTCTTGACTAACTGTATTAAGATTTAAAAGATGTGTTAAATCAATAACATGGGGCAATATTTGAGGTTTTCAGTTGTCAATTATTAATTTTCTGCAAATTAACCAAATACTCAAACCAAATGTTGTATTAGATGCACTTTCTAAAACCCATATACCATATTACCATATAGCTTGCTAATATCACCAGCCAGTCAGATTTATTACTGACAAATTTATTAAAAAGCAGTTGCTCTCTTTTTGTTAGTCTTGCAAGGAGCCTAAATGCAAAGAACTCCTGTTAGAGGTAAAACAAAATACAGTAAATTGAAACATGAAATTTAATAAGTGAAAAAGTGAAAGTGACAACATATTCTCAAGTATGGTGACCCATACTCGAAACTGGTCCTCTGCATTTAACCCATCACGAGTGCACACACACACAGCAGTGAGAAGTGAACATGCACCCGGAGCAGTAGGCAGCCATTGCTCCAGCGCCCGGGGAGCAATTGGGGGTTCAGTGCCTTGCTCAAGGGCACTTCAGTCATGGTATTGAAGGTGGAAAGAGCACTGTTCGTTCACAATCCCCACCTTCAATTCCTGCTAGTGCAGGAATCGAACCAGCAACCTTTGGGTTACAAGCCCAACTCTCAAATGCCACTGAATAAAGATATGTTTTTAAAGAAGATTTAAAAATAGCTACTGCTGACTTTTCCATAATTAAGAACCTATCACATATAATTTAATTACTGAACATTCAAGACTTGACTTGCTTTGATTTTTGTTTCTGTTGTTATTGCTTTCCATTACATTTTTTAATGTCAGATATCATGTTGCATGATTATAACCTTAAAGTTTAGTTAAAACTATAAAAAGTTTTTAAAGAAAATGTGTTTCAATGCTCTCCAGAGGCATTTAAATGAAAAGCCTTGTGTTGCATCAAAGTCCAAATTTGTCTCCGTGTTGAAACATTTTGCATCTGAGATAGACAACAGGTTTTGCACAAGACATTTAATTACAAGAGCAAAACACAATTACAAGAGCAAAAACTGTATACACTGAGAAGAACACAGATGCCGAATTAGCTTTTCAGTCTGTCTGCTGCTGAAGGTAAATTGTCATATTCATTTATTTAAGGTAGTATTATCTTTATCTCAAATCGTTGAGGTTAAAGCTGAGATTTGAGCAAACAGACAAACATTTTATTGATTATATTTAACTGCACATTTTAATCTCATTGAATTAACCCTTTTGAAAAGTAAGTAACTGACACAGGAACAGAAATATATTAAGCCACTGTCTTAAAAAGATAGGTGAGGGGTGTTCATCTAAATATTTAGGGGCGAAGAGAGCAGTTGAATAAACTGAAAATTTAATACATTTGTTTTTCCCATAGGTGAATCATTCATCATGAAGACTGGTTTATTCTTGCTGCTTTTTCCAGGTTAGTTCAGGGTTTTTAGAAATGTTTAATTCCACATTTATGATAATCTATGAGGCGCCATGTAGGATTTAAATCAAACTTCGCTTATCAATACATACATTAAACACGTGCATATACACCTAGAAATTACTTGCATATACATGTATACTGTTGAAAGTTCAAAATATATATATGAAATACACGTGCACACTAATATGAAATCCATACCAATACATATTTTATTAGTAATGAATACATATACACTTGTGAATAACTTGTATATACATATAAACTTAACGCATGCATACGCTAATAGACATCCATGCCTATACATACAGCAACACGCACATATACATATAAACTCGCTGCATGCAGACACACCTGTACATACTCGCATATACATATAAACTTGACCCATGCATATACACCTAAAAACACTCGCACATACATATAAACTCGTTGCGCCCATATACACCCATAAAACACTCACGCAAACATACAAAATACATTTCAGGTAAGACGCATGCTTGAGTTGTGTATATACATATATGCAAGTGATGTCATATGTGGATGTGCGTGAACTTTTCAGTGTAAACGGAAGGCATTTCAGTGTAAAAGGAAGCAGCGGCACTTCCGGCGGAATCTCCAGATGCCGGGGCATTTTAAAACGCTTAACGTGACTTAATGCAATAAAGTAGTGTTTTAAAAAGACATTTAATATAGCATATGATGTACCAGGGGCGAATTTCCACTGGGCACTTTTCAAAATCCCGTTCAGCACCGCCGAGAGTTCGCGCGATGGTACAAAAAAAAAAAAAAAAAAAAAAAACGCGCACGCGCCTTCAAAAGCTATTTTAATACCCCGCGTTTAGAGCGCGACTCCCCAATGCGTGCAAATTAGGCTACATAACATAGTTAGAATGTTATTAGTATGTAGGCTATAATAGGTTGTGTAGTTGTCTATAGCTCTGCATCATGCTTGAAAAATTTTGGTCTCTATTTAAATTGTTTTAACTGTTCTGTTCTACTTTCTGAGTATGAATTATCACATGCAGTAAAAGCATGGGCGTCGGAAGCAAAGTAAATGTGGGTGGGAAGTATATGCCATTATCTGTAGTGTGGTGCCTTTTATTATGTATATTACCTCTGCGCACTAACGTGACAACACTACAAAACACGAATGTTTAAGTATGTCTACAGTGGCGTAAGCGGTAAAGCGAATAACCAGTGTTTCTTGACGCAAACGACCCGAGTTCGCGTTCGCGTCCGCCTCTTGCCGAAATCGTTCTTCTGCCTTTTCACATCTCATTTTACATCGGAAAGGCATTTGTTTTCAATAAATATAAAAATGAAGGAAATAATCTAAATGTTTGAATAAAGTATGCAGTAAGTATTTAAGTAAGTAGGCAGATACACTCAGATGCTTTATTTACTTTGCTGTGTTACAGAAGTGCAGCAGGCGCGCATGCTCGCATACCTGAAATGTATTTTGTATGTTTGCGTGAGTGTTTTATGGGTGTGTATGCGCGCAACGAGTTTATATGTATGTGCGAGTGTTTTTAGGTGTATATGCATGGATCAAGTTAATATGTATATGCGAGTATATACAGGTGTGTCTGCATGCAGCGAGTTTATATGTACATGTGCGTGTTGTTGTAGGTGTATAGGCGTGGATGTCTATTAGCGTATGCATGCGTTAAGTTTATATGTATATACAAGTTATTCACAAGTGTATGTATTATTATGTAATGTATTCATTACTAATAAAAGATGTATTGGTGTGGATTTCATATTAGTGTGCACGTGTATTTCATATATATATTTTGAACATTCAACAGTATACATGTATATGCAAGTAATTTATAGGTGTATATGCACGTGTTTTATTTATGTATTGATAAGCGAAGTTTGATTTAAATCCTACATGGCGCCTCATAATAATCTGTCATCCTTTTGTTTTACACCTCGTTTTTAAACAGCGTTTAACCTCATTAAATTCAATTCAACCCCAAGTTAACATACATATTCACTGCAAAAATTATTTTCCTACTTAGTATTTTTTTTCCCTTGTTTTCTAGTGAAAATATCTACATACGTTTACTTTTGAAGCAAACCCACTTTTTTTCTTTTTTTCAAACAAAGATATGAAGTCTCATTTCTTGTTGTAAAACTTTTTTTAAGACAACCAACATACAAGTAAGATTCAAGTAAGAAAATAATATTTTTTTCTTAGCTGCTGAATCAGGTTTGTTGTCTTACAACATGAAATACACTGTAAAAAAAAAACTTACTGTTACATCTAAATAATGGCAGAAATTCACTGTTAAATATATGGTGACAGAGTTTCAAGTATTATTGTTATGGTATGGTATGTAACTGTAATAACTGTATATGTCATTAAGTGATAAAATGTCAACATACTGTGGGGGAAATTATTTGATCTCCTGCTGATTTTGTATGTTTGCCCACTGACAAAGAAATGATCAGTTTTTAATTTTAATGGTAGGTTTGTTTGAATAGTGAGAGACAGAATAACAACAAAAAAATCCAGAAAACGCATTTCAAAAAAGTTATAAATTGATTTGCATTTTAATGAGTGACATAAGTATTTGACCCATGACTTAGGACTTTTTTTAGGACTTTTTAGACCACGTTAAATCAAATTTTACAGCGTTGCTCATTATGACCAATCACACAGGACTCTGTTGAGTTTAGAATGCAGTGGTCAATCAGAGGCATTCAGAATAGTCATAGCTGAAACCCAGAGTCTTGTTCAGA
This sequence comes from Labeo rohita, assembly GCF_022985175.1. NCBI lineage: Eukaryota > Metazoa > Chordata > Actinopteri > Cypriniformes > Cyprinidae > Labeo > Labeo rohita. Next base: position 51,818,132 of record NC_066875.1, read on the forward strand.
TTTAAACTCATGAATTCCCTCATCATAAGCAACAAAAGGCAGATGTATGAACTGTGTAAGAGATTCATCTATCATACAGTGTATGGACAGCTTTATTGATTATAAGAGTTAAGAGTAAGAGTTATGGGTGCTTAAACACTCACTAGACTGACTATGCTCATTAGAGTGCGTTCTTTCAGAATCAGAATTAGCTTTATTCGCCAAGTGTGCGCAAGCACACAAGGAATTTGTTGTGTTTTTTTAAGGTGCTCCTGGTACATACATACAAACACACATGCATACATACATACATATCTGACATGAGAACAGAGAAAACATTTAAATAAAATAAAAACTTATAAATAAATTATAATGTGTATAAATCTGGAACAGAAGATTTATGTGCAGATTTGTGCATTATTTACTCCATATACAGCTGTATAAATAAGAAATGTGCATGTGTATTTACATAATAATAATACAGAAAGAGACAATAATTAGAAATGGAGAAAAAATACAGAAATGAATTGTAGAACCCAGGTAATAATTCATGTTTTAACTGTTTAAGCTGGAGATGGCATTTGGGGAAAAAATGTTTTTATGCTTAGATGTTCTAGTGCTCAGGGATCTGTAGCGTCTGCCTGAGGGGAGAAGTGCAAACAGGTTGTGTCCTTGGTGAGAGGGGTCTTTGATGATGTTTCCTGCCCGTTTCTTCACTCTGGAGATGTACAAGTCCTGAAGGTTAGGCAGGTACACACCAATGATCCTTTCTGCTGTCCTGACAGTCCGTTGCAGTCTTCTTATATCTGATTTGCTGGCTGCCCCAAACCAGACAGTTATAGAAGAGCACAGAACTGACTCGATAACAGCTGAGTAAAACCCACTTCAGGTCCTGGGAGATGTTAATTCCTAGGAACTTGAATGAGTCCACTGCAGCCAAAGTGCTGTTCATGATGGTGAGAGGGGTGAGTCCACTGAAGTCTCTCCTGAAGTCCACTGTCATCTCTACAGTTTTGAGCGTGTTAAGCTCCAGGTTGTTGTGTCTGCACTAGAGAGACAGCTGCTCAACCTCCTGTCTGTAAGCAGATTTGTCACCATCCTAGATGAGACCGATGACTGTAGTGTCATCTGCAAACTTCAGAAGTTTGACAGAGGGGTCTTTAGAGGTTCAGTCATTTGTGTACAGGGAGAAGAGCAGTGGGGAAAGGACGCAGCCCTGGAAAGCTGCAGTGCTGGTGGTGAAGGTGCCAGATATGAGTTTTCCCAGCTTCACTAGCTGCTGCTTGTCTGTCAGGAAGCTGGTGATCCACTGACAGATGGAGGTGGGTACAGAGAGCTGTGACAGTTTATTCTGAAGGATATTTGGAATGATGGTGTTGAAAGCAGAGCTAAAGTCCACAAACAAGATCCTTGCATAGGTCCCTGGTTTGTCCAGATGTTGAAGGATGTAGTGCAATCCCATATTGACTGCATCATCCACAGACCTGTTTGCTTGGTAAGCAAACTGCAGGGGGTCCAGCAAGGGTCCAGTAATGTCCTTCAAGTAGGCCAACACCAGTCTCTCAAATGACTTCTTGACCACAGATGTTAAAGCAACTGGTCTGTAGTCATTAAGTCCTGTGATTTTTGATTTCTTGGGTACAAGGATGATGATGGAACATTTGAAGCAGGATGGAGCTATACACAACTCCAGGGATCTGTTGAAGATCAATGTGAAGATGGATGATAGCTGGACAGCACAGGCTTTAAGGCATTCTGGAGAGACACCTTCTGGGCCTTTGGCTTTCCTTATCTTCTGCTTCCTGAAGACTTTGCAAACATCACCTTCACAGATCTTAAGGGCAGGTTGATAAACAGTAGGGGGAGCGAGGGAAGGGTGTTGATGGCTGTGTTGTGGGACAATCAGGGGGGTATAGGGTGTCAGACCTGTCTTCTGTTTTCCAAACCTGCAGTAAAACTCATTCAGGTCATCAGCCAGTTGTTGATTGGCCTCGGTGCTGGTGGATGGGCTCTTGTAGCTGGTGATGGCTTTCAGGCCATTCCACACTGATTTTGTCATTGCTTGAAAGCTGTTTTTTTTTTTAACTTTCCAGCGTAGTTTAACTTTGCCACTCTTATTTCTCTATCCAGTATGTATTTGGCCTGTTTGTACAAGGCTTTGTCCCCACTCCTGTAGGCGTCCTCTTTGGCCTGACAAAGCTGGTTGAGTTTTGCATTGAACCAAGGTTTGTCAAGGCTTACAGTTAATAAAGACAGCTTCCAAGTTTGGGCAGCACATCTTCTTTAAAATGGTAACGTCTGTACACCAGCCTTCATTGATATAAAAATCCATAATCCACCGCCTCTCGTTTTCTCCGACGACTTGGTGACGTGGTCCCTCTGATCAGCTGGAAGCCCGTTAGATGAAGCACGCTGTCAGGAATGGCTCCGTTCAACCAGGTTTCCATGAAGCAAAGCGCAGCAAAGTTTAAAAAGTCCTTGGTTGTGCTGGTGAGGTGTTGTAGTTCGTCTGATTTATTTGCAAGGGAGCGGAGATTCGGCAGATGAATACTCGGCAACGGAGTCCTAAAACCGCGCTGTTGGAATTTCACGAGTGCGCTGGCACGTTTCCCTTGCTTGCGTCGCTTGGAGTGCTTGTATAGGAATGCAGCCCCTCCAACTAAAATGTCCAGTAAGACGTCTGAATGTTCACACATTGACAAAAAGTTATTTGGTGTGCTTTTTCTAATGTCCCAGAGCTCATTTCTAGAGAAGCTGATCGGAAAAATGTTGCTTAAGACAGGACAAACAAACAAAAACAGTAAAAGTATGAAGGAGCAACAAACCGAGGCAGCCATGCGCAGGGCCATCTTGATGATGCAAGATCACTGAGTGATTCAGTCAAATAAAATGCATTTAGAACGATCACAAAATTCAAGATATGGGGGCAGAAAATGTATATTGATAACATTTCATATAGTTAATATCACACTAGAGTTGGGGTACTCGGACTCGTACTCTGACTCGAGTCCGGTCTCGAGTACAATTTCTAGCAGACTCTGACTTTTCATGGACTCAGATGCATTTTTACTTGGACTTGGCTCGGATTCGAACATTTCAGACTCTGAAAATATTCAGAGTCCAACCAAGTCCAGGGGTAGTTGACGGAAATGACTCGATGCATTATCACGAAAGTAATATTCAGTATTTGCATGTGTTTTTGCATGTCTTGTCCAGAAGGCTTCTTAAAAGGCAGCAGGTTTATATGCACAACACACTCAAAGCGTGCTCTCAGAACACACCTCTCAGTCAGTGCGCAAATGCTGAGTTCTCTTTCGCTTAGAAAAAAAGGAAAGGACGTGACACGTGGCCAAGTATGGTGACCCATACTCGGAATTTGTGCTCTGCATTTAACCCATCCAAGTGCACACACACAGTAGTGAACACACTCACACCGTGAACACACACCTGGAGCAGTGGGCAGCCATATTGCTATGGCTGCGGCGCCCGGGGAGCAGTTGGGGGTTCGGTGCCTTGCTCAAGGGACTCACCTCAGTCGTGGTATTGAGGGTTAAGTTCTATTAGGTTCTGTTATTGATACACACATGCTTGTCTTGGAGACTATTAATGTAAATGAAATTGGTAATTTTCTTAAGTAAACCTGAACAGTTAAGAGAAATACTGATGCGTCAAAATATTTGATCTGTGCGTCAGATCTTAAAGCGACAGCAGCGTAAATCTGCAGTCACCGACCACGTTATAAATGATAATCAAACAACAAAAGAAAAAGAGAAAATCACTCACTGTTCTTGACTGAATCACTTATACAGCAGATCTTCATGAGTCAAGTCAAATCACAGCTGACCTTCACGAGCCAAGTCAAGTCACAGCTGGTCTTCACGAGCCAGGTCAAGACACAGCTGTTCTTCATGAGTCAAGTCAAGTCACGGCAGACCTCCCTGAGTCAAGTCACGGCAGACCTCCCTGAGTCAAGTCAAGTCACGGCAGACCTCCCTGAGTCAAGTCAAGTCACGACAGACCTTCCTGAATCAAGTCAAGAAACAGCTACACTCCTAACAGAGCCTCTTCACGACATGGCTGCTAGCACAGGGCCTCGCCAAGCCACAGCCGTTCTGCCAGAAGCTCACCAGGTCCCGTCTGACCCCCCCAGAGCCTCGTCACGGATCAGCTGACCCCCCAGAGCCTCGTCACGTATCAGCTGACATCCCAAAGCCTCGCCAGGTCTCGTATCAGCTCCCAAGCCACTTAGAGCCCACGCTCCCAAGCCACATGTCTACAGCGTTCACACCCTCAAGACCGGCAGACATCCCACTATCCACTGTGCTGCCTGTAATGGCTGTTGCCATTTTGAGCGTGTGCGCTCCAGAGGCCTCGTCTGACCATGAGTCTGCTCCAGAAGCCTCGTCCGTCCACAAGTCTGTGCCAGAGGCCTCACCTGTCCAAGAATTTGTGCCAGTGCCTCCAGAGGTGTCAGCTTATGCTGTAGATCCTCCAAAGGAGGCGGCGACCACCCATGAACACACTGCCACGTCTGACCACGAGTCTGCACCAATGCCCCCGGAGGTGGCGGCTCCAGCTGCAGAACCTCCTAAGGGGGCAGCGTCCTCCTATGAACTCTTGGCCCTTCCTGTCACAGTCATGGAGGATACCTCTGAACGCTCTCCCTGCCATGTCATGTCAAGGGGCCAATCATAAACTCCTTGCCCATCATGTTACGGCCAAGGAGGCCTATCATGAACTCTCTGCCCATCGTGTCATGGCCAAGGAGGCCTATCATGAGCTCTCTGCCTGTCATGTCATGGCCAAGGAGGCCAATCATGGGCTCCCTGATCTGCCTGCCTCACCATGGCTTCCTGCTCTGCCTGCTCTGCCTGCTCTACCTGCCCCGCCATGGCTGCCTGCTCTCCCTGCTCCACCATGGCTCCAGGCTCCTCCGAATCAAACATGGTGGACTTTTGCTCCAGTGTTACACTGTTTGCCATTTCTCCACAGCCCAGGTCCTCCAAGGTTCCACTGTCTGCTACTGCTCCACGGCCCAGGTCCTCCAAGGTTTCACTGTCTGCTACTGCTCCACGGCCCAGGCCCTCCGTCCCACCCCTGTTTTGCCTCTGTTCCCCCACCCTCCTGGACTGTTGTTGTTCTGAGCGCCAGGAGTCGCTCCTAGACCTGACCCTCCGTCCCACCCCTGTTTTGTTCTGCCAGGAGTCGCTCCTAGAGGGGGGGATTCTGTAATGCTATGCCAGCAGAGGGAGCCCTAACCCATGCACTGACTGTTTCCCCTCCCTCTGCTGCTTCTTTGGTTATTTCCTGTTTGGCAGCCATATAAGGATGGCCATGCCAAACAACTGGTGCGAAGTGTTGTTTTGCTGTTGCGGACTCTACTAAGCGGTTTTCCCTGTTTTCATTGCCTTGTTTCATTGTTTCATGCCATAGTCATTCGTCTTGTTTCTTAGTTATTTTCATTATTTTGTTTCGTTTGTCACTTTGGACTGCCCACTGGTATTTTTGACCTTTTGGCCTGCTTTTTTCCTTTTTTGTCTTGCCCTGGTTATCGCTGTTTGTTTGGAGATCGACCCTGCCTGTTTACCACGCTGTGTTCTAATAAAGTTTGCGCTTGGATCTATCCACGCTGTCTGTTGAGTCCCTGTTACACAGACCTTAGACATTCATATATTCATATATGTTTTTTTTTTTTTTTTTTTTTTTTTTTTTGTTGTTTTTTTGTTTTGTTTTGTTTTTGTTTTTTGTTTTTTTTAACAAATCTAATTTTGTTTTTATTTAACATTCTAATCTTGCCTGTTAACAGTTTTCCAGCGTATGACATCTGTCAGAAAAAAAATAACCAAAATCCACATCCCTAATGTGATGGTCGCAACCACTATAGTCTTTACGGTAGTCCGGTTTGATAGGGTGAGTACGGTAACTTCCTGTTTCTCGTCCTTTATGAATGGCATGGCATTGGATTTAGAGGAATGGTGGCGTGCACGCTGAACAGATAACGCCAGATGGGTTACTGTGACTTCTTTCCTGGAAGGCTGTGAAGATGATGATGATGGTTTGTGCCAGATTTGGAATGCAGTTGTTATAGCTGGTGTTAGACGGCAATGATGGTTTGTGCCAGCATTGAGAAACTGTTGTCGTAGCTGATGCTAGGAGCTGGCCTTTGTCACTGTTTTGAATTAACCTTTTGTAAAGTATTGCACAATTGCACATGATATAGTTAGGGTTATTGAACCCTTTTAGTTTCAACTTGCAACCATCAGAGCCTATTTATGTATTTGTTTAAGACCTTTTGTGGAGATTTTAATAAATGACAATAAGGATTATTGAGGTAGAAACATTTATTGTCACAAAATTGTCCATCATAAATGGGCTTTACACAAATATGATTATTATTATTATTATTATTATTATTATCAGCAGCAGCATGGTTGCTGCTTCTAATTCCAAATACTTGCAGTACTCCATTTTGACACAAGGAAAAGTGCGTACGTCTGCTCAGACCCTGGCGTGGCTTTAAGCACTTTTCCACACAAAAGACTGTGTTTATAAATATGAACCTTCCCGTGGCTTTCAAAGTGCGCACAGTCTGAGATCAAATTTGTGCTTACGCACACTTAATAAATGAGGCCCCAGATCACAACATTCGGATGCATTCTCCCTCATGAACACATGTAACGTTGGATGTCTGCATAAGTGCTGTTGCAACATCGTTCAAGAATAAACATGACGTCCGATGTTTGGATATGTACTGGCATGCCATCACATCACATATGCAAACATAGTCTCATATACAGCAACTTCAATGGCGTTGCATATTGTTGTGTTAAAGGGGTGATCAGATGCTAAGTTCACTTTTTCATGCTGTTTGAACATTAATGTGTGTTGGCAGTGTATGTACAAATCTACCCTATAATTGTCACATTTATGTCTGTTTATGTCTTTTGGTTTCTCCCATTGTCTCCCCCCGTTGTTCTGCTTACTTTGGTTTAGTCCTCATTATCGTCATCCCCTTCACCTGTCTGTAATTATCTGTTACCCTTTATAAGTCTGTTTGTATTTTGAGTTCTCTGTCGGTCCTTAACGTTATTTCAATGTGTGTGGAAGTATCGTTGTGTTCCTGCCTGTTCCTGCCTGTTCCTACGAAGATTTATATTAAATTGTTATTTGTTTGTATCGTATCTCGTTTCCCGTCTCGTCAGTCCAGCACTACGCGTAACAGAAGGACCGACCGAAACAGTTTATCCCCGGCGTTTCCCTGCTTTATTTTTTCCGTTTTTTTCTCAGTGTTTGTTTTTTTTGTTTTTCATTATGGATAACCCCGCCATCCTCCTCCTTCTCCTGGAGCAGGGGAATCGCTCTCTCATGGACCACACTAGAGACTTTGTCCACCTCGTACCACTCACACACTACCCGGACAGCAGCCTTTGCACATTTTACCGTGCAGGACTGAACATCGCCACAAAAGCGCAGCTGTCCGGGGAGGGTCCACGAGAGAGCTTCGCCGACTACATGGAGTGGGTGCTGGTGTCCTGTAGATCTTCGTTGACCGCGGGGGATGACACCAGCCCCACTCAAGACCCAGAGCCCAGCCAACCAGCACCCCGACACGCGGAGTTTGAGCCCGAGCCCACCGCGGATGACGAGCCAGAGCCACGAGCGACAGAGCTAAAGATCGCCACAGAGCCAGAGCCCTACACATCCGATTAGGTGCGAGAGCCGGCCACATCTACTGTGACGGGGGAGTGCAACATGGAGCAAGTGAGGGCTATGGAGAGCCCTGCCCACTGCACCACTGCTGGGGGTGAGCTGGATGATAACTCTGGGGACTTGATTGACTTTTCTACGGAAGATCTAGAGAATAACTCTGGGGATTTATTAGACTTCTTTACAGAAATATCTACCTGTCACGTTATGCCTGCCTGTATGGAATCCCCACCCACCCTCCCTTTTCTGCCTATGTCAACATCTGTCTGCTCACCGCTGTCCCCTGACAGCCCCTCTGCTCACCCTCAGTCTTCCACCTGTGCAGTGGGCTCACTGCGGGTCTGCCAGCTTCCATCGGCGTCAGGGCTGGAGGATCCCTCATCTCCGCCTCCAGCCTCAGAGTCCAGAACTCCGCCTCGGCCCTCCGACACTGCGGCTCCACCACGGCTCTCAGTGCCCTCGTCTCCATCGTCGCCCATCGGTCCACCAGCTCCACCGGGCTCCCTCGTCTTTTCGGCTCCGCCCTGGTCGGTCGTCGTCCCTCCGTCACCTCAGGACTCTGTTCCTCCGGCTGCGCCTCGTCACTCCGTCCCACCGGCTCCTAAGGACTCCTCCCTCCCTCCGGCACAGCCTCCATCCTCTGTCGCTCCAGCTTTGCCGTGGACCTCCGGATCTCCGCCTACGCCTTGGTCGCCAGAGCCTAGGGCTCCGCCTTGGCCCTCCGGATCCTCGGTGTCGCCCTGGATCTTCGGCTCTCCGTCTCCGCCTCGGGCTCCTCCGCCAGCGGCTCCGCCTCCGTCGGTCGGCCCCCTGGAGTCGTCAGCCTTTCCTCCACCATGGCTCCTCCCTCCGTCGGCTCCACCGTGGGTCGTCATCATGGCTGCGGTCTGGGTCTCCCTCTGCTTCTCCTGCTCCGGGTCCCTCCTATTTCCTCCTTGGCTCCTTCCACCTTCGTCACCCCCCTGGACTATGTTATGTTTATTTGAACTGTCTGTCCGCCATGGCCTCCTGAACCGCCCACCTACTCTCTTGTTTTTTTTTTTTTTTGTATGTTGTACGGCGCGAGACGCGCCTATTCGGAGGGGGGCGTAATGTCACATTTATGTCTGTTTATGTCTTTTGGTTTCTCCCATTGTCTCCCCCCGTTGTTCTGCTTACTTTGGTTTAGTCCTCATTATCGTCATCCCCTTCACCTGTCTGTAATTATCTGTTACCCTTTATAAGTCTGTTTGTATTTTGAGTTCTCTGTCGGTCCTTAACGTTATTTCAATGTGTGTGGAAGTATCGTTGTGTTCCTGCCTGTTCCTGCCTGTTCCTACGAAGATTTATATTAAATTGTTATTTGTTTGTATCGTATCTCGTTTCCCGTCTCGTCAGTCCAGCACTACGCGTAACAATAATGATAAAAATCCATGCAGCGGTTTTTAATTAATCTGTGAAAATAATATCCCCTTTTTCAAATCAAGCCGTTCTCAGATGCCTGTCGTTGTTGCGTCACACCCGCAGAGGCCGCTTCCACAATAGTTGATTGACATGAGCGATTTACCTTGAATCAGACGTCACAGTCTGCCCTCTTTGTTTCGATGCCGGAGCAGGGATGTAAGTTATACAAGAATATCTTGATTGAGCAACTGAGGTGTTGTGTTGCTGGATGTAATAATGAACATAGTGGTCGTCATTTACTCCCGACATCTGAGCTGCTGAAGATGCAGTAGATTATGTTTGTTTGTGAAGGGAATGCACCTCCCGATCTACATATATCCGTCTATGTTCGCGCGAATCATTCGTGATCCAGCTTCACTTACAGCACAAGTGAGTGTAAGGGTTTTTTTTATGAATCTTTGCGATCGCTTTTCCTTATAACGTGGTAGTTAGGAAGTTTAGCGGCTAAATGCGGCTAATGTAAATAATATCGTCCTTCCACAGAGAGAAGAGAGGGGCGGGGTGAGCAGAGCTCATTTGCATTTAAAGGAACAACCCCTTAGAATGAGATGATTTTTGCTGAGCTCATTTTGACAAGGTAAAAAGGGTGTTGTTTTACAAAACCATTGAGAATTTTTAATCAAAGTATATTAGAGACTTTTTATTAAGACCCTAAAGAATCATATCAACTTGTGGAAAATGGGCATCTGATGACCCCTTTAAGGCCCAAGTATAGTTTTTCAAGCATACTTTCAAAGAATAGTCCATCTGAGGTGTACTGACATATGCTCGAATGTTTAATCTTTGTCCAGCATCTGTGCTATTTTTCTCTAGAAGTTATGACCAATATCAAAATAAAACTCTTTTAATCCAAAAGTGGTTGTTGTGTTGAACTTAAAATTGAACACAAACATTACTGATAAAAAAAATATAAGAAACAATACTATTTAAATAATAATAATAAATAATAATAATAAAAAAAAAGTTAGAGGGATATCTGGAAAAGTCCTTTTACTGTGTTCACTGTAGATTATATGTTAGTTAATAGTTTTTATTTGCAAAAATCATACATTTTACAGTACTTTACAATTACTTATGTAATGGATAATCAACGGTTTGCCTTGCATTAAAGGATTTTAAACGCAAGACGTGGAGGCTAAGAACGCCCAACAGGAAGTGCATTTAAAATCCTTTAATGCACAGCAAGCCGTTGATTATCCCGCTTATTCCATGGTCATTTGGCAAGTTACAGACAAGTTAAAGTAGTATCGCTGTGTGTGGTTTTTGGTATTTGACCGACTGGGTAAAAAAGACGGTTATTTTCGTCAGTTATGACACGCAGCTCTAGCATTCTGCCCGCTTCAAATCAGATACAGAGATAAAATAGTGCCGTAAGATCACATTTATTTGAATGAATTATAATATTTATTTCAGTAAATTATCGATCGACTGGAGAAAGAGAGAGATGACAGTTATGTGTGCACTTGCCTGCATGCAATGTGTCTGCGCGTCTCTCTCTACAAACAACAAATGTATTCAAAAACAGTGGTTTTACCACCTGGTTGTTGAGGAATATAATGTAGCAATCTAGTATCTAGGCTATTTTATTAATTAGAATTCACAATGCGATCTACAACTCTCTCTCTCTCTCTCTCTCTCTCTCTGTGTGCGTGTGTGTGAGTACATCAATTAAAGCAGCGCATTAATATAGAATGGTGATAAAACTTACTTGGAACTACCTGTGCATTAAACAGTTTTACTGCATATCTGCCAGTCAATCAGAATCCAGTATCCAGACATTCCTTGGAATAAAATGCAATACTGCACAATCTAATGTGTAGGTCTACTCCAATATTTTGTCTGTATTTTCTTTTACCAGCTCTGATATTCTCACTGCGTCATGAGTTTATCTACGTGCCCACGCCAGAGAACTGGACTTCTGCACTGAATTACTGCAGAGAGCATTACACTGATCTCGCCACCGTTGATGACCAGGCGGAACTCAATGAACTGCTGAAAATTGTAGGAATGGGATATGTTTGGCTTGGACTCTATCGGACAAGCGGTGATGGAGTCTTTGTCTGGACAGATGGGAGTACCTCCTCCTTCAGACCCTGGGAGACTGGACAACCAGACGGTCAGTTGTGTGCTAATATTTACAAGGGAAAGTTGTATGACAGCGGCTGCATGGCTCGCATTCCTTTTGCTTGTTACATTGGTGAGTTTCTATTCAATATACATACTTTGGCTTTGTTTATTTTTTTTTTCTGGCCTGCTGGTCAAGTAATGCCGATTTAAATTTTAAAATGTTATTTAGTATGTGTTTTAATTGCCCTAACACAACACTAATGCTCAAAAAAAGGGTGAACACTGTTTGACTGAGCAAAATCTTAGATAGGTTTATGTAAATTATATTCAGCTATATTTCAGAGAGTAAGACATTTTATGGTGTACCACGTATTTATCGTACATTATTCTTTTTGTAACCCGCCAGTTCAGGAAGGATTAATAATTGGCCACCCACTAGGGTGAAATGCTTTATCACTTACAAGCAGTTTTATTACAATTCACGGATCAAATTTTCACATACGATAATAAATATCCAAGACACTAAAACAGACCTCATTCGAGGAAACGGATATAAAAACCCTCACGACAAGCCACAGGGCCAATGGGGCACGACTATAAGTGTGAAACTATACAACCACTAGTTGAAATTCAAACCCCAAAGCAGCACAGCAATCACAGCACTAAAAAGGAAATACCAATCGCCAAGAACCACTGAAGAATCCCACCACCTCACCAGTGCCAGTCACACCCATGGAGGACACCCTGCAGCTGCCATGGAATCGCGAGGAAGTACAAAAAGAAAAAAAAAAGAAACAAAATTAAGATGGTATTCATACACTGTATACAAACAAACACAGGGCAATTCACCAGAATAAAAGCTAGTAACAATAGTCTTGCTAATCCTTTAATAACTGAATCTAGGCAAGAGGAATTAAAAAACAACCAGGTGATTCTCCTTTAAAAGACCTCTGAACATAATTCACTCATACATCGTTCATTTCTGAAGACTGTGTTGCCAGGCCAATCACCAATAATACAAGTGGGGTTCCCACGATAAAACCCATACATGAAGATGCTTCATGTCTACTCTTAATTATGTAGAGATGACCCAACGACACACAGAGTAGTCTGATATTAGTGCATGCTTGTTTATAACATCACTGAATGGACGAGACGAGAGCACGCTATGCTTCTGTGCATCTATTTATAGCATGCACAAACGTAAACATTACGCTACAGACCTATCGGAAATGTAGTCCCAAACTCATACGTAGCTCCATCACAACCTGCCCCCCAACTTGGATCAACGCCCTGTCAATAAACCATGGTTTCACACCCATGGCCTGAACAAACAAATTTGGGAACTGCTGGATGGCCTTATCACAGGGAGGGCTATCTGTTCATTACTGCAAGCTGACTGAGGAAGATGATATGGGTTCCGATGACATCCTGCAGTAGATCTTTGAGTACATCTTGGTTCAATACCACACTGTAAAGATGGTAACATAACACTTGGATTCCTGCTAGATCATGCATAAAACCCATACATGAAGATGCATCATGTCTACTCTTAATTACGTAGAGATGACCCAACGACACACAGAGTAGTGCGCGCTTGTTTATAACATCACTGAATGGACAAGACGAGCACGCTATGCTTCTGTGTGTCTATTTATAGCATGCACAGACGTAAACATTATGTTATGCTACGCTACAGACTTATGGGTTTTCAAAAACATTTACATTTTTCTGTGGTTTTATCTTTTAAAAGTTGTGTTTCAGGCCCCAAAAATTACACTGTCATGTAAATGAATGACCAAAATGCATAAAACATTTTCCATTTTTAGTTGAAAACGGTGTCTTGTAAATGGCCGCTGAAAGATTCATCAATGTGTTTCCAACAGGCAGGCAGAGACAAATCCTAAGAGTGGAGGTGAAATCAAGTCAAAATCTGAACAATCCTGCAGTGATGACGGAGATTTTAAGGAAGGTGAGTCTCACACACATCATCAGGGAGAAACTCACATTAAACTTTTTAATTTAGAAGAGAATGATATACCGATCAGGGACTCTATACCATTACAATCCCAATGGAAAAAGACAACACTAATTTCATTTACAACAACAATAAAACTGTTTTTCAGATGGAGCAGATACTGAAAGAAAAGGGTTTGCCACAATATGCTAAACTTTCATGGAGAACCCAGTCCAATGGGAATGTCTTCCAAAAGAAGTACCAGAAGAGTGATGCCACTAAAAACATTTGTGTTCCAACATTTAACATTTAACTACTTTTAGCTGTTGATGAGAAATGCAGAAATGGTGGTATGTAATATCAAATACTGCCACAATTAACTACTTGCATCTTTAAAAAAAATGTGAGAAATACTGAAAAATTTTACAATAATGTTCTATAATATTATCACACTAGCACATTACTGTCAGGATCATGGACCTGTTTTGTCTTGCTTTCTGCCACTGTTTCTGTTCCTGTTTATCCTTATATGCTCTAGTTCCTGTCCTCGTTTAGTTTGATTAATCCCATGCACCTGTGTTTCCCAATTACCCTGTGTATTTAAGTTCCTGACCTTGCGTTTTGTCTCTGTCGGGTCTACTTGTTGAATTTGTGTGATTGTTCAAGCCTCTGTTGTGGATTATCCCGTGTTTGTGTACTAAAGACTGTTTATGTTAACTCCGCATCTCCTGCGTGCTGCCTACAGCGAATTGAGACAATTACAAAGCAGAGCAGTGCTGAGAAAACTAACAAGTATCACATGAAAAGCTTGAGTAAATTATACAAGAGCAGCAGTGTGAATAAGTCGAAAATATTCATGAAATTCATTTTAGACTTAGACTTATCATCATACCTGCTTTATAAAAACTAGTTAATCTCTGTTCACCTTTTGGCTTGGTTAGCTGGCAATACTAGTGACTTGACTTGACACAATGATCACAGATGAATCAAACTCATTAAATAATTGACAGACTTTACACAGTAGTTTAACCAAACTGAATCCACTTGTTTTGACCCAGTTTGACCCTACATCCTCTGCTTGACTGCCTGCTTTGACTAGTCCAAAATCCGCTAATCTGGAATTCAAAATTGAAGTGCAGAGGACAATGCAAATCAGTTTTTGCAAACTAATCCCTAATACCTGCTTGAAAAGTCACTAAATGTCACTAGACATCATGCATTAATTACCATATTCCAGGTTTCATCACGGTGACCTCACGTTTGCATTCTGCTTAGTCCTAGTCCTCATTTATGTTTTTGCACCTCACAAACTCTCCTTGCTCACATACTGAACATATATGTGTGACACATTATTCACTCATTTTAGCTTTTGACAGGAAATGCTGAAATGCATTGCTACAATTAACTAATTACATTGTAAAATAAATGACACATACTGAAAAACTGTGCAATAATGTTTTATAATGTTAACATAAGACACCAGCACACTACAAAGTAGGGATGTAACGATTACCGGTTTGACGATAAATCATGATAAAATTCCCCAGGGTTAGTATTACCTTTTCATATTTTAATCATTATTAAAACGATTACCACGATTTGAACAACTGATGATAAACGAATACTGTCCAGCATAAAGCACAGTTAAGTAACAGTCTCATCTGCGCACGGCACGCAGAGTAGTTTCGTTTTGTGTGAAAAGACAACTGAAAAGCTGGGATGTTTTAAAAGGGTGCTAATAGCATAGGCGCCGATCCCCACGGAAATTATCGAGCACGCACGGAAAAACACGAGATAGTCTCCGTTCAATTTTAAGCAATAAGAAATGTATTTCAGCTTTTACGACTCAGTTCTCATTTTCATCCTTCATTTGAAGCGGTTCTTGGCGTTATTTTATTAGCAAATGCAAAGAGTGCATTATTGTAATACGAGAGGGTGCCAGCACGAATCTCTCGGATTGCAGCGGGTTTGCTCTCCCAAATATATAGTTATCGTGGCTCTTCGCTCCCTCAGATATTACATATGCTCCCTCAAACTTTGTCCTCTGTACGCGTGAATAAGTGTGAATAATAAGTGCTTATCGTAAACAGGTATTTATTAAATAATTTTATTTAGCGAAGCGCAACCCTCATAGAAAAAAAAAAATTGTATTTGGTAACTAATGTATTTGCAGTCTGTGCGTTTCACTTCGTAATTGGGTGTTGCCCACCGGAAGAAACATAAATCGGGTATTATACAAATAAAATGAATATATTAATGAATTAATTATCCGAATGTACCTCTGAAGGTTATGATTGTCTTCAGAAAAGATTCGATGTCATTTTGTTTTCATCTTCACTCCATGTAACATCTAAAGTAGTGTTCTTGATCGCAATACTGCTTCATCCACAAAGTTTACGGAAAGAGCTGTAATTCAGCTTTTCCATAAGCGCCATCTAGTGACATATAGTGGATGTACAGGGACTTACATTTACATTCAGCTTGTGTGCAGTTTTTGTCTGGCCAAAAAACAGACCGAATTGTCATGTCCTTGCTGTAGCCTATATTTTGACCAGTTGATGAAAAACAAGCTTATGTGGATTCTACACATTAAACAATTCAGATAAGTTATCTAGATTTATGGAGCAGATTAAAAACATATAATCATTTATTAATCAGTTGTTATTTTGACTTAACTCTTTTCTTTATTTAAGTTTCAGCTTTGCAACCATACTCCCCCCGGAACCCAAAGACTCTTGGTTTCCCGGCACGCTGCCCGGCGGGTCATGGGAATAACGCCGCCGCATCGCGGGTTGGCATCGTTTACAGTCGGAACTACGACGGTATCTGATCATCTTCGAACCTCCGACTTTCGTTCTTGATTAATGAAAACAGTCTTGGCAAATGTTTTCGCTCTCGTCCGTCTTGCGCCGGTCCAAGAATTTCACCTCTAGCGGCGCAATACGAATGCCCCCGGCCGTCCGTCTTAAAGGCTGAAATGTGAGGTTTGCCTTTTATGAAACGTTTTCAAAGCTTTATTTGATCATTTACTTTAGATATCTGAACATGCCGTATAGGTCGACAGTCATGTTGCCATTTAAAATCCTGACATCATTGGTACTGTTATTGTTTTACTGATTAGGTAAACAAAAAGTCATTTTATTTTAACAATACCGTGATAATACTGATAACCATGAAAATTTTGGTCACTATAATCGTGATAGGAAATTTTCATACCGTTACATCCCTACTACAAAGCAACAAATGATTGGTCCATGCTGAGCAGTGCTGAGAAAAGTAACAAGTATCACATGAAAAGCTTGAGTAAATTATACAAGAGCAGCAGTGTGAATAAGTCGAAAATATTCATGAAATTCATTTTAGATTTAGACTTATCATCGTACCTGCTTTATAAAAACTAGTTAATCTCTTTTCACCTTTTGGCTTGTTTAGCTGGCAATACTAGTGACTTGACTTGACACAATGATCACAGATGAATCAAACTCCTTAAACAGTTGACAGACTTTACACAGTAGTTCAACCAAACTGAATCCACTTGTTTTGACCCAGTTTGACCCTACTTCCTCTGCTTGACTGCCTGCTTTGACTAGTCCAAAATCTGCTGATCTGGAATTCAAAATTGAAGTGCAGAGGACAATGCAAATCAGTTTTTGTAAACTAATTCCTGACACCTGCTTGAAAAGCCACTAAATGTCACTAGACCTCATGCTTTAATTACCATATTGTGGGTGTCGTCACGGTCACCTCACGTTTGCATTCTGCCTAGTCCTCATTTATGTTTTTGCACCTCACAAACTCCTTGCTCACATACTGAACATATATGTGTGACACATTATTCACTCATTTAGCTGCTGACGGGAAATGCAGAAATGGTGGTATGTAATGTCCAATACTGCTACAATTAACTAATTACAAAAAAAAAAAAAAAAAAAAAAAATGTGACACATACTGAAAAACTGTGCAACAATGTTCTATAATGTTAACATAAGACACCAGCACACTACAAAGTAACAAATGATTGGTCCATGCTGAGCAGTGCTGAGAAAAGTAACACTTATCACATAACAAGCTTGAGTACCTTCCTTGTACAACAGCAGCAGTGTGAATAAGTCGAAAATGTTCATGAATATTTTAAGATTTACTTATCATCATAATAATTGTACCTGCTTTATAAAAACTAGTTAACCTCCGTTCACCTTTTGGCTTGTTTAGCTGG